>NC_060900.1:12813665-13413665 GCF_014805685.1 Silurus meridionalis
AAGTGAAAGCAAATGACAGTTTATTGAAGACACAGGGCAATAACCAAACACACTCGCTGAAAAGGGTAAATAATCCGGTGGGGCGCAGCGGCGGCGCGGTCCACGGTGCAATGAAACACAACAAACTAGTAGTCGGTGTAAAGATCCAAGGTGCGCTTGGAAGAAGCGCGGTACTGAACAGTCCACGGGAAAGCGTGTGACGGGCAGCAAAACCATGAACAATAACTGACAAGGTGTAAGTGGAGGTGAGGGGCTTATATGGGTTAGGTGATGAGTGGTTAATGAGGTTCAGGTGTGTGTGCCTAGTATGCTGGGGATGAGCTACGAGCGGGCGTGGCCCGCACAGGAGAAGGAGCAGGTAGCTCCCTGACACCACCCCCTCCCCCAGGGGCGGCACCGGACGCCCTGACCCTGCGACGAGGACGACCTCTAGCCCGGGGCGCCGGGTGGCGCGGGTGAGCCGCGTGGAACTCCGCCAACAACGCTGGGTCCAGCACGTCCTGTCGGGCCACCCAAGACTGCTCCTCTGGACCGTACCCCTCCCAATCCACGAGGTACTCGAGGCGACCCCTGTGCCGTCTGGAATCCAAGACCTCCCACACAGCGTAAACGTCCGGCTGGACGGACGTCGCGGGGTCACCTGGAGAACGAGAGGAAGGTGAGACACATGGCTTCAGCAGGGACACATGGAAGGTGGGATGAATGCGGTACATGGGTGGCAGCTCCAGCCGGTAGGATACGTTGCCGTTCTGCCGCGTCGACAACCATACCAGATCCCCGGGATGGAAACGAGGAGCCTCCAGACGCCTGGCGTCAGTGTGCCTGCGAGTGCTGCGGAGGGGCCGACGCAGCTGGGTGTGTGCCGACTCCCAGACCCGGTTGCTCTCCCGGAACCAGGCGTCCACCGAGGGCACGTTGCTGGGCTTGTCCGACCACGGGAACAGGGGCAGTTGGAACCCCAGCACGCATTGGAAAGGGGTGAGACCTGTGGAATCCTGGCGGAGCGAGTTCTGGGCGTACTCTGCCCAGGGCAGGAAACGAGCCCAGTCCTCCTGGTCTTGGCTGCAGTATGTCCTCAGGTACCTGCTCAGCTCCTGGATCTTTCGTTCCGCCTGGCCGTTTGACTGCGGGTGGTAACCAGACGTTAGGTTCACCGAAACCCCCAGGAGCTGGAAGAAGGCCTTCCAAACCCGAGACGTGAACTGGGGCCCACGATCTGAGACTATCTCCTCCGGGAGACCGAAGTTCCTGAAAACATGGGTGAACAGGGCCTCGGCTGTTTCGAGGTCGGTTGGCAGGCCCTTGAGGGGAACAAAACGGCAAGCTTTGGAGAAGTGGTCCACCGCTACCAGGATGCACGTGTGTCCCCCTGACCGTGGCAGGTCGGTCACGAAGTCGATCCCCAGGTGAGACCAGGGGCGCTGCGAGACGGGGAGCGGCACCAGCTTGCCTACGGGTAGGTGTCGTGGCACCTTGGACATGGCGCAAGTGGCACACTCCTGGACGAACCGGGTGATCTCCTCTGTCATCCTCGGCCACCAGTAACGCGTCTGGATGAGCTGAACCGTCCTCTTCTCCCCTGGGTGGTCTGTGCCAGGTCCCTCGTGAACCGACTGCATGAGCCCTCGTCGGCAGGAGGTGGGGACAAAGACACGTCCCTCTGGACACCCCTCGGGACCCGGTTCCTGGAGAGAAGCTGAGTGGATCTCACTGTCCATGTCCCAGACGATGGGCCCCACGATGAGTGTGGGAGGAAGGATGGGGTCCGGATCGCTGGGTTCCTCAGGCCCGAAACACCTGGGAGAGGGCGTCGGCCTTACCATTGAGCGCCCCGGCTCGGTAGGTGACGTGAAACCAGAACCGGGTGAAGAAGAGAGCCCAACGAGCCTGCCTGGGGTTGAGCCTACGGGCCTCCCGTAGGTACTGGAGGTTCTTGTGGTCGGTGATCACGGTGAATGGGTGCTCGGCGCCCTCCAGCCAGTGCCTCCATTCGTCCAGGGCCATCTTTATGGCCAATAGCTCACGGTTGCCTATGTCGTAATTCTGTTCAGCAGCTGAGAGCTTATGCGAGAAGTAAGCGCAGGGGTGGAGCTGTGGCGGGTTGCCTGATAGCTGGGAGAGAGCAGCCCCTACGCCGGTAGAGGAGGCATCGACCTCGACCACAAATGGTCTCCGGGGATCAGGATGACGCAACACAGGGGCGAGGCAGAAGCGTTGGCAGAGCTCGTCGAAGGCCTCCTGAGCCTCTGGGGTCCATCTCAGGGTTCGTGCTTTACCCCTGAGGAGGGTCATGAGGGGTGCAGTGATCTGGCTGTAACCCTGGATGAACCGACGATAGAAGTTAGCAAAGCCCAGGAAACGCTGGAGCTCCTTGATCGATTCTGGAATGGGCCAGTTCCTCACAGCCTTCACCTTGCCTCCATCCATCTGTATCCCCTGTGCACTGATCACGTAGCCCAGGAACTGTATCTTTTCCAGGTGGAACTCGCATTTGGAGAGGTTTAGATAGAGCTGGTGGGAACGAAGTGCCCCTAGGACGTCGCGCACGTGACGATGGTGCTCCTTTAGGTTACGTGAGTAGATCAGGATGTCATCGATGTAGACCATGACACACTTCTGGAGGAAGGGCCGGAGCACCTCGTTCATGAACCCCTGGAACACGGCCGGAGCGATGGAGAGGCCGTACGGCATGACCCGGTACCCATAGTGCCCTGAGGGTGTAATGAAGGCGGTCTTCCATTCGTCTCCCCTTCTGATGCGTACCAGGTTGTATGCGCTCTGGAGGTCGAGTTTGGAAAACACTCTTGCCTCTCTTAGGTCCTCCAGAGCTGAAGGTACGAGAGGGAGGGGATAAGGGAGAGGGGCGATCTGGGCGTTTAGCTGCCGGTAGTCAATGCATGGTCGAAGACCCCCGTCCTTTTTTCCCACAAAGAAAAAGCTTGAGGCCGCCGGTGAGGAGGATCGGGTGATGAATCCCTGCTGGAGCGCCTGTTGGACGTACTCCTCCATAGCTCGGTGTTCCGGAGCGGACAGGGGATAAACACGGCCCTTGGGCAGCTTAGCTCCAGGAAGCAGGTCGATGCAGCAATCCCCGGGCCGGTGAGGGGGGAGACGAGTGGCTGCTTTAGCACAAAACACATCCTCGAACGCCCGGTATTCTTTGGGAATCGCCGCCTGGGTCTTGGTAGTGGCTTCCTCTACCCTGGTGGCACCGACCATGGCCTTAGGGGCCCGTGTGGGGAGCTGGGAGAGGCAGTTTTCCCTGCAGTGTGCACTCCACTCCAGAATGTCGCACGGGTCCCAGGAACACCACGGGGCGTGTTGTTGTAACCAGGGCCGTCCCAGGATCACACTGACAGTTGAGTCTTCGAGCACCATGAACCTGATGTCCTCACGATGGAATAGCCCCACCTGGAGGGTGACAACTGGTGCACAGTACTTCACCCAGCCCCTCCCCAGTGGGCGGCCCTGGATGGTCTGGAAGTGAACACTGTAGGGCCCCTGCCACTTTATAAGGAGCTTACTCGTTGACGTAACAACAGTACCTTTTGACCTGGTCGTAGCTCTCTGGAATGGGTTTGCTGGTCATACCACATCTTCTAGGCCTTTTGAGCCTTTTGGAGGTTCTCCTCTGCCAGCTTCTTGTAGTTCTCAAGTCAATCCCTCATTTCTAGGATGTACTGGACTATGCCCTTTTCAGCCTTCTTTTCTGAACATGGGTCCTCCCAGTTTCTCCAGAGATCCAGAGGTCCTTGGACCTGCCAACCGTACAGGAGCTCGAAAGGTGAGAAGCCAGTCGATGCTTGTGTCAACTCCCAGTAGGCAAATAGCAAGAAGGGTAGACATTTATCCCAGTCACTTCCAGTTTCTGACACAAATTTCCGCATCTGTCTGCAGGTGGTATGGACTGGTCTTGATAGCGGTGATACCCAGCTGTCGGTGTAACTGTCTCATTAGCTTTGAGGTGAAGTTGATCCCTTAGTCCGTGAGGATCTCTTCCGGTATTCCCACCCGAGAGAACAGCTGAATGAGGGCATTTATGATCTAAGTGGGGGTGATGGAGTGGAGAGAAAATGCCTCCGGGTACCTAGTGGCGTAGTCACTGATGACAAGGATATACTGATATCCTGTACTGCTCTTTTCCAGTCAGAAGGAGTTGCATCGTGTGTTTGTGAATTTAGAAAAAGCATATGACAGGGTGCCGACAGAGGAATTGTGGTACTGTATGAGAAAGTCAGGTGTGACAGAGAAGTATGTGAGGGTGGTGCAGGACATGTATGAGGGCAGTGTGACAGCAGTAAAGTGTGCAGTAGGAACGACAGACTGGTTCAAGGCCGAGGTTGGACTGCATCAAGGATCGGCTCTGAGCCCTTTCCTGTTTGCAGTGGTGATGGACAGGTTGACAGACAAGGTCAGACAGGAGTCTCCATGGACTATGATGTTTGCGGATGATTTTGTTATTTGTGGTGAGAGTAGGGAGCAAGTTGAGAAGAGCCTGAAGAGGTGGAGGTACGAGCTAGAGAGAAGGGGAATGAAAGTCAGTAGGAGTAAGACAGAGTACATGTGTGTGAATGAGAGGGAGGGCAGTGGAGTGGTGTGGTTGCAGGGAAAAGAGGTGGAGAAGGTGGAGTTCAGATACCTAGGGTCAACAGTGCAAAATAATGGAGAGTGTGTTAGAGAAGTGAAGAAAAGAGTGCAGGCAGGGTGGAGTGGATGAATAAGAGTGGCAGGAGTGATTTGTGATAGAAGAGTGTCTGCAAGAGTGAAAGGGAAAGTTTATAGGACTGTGGTGAGACCTGCGATGTTGTATGGTTTAGAAACAGTGGCATTGAGTAAAAGACAGGAGGTGGAGCTGAAGGTAGCAGAGCTGAAGATGTTGAGGTTTTTGTTGGGAGTGACAAGGATGGACAGGATTAAAAATAAGTTTATTAGAGGGACAGCGCATGTAGGACATTTTTGAGACAAGGTGAGGAGGCAAGATTGAAATGGTTTGGACATGTGCAGGAGAATGCTGAGGATGGACCCACCAGGAAGGAGGAAAAAAAGTTGGGTTGAAAGAGGTAGATTTAAAGGACAGGGGGGTATGGAGACAGATGATCCACTGTGGCAACCTCTGATGGGAGAAGCCGAAAGAAGAAGAAGTGAATGCAATGTGCTTCCGATAAAAAAAAAAAAAAGAAATATATATACTGTGTATATATTATTTTATTTTTTGTAAATGCAATGAAAAAAGGCAGCACACACCTATTCATATAAATGGAGCAGTGGTACACCATGTCACCAGGTTCAAATTCCTGGTGATCCACATCTCTCCATTCTGGTCAAGAAGGCTCAACAGTGCCATCTTTCTCCAGACACCCTGGTGGACTTCTACTGTCACACCACTGAGGGGATCCTGACCAGCTGTATTACAGTCAGTGTCAGGTCAAGTCAAGTTTATTTCTATAGCCCTTTTCACAACAGACATTAACTCAAAGCAGCTTTAAAGAATTTTAATGTTAATGTACTTTTTTTTCATTTTTAACATAACTTTTTTTTTTTTAAACGGAGTGTACCTAATCGGTTGATTAATTGGTTATCGGCAGGTACGAGCCGACCTAGCTATCTACATCAGTATAATTCCCTATCGGACGACCTCTAATCACTAAACCTTTATGTACATGCTGGTACTGCAGAATCGATCCTTAATATAAACTTGTAACTTACTTGAAGAAGACAGCACTAGCGCATAATGCTAGATCATAATTAATACACATATTATTGCACTAAATTCTAAATACTTAGTGCTAGTGGTTACTAAATCCTTTATTCGTTACTGTTCTTTTACTGTGGAAAGGAGATGCTTCAGTGTATTATCACTCTTAACTGCAATTACAAGACTATTAGTGAGTGTGTTAAATCCCATCGTAGTCTTGAATGAATGATAAGGTCTGAGTGTGCTGCAGAGAAAACAAACAAACAAAAAAAACATATTGTTTAAGTGTTTGAGAGAATATATGTGTCACACGGAGGTGGTGTACTCTGTACTCTGTACCTCCACCCCTCACTACCATGCCCCATCCCAAAAACACACACACACACTAAACTGAATACTACACACTGCATCACCTTACTCTATGTTGCACTGCACACAATATACACAAAATATATAACTCTTCTTGTTTCATGCTCCATAACATTTTGCACATGTACATAACTTTTTCATAAACAATGTATACAATATATTCTTCATTCTATATTATCACCTCTCTGTGTACTGTTTATTTATACTCATACTGTTAACTTCATATTGTTCATTCATATAGCCTTACCAACCTTTACATATGTAAATATTTTACACTGCTACTTATGCACTTCTGGTTAGATTTTAACTGCATTTCATTGCCTTGTACCGTAACTTGTGCAATGGCAATAAGGTTAAATCTATGTGGTCCTTGCGGGCGACCATGTTGGTGACCCCTGCTTTAGAGAGTGAAGAGATAGAAGGTCTGCTTGTCACATTGCACAAGTTGGATTGCATGGCTGTCATCCCAGGAGGATGCCTCTTCTGAAGCTGGCGCACAAGAAAGCCAGCACACAGTTTGCTGAAGACAACCTGTCCAAGAGGATGAATTACTGGAACAATGTCCAATGGTCTGATGAGACTAAGATAAACATGTTGGCTCAGATGTTGTTCAGCATGTGTGGCAATGCTCTGGTGAGGAGTACCAAGAATATTGTGTCTTGCCTACAGTCAATCATAGTGTTAGCATCATGGTCTGCATTGGTGCTGCTGGTAATGAGGAGCTGTGGTTTATTGAGGGAAACATGAATTTCAACATGTATTGTGACATTCTGAAGCAGAACACGATGCCCTCCTTTCAGACACTAGACCGAAATTCAGTTTTCCAACATGAAAACGACCCCAAACACACTGCCAAATGACAACTGCCTTACTAAAGGTGAAGGTGGAGTATTAAAGTGTGTCTCCAGACCTGAACCCTATTGAGCACCTGTGAGGCATCCTCAAGTGACAGGTGGAGAAGTGCCATGAGTCTAACATCCAGCAGCTCATGATGTCATCATGAAGGAGCAGAAGAGTTACCCAGCAAGAACCTGTGCATCTCGGGTGAATTCCATGCCCAGGAGGATTCAGCCAGTGCTAGATAACAATGGTGCTCACACAAAACGTTGACACTTTGGACAAAGTTTTGACATGTTCACTTAGGGTGTACTCACTTTTTTTGCCAGTTATTTTGACATTAATTGTTGTATGTTAAATTATTTTAAGAGGACAGAAAAATGGGAAAAGCGGAAGCTTAAAAAAAAAAAGGAAGCATGCTATCAGTTTCACCCAGAACACTCACTCAGACATCAAAAATGTGTCAGCTGAAGACAGAGACAGAAAGCCAACAAAACTGAACCAGAGTTCTCCACGCTACAAGACAAACCCATGCCTACTGACCCAGGCAATAGGTCCGCACCACAAACCCAAAAGGCTTGGCTGGCTGGGTACAAAATGTATTCAATGGCACAGCCCTATGGTAGGTTTGATCCCTGACCTACGTAGACCCTTGCTCATACTATAGGTACAGACTGGCAGTATTCCTGGACCAGCCACTGCTAAAAAAAAACACTAAGCGCTAAAGGAACAAAAAAACTCTCGCCAGAAACCAAAACAGACTAGCACTAATGGCCTGTAAGACTGACATGAATGACACAGGAGTGAAGGGGTGAGTTTTATAACAATACTAACCTCGCTTCTAATGTGTGTCACCAGGTGACCCACAAGGTCATCTTCAAGCAGGAGCAGAAAGAGGATGACTGCCTGAAACACTGCTTGAGTCAGGTGCTCCAAATTGAGGCGAAAAACCAACAGCCAGGCCAACGGCTACCCCACTCTTACTTCATGATAAAGAACAGACTTCTATATTATCACACAAACCAGCGAGGCTAATGGTGTTACCACCTCATAGTCCTGTGAGCAAAAACAGGTTTAGTGATGCACCTGGCACACAAGTAAAAACATATTTTTCATGGTTGACTATGCCACCCAATACCCAGAAGCAGTTTTCTTGCGAAAGGCCACCTCAAAGAACATTGCCCAGGAGCTTATGTTGCTTTTCAGCCGCATGGGAATCCCCAAGGACCTAGCAGTTCAACCAGATGCTGAAACAGATGCTCTGACAGGTGGTGGACAAGCAGTGGTGGATGAACAACATAAACCATGTACTTGAGTTGCACTAGGTTAAATATTCTCCAATAAAAGTGTTCCCTTTAAACTTTCACTTAAGTAAAAGTACAAAAGTATTTGCCTTTGAATGTACTTAAGTATTCGAAGTACTATGATTTATTATGTCTATATAGACTTATTATATTCTTAGTAATACTAAATACTACTTATTGTCAGGGAGCACCCTGCTTCTCCTCCCGTGCGCGCCCTACCCGCATGGAGCTCCTTGCCATCGTACCCATTGCGCACACCTGTCACTCGTTTCACGTGCACATATAAACACCTCACTCACTCCTCTCCGGCATCCGTTATTGTTGCTATTGGACTTATGTACGCGCTATCATTTGCTACATATCGCCTCAGTTTTTTCAAGTCACGCTTTCCCCAAAGCGTTTCCTGGAACTTCCATTCTCGAACTCCCCCTCGTCACTTTGGAACTCTCCCTAACGCGCTCCCTCAGTGCGCCCCGGATTTCCCTGCACGCCGAGGGTATTTGTGTGTTTCTCTGTTTATACTTCATTAAAGCTCTGTCTGCTGGTGCTTTGGCTTCCGCCTCCATCACTGCCGCCAAACAGAATAACGGACCTTCAAACAACACGAGAGAGGATTTACCCAGCTCTCACCTCGCGATGGATCTGTGATCCAGCACGGCATCCCAATCCAGTTCCCCAGCATTCACCGGCAGTCCCATGGTGCTCCCGGCAGATTTTTCAGGAGAAGCTTCCGAATGCCGCGGCTTCCTGCTCCAGGTGAATTTATATATCGAGATGCAACCACAGCGATTCCCCACCGAACGATCAAAGGTGGCCTTTCTCATCTCCCTCCTCTCCAGGAGAGCGCTGGCTTGGGCGCAGTCACTGTGGGACGTCGCCAGCCCGGTCACACACTCCTACGCTCAGTTTACCTCACAGTTCCTGGAAGTGTTTTGCACCGCCTCCAGAGTCCTTACCACGGCCGACCAGCTGAGCAGCTTACGTCAGGGGAATGAAAGCATTACAGCCTCCGTTTCCACACCCTGGTGGTAACTAGAGGCTGGAACGAGACAGCGCTGCTCGGTGTGTATCGGCTGGGTTTAGCTCCTGAGGTTAAACAGGCAATGGCGGTGCATGACAACACAGTGGGGTTACAGAGCTTTATACATAAATCCATTGGGCTCTCTCATCGCCTGGCAGCATGCCGCCCAACTCCACCTCAACCGGGAGCACTGCAGGGCGCATCGGCCGCCCCGGATGGCGAGCCGATACAGTTGGGTTCTTAGAGACTGTCCCGGAGAAAGAGGAACCACCGCTTGTCCGCTGGGAGGTGCTTATACTGTGGATCACAGGGACACTCCGTTACTAGGTGCTTCACGCGCCCCGCTTGTGCTGCTGTGAGTACCGTGGAATTTCCACCCGACATCTCACCCCTGTCCAAGCTTACTGTGACTCTCCTAACCCCCGCTCTATCTCTGTGCGTGCTCTAGTTGACTCCAGCTTGGCAGGGAACTTCATCTCCCAGGCCTGCCTCGACCGTCCACGCCTCCCGAGATTGGCTCCCAGGACCTAGCGGTCCAAACCATCCAGGGACGCCCGCTGGGTAGGGGTTGGGTGAAATACTGCACGCGGGTTGTGACGATTCAAGTGGGGTAATTCCATCGGGAGGAGATCAGGTTTCTGGTCCTGGAGAGCTCAACGGTCAGCATGATCCTGGGGAGGCCATGGCTACAAAAACACGCACCGAGGTGTTCCTGGGATTCATGTGACATCCTGGAGTGGAGTTCCCACTGCAAGGAGCACTGTCTTTCCCAGCCTCTGACGTGGGTCCATGGGGCCATGATAGGTGCCACCCGGGTGGGCATTATGAGTACCGGGTCATGCCGTATGGCCTCTCCATCTCTCCAGCCGTCTTCCAGGGGTTCATGTACGAGGTATTTCGGTCCTACCTCCAGAGGTTTGTCATGGTTTACATAGACGATATCCTGATTTACTCATGGAACAATGGAGGAACACCTGAGACACGTGCGTGCCATCCTGGAAGTACTTCGTTCACACCGGCTCTATCTGAATATCTGAAGTGTGAGTTCCACCGCCCAACAATCCACTTACTGGGCTACGTCATCAGTGCGGAGGTGATTCAGATGGACGAGAAGAAGGTTAAGGTGGTGAGGGAGTTGCCCATCCCTGAGTCAATCAAGAAGCTCCAGCGTTTCCTGGGTTTTGCGAACGTCTATCGCAGGTTCATCCAGGGTTACAGCTGGATCACCGCCCCCCTCACCTCACTCCTCAGGGGTAAGGCACGAACCCTGAGGTGGAACAAGGAGGCTCAGGAGGCCTTCCACGAGCTCCGCCGACGCTTCTGTAGCTCACCTGTTCTGCTTCACCCAGACCCCCGGAAGCCTTTCGTGGTCGAGGTTGACGCCTCTCCAACTGGGGTGGGGGCCACTATCTCCCAGCAGTCAGGAACCCCTCCTCAGCTCCACCTGTGTGCCTTCTTCTCACACAAGCTCTCCGCCGCCCAACAGAACTATGACATTGGCAACCGCGAACTCCTGGCCATCAAGCTGGCCTTGGAAGAGTGAAGACACTGGCTGTAGGGAGCCGAGCACCCGTTCACAGTGGTCACCGACCACAAGAACCTCCAGTACCTCTGGGAGGCACGGAGGCTTAACCCCCAACAGGCACGCTGGGCCCTCTTTTTTACCAGGTTCCGGTTCCACATCACCTACCAGGTCTATTATCTAGAAGATTGACCGCGAAAAACGCACGGCATCACACCAAGAGGCCGCTCCTGCGGGGTGCCCGGAAGGGCGTATCTTCGTCCCGACCTCCTGCCAGCGCGGTCTCATCAGGTTACGTGCGTTACGTGCAGGAGTGCCCCACCTACGCTGTGTCCAAGGTCCCGCGCCACCTGCCCGTGGGCAAGCTGATGCCGCTCCCCGTCCCTCAGCGCCCCTGGTCCCACCTGGGAATCGACTTTGTGACGGATATGCCCCGGTTGGAGGGCCACACCTGCATCCTTGTAGTGGTGGATCAATTTTCCAAAGCCTGCAGATTTCCAAAGCCTGCAGATCAGAAGAGCCTGCCTAACACCCTCGAGACAGCGGAAGCCCTGTTCCATCACGTCTTCCGGAACTTCAGACTCCCGGAGGAGATTGTCTCGGACCGGGGCCCTCAGTTCACGTCTCGGGTCTGGAGAGCCTTCTTCAAACTGGGGGGTGTTGCACTGGCTGCATCAAGAATTGCACCTGCACCTGCACTCACATGCAGCACAGCCATACTGCCGAGTCAAGCTCAAAGCCAGCCAAGGCCAATGACTGAACCGCTGAGGAGATGGCTCAAGAAAAAACAGATTTATCATCTGGCTTAATTGCTAATGAGGCAAAATATTGATAATTTACTAGTAATGGACAGGAGTGAGCAGGCGTGTACAAAGACCTGAAGGTGGTGCTCTTGGAAAAATTCAACATATGACTAAAAACAGTTTCCAGGCAGTAGTGATTCCTATACTATAATGTCAATTGATGAGGGCCATCATCCGGGCAAGGGAACATGCGCCAAAAACACAAATGACACCAGCCAAGCAAAATTACTCACCACAGGGGTCCACTCTTAACCACTCAAAGATAATGTTCATGAGATACCAGACACTGTTAGAGTTGGGCCAGTGCAAACTACAGCTGAGGGTGCAGTTGAAGTACTTTATTATTTTTGTTAACATCCAGACTAAAAAAGCAACGGTGCTTCCTGTCTGAATAGCAAATTTAGCATTGTTTTGCTATGCCCCTAAAAAGAGGCAGCGTTAATGATTCTAGAGATGAGAGGCAGGTGTGTGATGGATGGTTGATGGATGGTTGATGGACATTCTCTTAAAGCATTGATAGATACTGGTAGCTTCCTGACTCTTTAAAAAGCCAGGCTATGTTTCCATGTTACAGTTTTTACCAATTGCTTACACACAAAATCTTTTTTTTGTGTGTAAGCCTCTCACTCAAAGTGCAAAACTACATGACAAATCTTCAAAACCATAAACTATTTCTCAGCCTTTGACTCAGTCTCCAATTGCATAAAACACTTTTTTTCAAAACACTACACACAATTCTCTACCTAAAACACAAAGATCTATCAGAAAGTAACTTGCATTCCTTTTTCAAACACAACCGATCAAAATGCTACACTTAGTCACACAGACACATCGGCAAACACTAATTGCTTAATTGATCACTAACCAAACACTGCTTTACTTTACAGTAGTATGGATAGGCCTATAAATAGGTCAAAGATCAGATTACCTGTTTTGAACAATGGATGCTAACAATGAACAGAGGGCAAGAGGAGGAGGAGTTGGAGGAGGAGGAAGGGGAAGATAAGAAAAGGAAGGAGAGCCATCTCTGATGAAATTAGGGCAACACTTGTTGATCATGTAATCAACCATGGTTTGACCGTGAGAGAGGACTGAGAGTCCAGCCCAACTTGAGTCGATTTCCAGTGGCGTCCATAATTCGAACCTTCAGAAATGAGAACAGGTATGCAACTATGTAATGACTATTTTAGCATTATAGTAATGTACTGTAAAATACGTATGACTGCATAGTATTGCATAAACATTTGTAACTCTAAGCCATCCATTTACTACACTGCATTGAATGGATGCCCATGTAATTCGTCATGAATTTATTTATGTGGATGAGGTTGGCTTCAACCTTACCAAAACCAGGCGCCGTGGACGAAATGTAATAGGACAGAGGGCAATTACCAATGTCCCTGGACAGGGTGGGGGTAATATAACCATGTGTGCTGCCATAACTCAAAACGGGGTCCTTAATCACAATGCCACACTGGGTCCATACAACACCGGCCATATACTCACTTTTCTGGATGCAATTCATACAATGCTTGTCCCTGATCCAGATCAGGCGCCTGCTCGGTTTGTGCTTATATGGAACAATGTTTGTTTTTTACCGGGATGTTCTGGTCCAAAACTGGTTTGCCACCCATCCACAATTTGTAGTTTTGTACCTACCCCCATATTCACCTTTTCTAAATCCCATAGAGGAATTATTCTAAGCCAGGCGCTGGAAAGTATATGATCGCCAACCCTTGGCCCGCATGCCACTTCTCTAGGCAATGGAGGACGCATGTGGGGACATAGAGAAAACGTAGCTTGTGATGTGGATGAAGTATTGTGGCCAGACCCAGCTTGGAGAAGAGATGAAGCTTAGCACTGGGGACTGCACCCCCTCCCCCCTGCCAATTCCTGGACCGGGACCCCACACACAATTTACTGTATTCTACTGTAAAGAATATACTTTCGGTTTACATGTTTATTGTTTTGTTGTATGCTAATTTATACAACAGTAATTTTTGTCCTAATACATATTTTCTGTTTTTACATTGCATTGCCATTTCCGGTGTACTTGTTACCTCTCTCAGCAGATTACTTTCACTGTAGAACATTGTATTGAAATGTAGATATAAGCCTATGAAAGACCAAAGAGCTTTAGATTTAGAACAGCAGTGTTTACATGGTATATCCAGAAATGTATTATTATGAAAGAGGTGTTTGCTATTTGATGCAAATGCTTCATTCTGACATGTGTTTATGGCATTTTGAATGCAGTGTTGCATTTTGAAGAAGATGTGAGCTATTTAGCATTTTGTGTGTGCAGTTTTGAGAATTGTGTGTAGAGTTTTGAAAAAAGGAGACTTGGTTTTGAAAACGTGTGTAAGCAATTGGTAAAACTATGCAAACATTACAACTGTCCAGTGTGTGCATATAAAGCAGTACCTACAAGCTGAAGTAATTGTTCATATACAAGAACAATTGTTTCTCATGAATGTGGTGTTAATAATATATAATTTGCATTCTGAGATGATTTTATAATTTGTCTAGTTATTACAGAATTAGTAATTTTTGTATTATCAGTACATTTATTAGTACATATAAGTACATATTACATTAAGTCAAGCAATATATATATTTTTTTAAAGAAATGTTCAGAATGCAACTTTCTGCCTCCAAATGGAGACTCTAGTTTGCATAGCAATGAACAAGAACCACTGAGTTTAGGCAGTGACTCAGTTGCTATGTAGAGCTACTGCAGTGAAGGGGGAGTGTGTGTGTGTGTGTGTGTGTGTGTGTGTGTGTGTATGTGTGTGTGTGTGTGTGTGTGTGAGAGAGAGAGAGAGAGAGAGAGAGAGAGAGAGAGAGAGAGCGCGCGAGAGAGAAAACATCGTGCGAGAGTATATGAGGAAGAGAGGGAGTGCTTTGCCAAGCTCACTGTGTGAGTGTGTGTCTGAGGTGCTTGTGAGTGTGATTTGCTGCTCTACTCCAGGATGCTGTTTCCATCTTTGTTCCTCACTTGCAGCACATCTCTTAATCTTACTCAGCAACACTGCACTCTGCTCTAAAGATGATTCCCCTGCATACATCCAAACATAAACCCATTTCACTGCCTATGGACATCCAAGAAGCCACACCACTGGGCATGCTTCCTGAGGACCTGCCCTCTTTGAAGTGGAACCTCAGTCAGTAGTCTTCGCAAGTGAGTATTAGACGGGAAATAGAGTCTGACTGCAAGGCACAATCAATTGCTAGTCAGCTGCATATATGCCCAAGTGTACTCTGCATGCAATAGAAAAAGTGTTTGTGTGAGGGAGAGCAAGAGAGACAGTGAGAGCATTTATTTTCCTGATTACTGTGACTTCAAGTATGTGTACACTAAAATCAGTCATAAGAATTCACATATGACATGACATACAAAAAGTTATGAAATGGTACGTCTCCATTCTCCATTTGTTTCCATTCATATCAAATTAAATGGAATTGCTTATGCTTATTAGAAGTAGTTAGTTCTGTGTGCAATTCAGTTGTTGCATTTTGTTCAGCAGAAAAGACAGTGGGTGCTTGCAGTGTTGGAAAGTGTTGGTTGTCACGACATTGAACTCTTAATCAAATTACTTATTCATTTATAACTTATACATGGATTTACTCCATTTTGTTTCTGTGACACACAGAACAGAATATCATCCTTGTTTGTAATTTTTTTAATTTCCTCATTGTTACTTTGACATTTAGATATTTCAAGAGCTCAATCATAGAAATAGTAGCTGGCTGGGTGTGATGTAATGGCTGGATGCCTGTGGCGTATGCTGAGATGGAAAAGTACTATGTGGGTGTAGAAGCATGTATCAGAAAAAGAGCAGAATGAAGAGATAGTGGATGGAACTTATTTCTATGGAAACAGCACATCTCCAGCTCCTCAACTTGCCCAGGTGCTTATTATAGCTACAGGTAAAGGGGCAAGTTGCATCAGATCAGAAAATGCCAACAATTACATCTCACACTACCGCCCCCCCCCCCCCCACCCCCAAGTAGATTGTCAAATGTGTAATAGAAACAGCTGACCAATGAAGTGTAGTATGAGGAAGCATACCCTAATTGATCACTGCTACTACTAGTTAATTTAATTCATGTGAAACTTTGTGCAGTCATACACAGCTCAATGTGTGCTTTAATCTGTATAAAAATCTGTGAGATGAAGCAGAAGGCAGCCTGGCATTTCCACTGCGCCACATCAGTGCATGTTATTAGGAGTCGTGAGGAGCTTGCAGCTTTCAATAATCCCGAGTGCTTTTCTGTGTGCTCCATTACAAGCGCAAAACAACCTGCCTTTAAAATGCCCCCCCTGTCACCTAAATCTTACTGTATATTCCGAGTTTTCATTCTATATCTGTCAATAGGGTTCTTTTCTTGGAGTCGTGACTGAAACAAAAAAAAAAAAAAATGCTCATGACGCTTCGTGACCATGGATACGGTCGATGGACAAGAGTGAACCAGACACCACGCGCAGTAGGAATATATGAAAAGCTATTAGGGTCAATCAACGTGGAATTATGTGAACAATACCTTTCATATTAACATAACTAATATTAGGATGGTAATCCTTCACATGTGTACAATCAGGTTTAGTTGTTACATTTGCCTTATACATCATTTTACCTCACACCTAAATTTGTTTTCAAATTTTATTAAAAGAAATATGGTTCTATCAGCAATCCACATAAATATTCCTCTCGGGAGCTGGAGATTTCCCACAACTTTTTTATACAATAACATTTTGAACATAACATTTTTTTTAAAAGTATTTTATATATTTTTTACACTGTAGAGTGGTGAGCCAAAAGGGTCATGATGCAATAACTGCATTAATGCAGCTGCTGCTTGAACATCTCGAAAGCTGTATGTTTATTTTAACTTTTCAATATTTATTTATTTTTTTAATTCACAACCCTTAACTAATACTTAGTTAAAACGTGTAACCCTTTGCAAAGCTCTAACTCAAACCCCAACCCTACCCCTAACCCTATGGGAAAGTGTATAGTGTGAGGTAGAATTGCACAGATTCAGTACCCTTAATTGGCTCTTTCAATCACCTTAGTCTGTAATACATAATCTGCCTAGCACCTAGGGTGTGTTAGCAAGTGGTAAACTGCTGATGGCGATGAAAAAAAATCTGAAAGATCCGCCTCCATTTTGTGGTAGTTCGAGTGAACACCAGGAAGAAAAAAAAGATTAGGCATCCTATCCAGCAGATACAGAGTTGATTAGTTCATTTTCAAAGAGAAATTGTGAAACAATTTTAACCTTAAAGTATTAAGGTTACTGTGAATAACATCTAATTTAAAGTTGTATACCATCAAGCTGATCTTGATGAGTAAATACAAAAGTTCATTGAGGTAAACAAAGCAAATGATACTGTAACTCTTTAATGACTAAAGGGGGAGATAAATTTTGACATACATAACAAAACCTATGCATTTATGTAATTAACAATAATTTTTTGGAGTTTTAGTAAAAATGCTATTGACAATGTTGAGCAGCCATTATAATGCCTTGTTGGAGACATGTGGTATAATCAATTAGAAACATAAATCATTGTATAAATAGATAATAGGAATACTGTTTAGAAAAAATATTAATTAATTTTTTTAATTTCTTTAATTTTTTTTATTTTAAGTGTGAAAGTCACAGTGTTGTCACAGTTAGATTCTGTGTATGTAACTCATTTTCATATACTGTATTGAGTAAATTGAGTATATGATTGTAATTGGGAAAAAAATTTTGTTTAATTGAAATTCATTTATTGTATCATGTAACTTATCATATTATACACAAGAGTCCACACCCTAAGATGAAGATTGAGTTATATGATATTGATTTGCCTGTTTTATTGTGGGCCAGATTTTTTTGTATGCAACTGAACTCTTCTGGTGGAAAGAAGGTGAGCCAACTGTTGTAATTCATGAAGTCATTAGACGTTTCCAGTGAATTTTTTAAGTGATACCACTGTATCACTTAAACAATGCACTGCATTTTACTTGACCCCTAAAGGCACCCTTCTGATAGTATGTCTTTTTCCTTTTACTCCTAAAGTCAGCTTGAACACATTTTTGTTGCTTTACCATTTTTACCAGTTATATATATATATATATATATATATATATATATATATATATATATATATATATATATATATACACACCAACCATATGTATATGTATATGTACATATGGTTGGTATATATATATATGTGTGTGTGTATATTACATATATATATATATATATATATATATATATATATATATATATATATATATATATATATATATACACACACACACACACACACACACACAACCAGGGCTTATAACCACCGATCAGGCATAACATTATGATCGCCTGCTTAATATTGTGTTGGTCCCCCTTTTGCTGCCAAAACAGTCCTGACCCATCAAAAATTAACAGCATTAACTTAAACAATGAGCTACAGTAGCTCATCTGTTGGGCGGACTAGCAGTGGCTTCACTTTACATCCATTCATTCCATTGAAAAATCAGCTCAATGAGGCACATACAGCATCAATAGTTTATATGCAAAATGGTTACACATGTTTTGCTTGTAATTCAACACTCAGTAGTTTTGGGCCAATTATATCTTGAGCTAGCAATTTTATTTAACATTTCCTTGCAAAAATGTACCAGATCTGTAAAATTATAAGGGGATCTCCTCTCTCAAGTCATTCCACTGGTTTTTGGTGGAATTCAATCTTGGCTCTGACTGGAAATTGCAAAACGTTGAGCTTCTCCTACTAAAAAAAGAAATTAGATCAATTTTCTGGAGCTACACATGATTCCTTGTATTTTGACAGGCAGTCCAAGCAGGAGAAAAGCAGCCCTTATTGTACAATGCTGTCAGTATTATCCATTGCTGTGTGGGTATGGTGCTAAATGGGTGGAGCTACTTTTTTTTGTCCAGCACTTTAACAATGATGCCCAGATAGTTTTATTTTCCTTACTCAGACCATAACATATTTTGGTTTATGTTATTTATGAGATTTTATGTGTGTCAAGAAAATTTTAGGAGACAGTGATACAGAAAAGTAAACACCTTAGTTTAAAAATACAGTGTTCTGTTGAGCTTACATTCACTATAAAGAACATTGGTAAACCAGCTCCTGAAGGCGCTCATATTTTATATGTTATGAGTGACAGATGTTCAAGCTAAACTGGTTTACATTTATTGAGATGGAGAAATGTTAACTTTCATTTGGACATCAAAAAATATAAAATAACAACAGACACTATCATAAAGCACTTTAAAGAATTTAAATGCAGATTCTTATTAAGCAAGCCAAAGGTGACAAGAGCAAATAAAAATTTCCTAAGATAACATTAAATATTGGGTATGGTCTTGTATTATTTCTTATTTAATATAGTCTGTATCCAGGAGAGATTATTTTTTTAAAGGGAGAAGTGAGACTTCATAGTTCATTCATAGTGCCTTGTATGTTATAATGTGCAAATTAAAAAACTGTAATTTCTGAGTTAAACGCATTAAATTAAATTAAATTAAATTAAATTAAATTAAATTAAAATTTAACTGTTTTATCTGCATTTTTGGCTTTTACAAGTTCTAGACCTTAAATTATGAGTTACAATAACCTCAAATTCTACATTAGACATACAGTACGTTGTTTTTGGAAAATACTTTGTCTTTTTGGTAACTTAAACATGTGCAATTTTTTTTACGTTTTAAGAATCAAATCATTAGTTTTACCTTCTAAGGTCAACATTTCAATTTAGTTTTACCTTTCAGGAGGTGTATACAATGTGCCATTGTCTGCTCCGATGGCCACAGGGTCTTGCCATATGTGAATGACTGTCTCTTGTATACCAGATGAAGTCCACAAGCCTGTCAGCATGTTAAAGTCCACTCATACCACATTGTATAGTTGTATTTCTCCTTGACGTAGCTGGACAGCTTTCTGGGACAGGTTGTTGTAGCCCATGACTTGCCTCACCACCTGTTACATGCCTTTCTTGCTTTTCTACATTTATACATCCGAATTTAGGCTTTTTTTGTGTTTGCAGGTTTAGACAAAGGGACTAATTAGTAGCTATACCAAAACCAAATCTTAATGATCAAAACCTACTTTAAAATAATTATTACATTTTACATTACATTTGCGGCATTTGGCAGACGCCCTTATCCAGAGCGACTTACAACTGAGCAGCGGAGGGTTTTAGGGCTTTGCTCAAGGGCCCAGCAGTGGCAGCTTGGTGGTGGTGGGATTTGAACCTGTGATCTTCTGATCCAAAGCCCAATGCCTTAACATTACATTATTGTAAGCCCAATGCCTTATTACATGTGCATAGTACATAAAATACTCTTTCTTATAATTTAAAGCAGTGGCATTAAACATTTCCATTTACAAGAGGTTGAAATATGAATAGAGGTCTTGTGTAAAAAGCACAACAATAAAAAACCTCTTTCTTGGTGGGTCCAAATGGGGGATCAGTGTCCAGATTTTAACAACAAAAAAAAAAAACAGGTAAAATGTCAACTCACAAATACTCCACAGGTTTATTAAAGGTTTATTTAATTTTGTGATGCAAATAATTCAAATATACAAAATTCTTTTGAAATGCTTTTGCCAGCTTCCAAATGGCATGGTTGTTTTGAGTAGTGAGATTCTTTGAAATGCTCTAGAGATACAGTATGTGCTGCCACTATGTGCAGCAAATAACAAAAAGTAATTTGTCACACAAGCACTTCAGCAGAAAATATGTGAAAGTTTAATTATATATATTTGTTTTATATTTAAGCGGTATTTCCTGCAGTTGTTCACTAATGTAAAGAAAGTTTTGAATAACTTCCAATTTATTAGTGGAATTGTTCTTGATTCTTACCACCCTCTGACAACTTATTACGTAAGCATACACATTAGTGTCAATTTTGAAAATGCATGTAACCCAGGTGCTTTCAAACTTCTTTCCTGATCCATTTTCCTAAAAGAGAACCATACAAGTAGTGTACAATGTTTTATTAATTAGCTTTAACAAATTATTAGACATGTAGAAGATGCAGCAATAATAAAAATAATACATGACAATAATAATGACAATTTAAAATGAAAAGCATGGCAGAGCTCTTTAGAGTGTTTAAAGCTTCTGTATATAATATCATTTTACATTTTACAGTTTGAATGGTGACAAAGATAAAAAAACACTATTTTAAAGATCATTAATTAGACAGTAAATAATGACTAATAACTGTATGTGTAATGACTAGTTGTGGATTTGTTTGCTATTACCAGCTGTTTATAATCCCTTTATTGGTTATGTTATTTTGTTTATAGCACTTTACACTTAGTAATGGCTAAAAATAAAAGGCACTAATAGCTTGTATTGTGCAAAGTACACACTTTATATGTGCTCAATGTGTGAATGTATAGCTTATAAGTATGAGTTAAATGTAGAACATGTTCCCTGTTCTAAAGTATACATTTGTTGTTTTCCAAGAAGAGAAAAGACATATAGAAATATTGCGGTAAACAATTCAGCCTTGTTGTTCAGTCTTTGCTGTTCATTCAGGTGCTGCTCAAGAATAGGCAAAGGCAATTAAGCCTTAAACACATTGTATCATTGGTTGGCAATTTGGGTGAGCAAGGCCTTCTCTGCTGGCCTAAACTATTAGCATAACCGACTTCTAACTGACCCAATAGTCTATTCGTTTCATTTCATAGCTTTTTCTTTTTTCTTTCTGTTGTTTTTTTTTTTTTTTTTGGAGTTTCTATCCAGTCAGATTTAAGCCATCACATCACGTGTTAAAAAAATCACACACAGCAGAGAAAACCCAAAGTTTTTTAAAAGGTTAATGAAAATCGCTTTTGCTAGAGATAATGTATGCAGGCGGTGCAGCGTTGGCTGCAGTGAAAGGAGACTTTGTTGAACTGTGTTTATTTGGTTTCTTGCTTCAATAATGACATTCATTCTCAGTGCATGAGATACCTGTCTGTGATGCAGTGCTCTGTTATACTGCATTTCTCTATAATATTGATGGGTTCTATAGCTGTGGTTTTATGATGATTGTATCAGGAGGTGGAGTGATTCAGGTACTTTAAGAGACCACTGAAGATCTGGGTGTGAAATGCAAATCCTGACACTGCATTGCACCATTTTGAATGTCAATTCAATTCAAATCAAATCATTTTTATTTGTGTAGCACTTCCAACAATGGACAATGTCTCAAAGCAGCTTTACACAGATAATGTGGTAAGGAAGAATTAGTAACATGGTGCTTTATAAGTGTAAGTTTGTCCCTAATGAGCAAGCTGGTGGCTACTATGGCATGGAAAAACTCCCTGAGACCAGATTTAAGAGGGAAGCCAACTTCATCTGGGTAGCACTGAATGTCCATTTATTACAGCTAAATGATGTGGAGGTGTCTAGTAATGGTGATCAAATGAAAACTGTAGTCCTGAGTCAGTGTAGCAGACTGTTCACATTACAGTCCAAATCCATCCTCAAAGCTCCTGTGTTACTCCAGAATTTCATGGCTCCCCAGGCCATTGATGAGAAACTATCTCTAGCTGCACAGAGTGGCCTCCAATCGAGGAAATCACCATCCAGAGTCAGGCCGGGATCAAGCGGGCAGATCTGAGAAGAAGAAAGGGACAGAAACAGTGATCACAGATACCTCAGGAGCATGATTAACTCGACAGAGAGAGAAAGAGAGAGAGAGAGAGAGAGAGAGAGAGAGAAAGAGGATGACATGAAGAGAAATATATGGGTTATTGAGTATCCTTATTGTTGTATAAAACTTAAGGACACTGTGCAGTTGGGGGCAAGATTAGCTACTGTATGGCAGCATAACTAAAAGGGAGAGTCAGAAGGTAACACAGACATGAGGTATCTCTGGGATAAGAGTCGGCCTTCGACATCATTTTCAACAAACCTAAGTGAACGCATGAGAGTGAGGGGAGATAAATCTCTGCCCCCTGCTTTTTTAAGCCTGCAAAACAAATAGTCAGCATATATTTTGATCTAAGTAGGCATGGGAGATCATAATTGTATTGAAGTTCACTCAGATACTGTGACGTGAGACTGTTAACAGGGGAGATGTCATATTTTCTAGATCTAGCTCTTGTTGCTGCATTCTGGACAAACTGAAGCTTATTTATGCACTTACCTGAACACTAGTAGTCTAATCTAGATTTAACAAAAGCATAAACTAGTTTTTCTGCATCCTGTAACAACACGTGAAGCGGAGAGGTATAGTGCTCCTGTCAGCGAGCCTTAGCTTTAGCTTTGGATTTGCAAATATGCCGGCAAGTCATGCTGTGAGGGCTTTAATGCCAGAGTTTGGGGAAAGCTAACTCCACCTAGGGCACCCAGACTTTCCCCTGTAGGCTTTCATGGCCTTCACTCACTGCTTTAAAACAGGGAATAAAGAGCTCTTCCAAAAAGACAAAAGACAAATGCAGCTGACTGAAAGTAGAGAAATGGGTCCTGCCATTAAGGGTGTATCTAATGGATATCTTTATTAATCTAATTTAAATCCACAAATTTATGTTCTGTTGATTTAGTATGATGCTTGACATCTTAATGTATCATTACACTTCAAGGAATATTTTAATTAGAGTAATCAGAAACTCAGAGGCAAAGGCAATGTGGGGGAACAAGCAAGTTGTAGTTATTGTACAGTTGTATTGTATAGATTTATATGTATTCGTGTTTTTAATTCATTCACTGAATCATTCATTTCTTAAATTTTTATCTCTCCCTTTCCAGTCCATTACCATTTTGGTGTTTCTAAGGATTTTGAGGAATATAGAATTGTGGGTTTCAGTATTTTTTGGATTGGTTTTAAAGACTAGGGCCATAGCGTTTCAGTAACGATTTTTTAGTTCACTCTATTTGTGTTTCTCAGTCAGGTGAGTGGGCTGTGTGCACACACAAATTGATTAGTTTTGTTGAATTCACAAGCTCTGTATCCCAGATCATCCCAGAGGGTTACATTTCCCCTGCTTTCAGTGTTTTTTCTATTATTCAGTGGTTTTTGTAAAGTTATTTGAAAAGATTACTGCTAATTGTCTAAACTAATCTCACAACAGCAATAGGATAGTTTTCATAATGACGAAACTAGCATGATTTAACATGAGCACATACCAAGCTTAAGTGCACACAGCATGCACCTGACTGAGAAACACAAATTAAGTAAACTAAGAAATTGTTATACTGCTACACTTACAGTATACAAAATATATTCCAACACATAAAGCCCTAGGCCTTGAAGCCAACACAAAACAAGAAAATCGAAACAAGAGAGAGAGAGAGAGAGAGAGAGAGAGAGAGAGAGAGAGAAATCATAAATAAAATGAAATTTAAAATAAATTCCCCCACACTACCACAGCAGAAAAAATAACACAAAAAATGTAAGATTGAATTAAATCTAAATAAATTCCACAAATTTCATTTTAGTGGTTGTTGATGTAGGCACTCCAGGCTCGATTACCTTTTCCAGACAGCTGCAGGAATGCAGGCCATAACCTTTTCCAGAGAGGCCATCCTCTTCACAGCAAGACAAACTGTAAGGCTTCTGAAACCAGTTTAGCCTTCAGACCTAGCAGATAAAGTACAATAGGCTCCTATACCAACTTTGGAAGATACTAATGGTTACCTGGAGTATAAGAAGGCAGCCCAACAATATAGATTTGCAGAAGATATCTGGATTTTCAGGGAGAAGAATAAAGACATACAAGTGCACATTCTCATCATTTAGATAATCATCAGTATTGTCTTCCAATGGCTGATTATTAGCTAAAGAATGAGTATATTGACGTCTCTGACACCTCTATGCAGAAGGGTGGGATTGAAAATTAACCAGTGTGCATTAGTACATACTGACACAACTGATGTGGGGCATGAGAAAGAAGAGGATGCCTGACATTGTTGTGGCTGGACCTCATCAATGTATATGGATATAATCTGGTGAAGAGAGCACTAGGGAGCAGTCAGAGTGGTAACAGCTGAAGAAAGGGATCCTCATTGCGTTTCATTTACATTTCACTTTTTTAGGAAGCACTGAGATACCTTCAGTTACTGAGAAGCCTAAAAACAGCATCAAGGAAACAAGAGGCATGGTCTGAATGATGCTTCAATTTGTCCCAAACCCACAAAGTGATGAGTGAATGTCACTAACACTGGATATATATCTTCAGCAAGCAAATGCTTTTGTAAAAAATGTAACTCAACTCACCATAATGGAGAATCGGAAGAAGTTTAATTCATCAATGCATAGAAAACCACAGATCATGAAAGTCAATAAAATAGAAAATAAATAAAAGGTTTATAGTCTGTTTGTGTGTCCAAAATGATCCACCGGCCCAGTAAGGGTCTATAGCCCAGTGTTTGGGGACTTCTGCTGTAGAATATATGTTACTTGAACACAATCAATGGCCTGATCACTCATAGCTATAGTTTTGTTAGCTAGTTAAGTATTAACTTAGTAAATTATTATATAGTCCCCACTTTAATGCTCTTAAACCTTACCAAACAAACAAATTCAGATTCATAACCAATTTATATTAATTATATATTTTTTTGCATTTATTAATTGTAATTAAACCTTATTACACATTCCCTCCTTAAATGCTAATTTAAAGGATAGGAGTGTATAAAACCAGCACAGCAGACCAAATCATCAAAAGGCTAGTACTAATAGAGTGCAAAGTTTACAAGTTGCATCCCAGGGAGAGACAGCGAGAAAGTCGTCAACACTGTTTACAAGACAAACTATACACGATTGGGGATGCGAAGAAAGTACTCAATAAACAGGAAGGGGAATACGTTGAGGGCAGGCAGAGCTGCACAGGGTGAAATGCACTGGCAAGTCTGAGATGGGTGCAGTGTTCAAAAGTTTTAAAACAGTCTGTTATTGTTTTTGAGACACAAGCATTTCCCTTATGTGTATAAGCAACAAACTAGGTAATATAATGGTATAAATATTTATTTTGACCAAACAAATATATAAATGTAAAGATGTAAACAATGTTTATTAAATTTCAATATTTTTTTCTGGTCTTGCGATCCAGTTAATCACAGAGTAGATCAATAGAATTTAGTTTCAGTGACTGGGCAGGTCATTCCATTATAGATAACACTTCATCTGACTGTTGCTCTTTAAATAACAGTTAAAGATCTTAAATGTATTCTTCAGTTTGTTGTCTTATTGTATTATGAAGTTCTCTGTCTTACATAAGCTTTCTGTTTTGTTGCCAAAAATGTCAAATTTGGACTAATCTGTCTGGAGAATTTTTTTCCAGTCATTCACTAGAATTATCATCACCTTAGGTGTGCATCAACACATAACAATCTTGATACAGGGAACCCAGCTGTAAATGTTTTGTTCGGAAAACGTTATGATAACATTAGCAGACAGTAATGTTAGTAATGTTTTTAGCGGATAGTTTTATTTTTGTTCCCGAAAAGTTCTCCTAAAATTCAAGATAACATTCTTTAAGAGTAATGAGTATAATTTGAGAGTAAAATTTAATTGAGTTCATTTTTTAAAATCAGAATAGACAAGGAAATATAAATCTCAAACTAATTTCAATTGCAGGAACTTACAAAATAAAGTACAATAAAATAATAAATAAATAAATAAATAAATAAATAAATACACAAAACAAAACAAAACAAAACAAAACAAAACTAAATTAAATTAAATTAAATTAAATTAAATTAAATTAAATTAAAGAAAAACACTGCCCCAGCTAGCAGGGAAAGTTTCCAGAACTTTAGCTAACATTCTGTTCAAGTTTGGTTAATGTTTGAAAGAAAACAATTACATTTAATGTTGAAGTAATGTTTTAAGGATGTTTTCAAATGCATTTCAAATAATGTTAAGCTTAAACAATAATATAAAATTTCACTGTAAAATTTCATAATTATTTGGAGGATGTTCTTAAGGTAACAGATTATACAATATTCTTAATAAAACGTTGGCACACTATTTCTTCTTAACAAAGGAAAAACATTATTTCAGCCATATTAGGAAAACCTTATAAGGATATCATTGAGGCCTGAGATGACGGAAGTATATACATTCGTGGGGGCCTCAAGTACTTGGATCCACAAAAATGATCTTTCAGCGTGATTTCACTGTAACGACCCTGCATAGGACAGATCTAATGACTGCTGAAAAAAAACTGTATAAGAAGAGTCTGTTTTATACTGTAAAATTTGCTGTAAAAATAATGACCACATTCTGAAAGTAACATGCTGTTTTTTCATTAAAACTGTAAAATCCTGTTTAAATCAATGCATTCTGAGTAATTTTGTTGTTTTCAAGTTAGTAGCCTACTGCAGTATACTGCGAATTAACAACGTTCAGAGTTGACATTTCGAGACTGTGTCTGAAATCACACCCTACACCCTTATTCACTATATCCTACATTAGTTTACAAGTATAGTGCACCTGACAGAGTAAATGAAAATAAATAAGCTGTTAACAAGCAGAATCACTGAAGGAATGAACAAAAAAACACTACAACTGACACACAACCACAGCCTTAGAAGAAATAGACTAAATAAACCAGAGAATGATCATACAATTTTAAAAAGAGCATCAACAGCTAAACTTACTACAGTTTGTCTTTTTTTCTATAGTTTATTGGTTTTATTTAATATTACAATTTTGGAGATTTGTGTTTGCTTTATTTACAACAAAAACCTTAAGCGTGATAGCACTATTTAGACACAAGAGTAAGCACATTAAACTCAACAATGGTGGCTATTATTAAAAAAAAAAGTTCATGCCACAATGCATGCTGGGTGCTTGTGTAGTACAAAATTTCCAGCATGCTTGTTATGACTTTTTATTTGACTGTTTTGTGATGATTAGAGTTGATTTGTTTTTTCTCTCAATTTTTGATTTTCACCAATGTTAAGATTCATACGCTGATTGTTGAAGTCTGTGTGTGTTTATTTGCTGTAGTTCAAAACTTTTATTTGTGAGTGGTGATCAGGTCTATTTAAAAAAATAATTATTGCTGCAGTGTTAATGTAATTGTTTATTAGCAATAATTCATACATTTAATCAGATTAAACAGAGAGTGAGGACTGTGAAGTAGACTAGTTCAGGAGGATCTTAAAATTATAAAAATGTAGTCAGCTTTAACCAGAGTTTCCTTTTGCTTTTCTTGCAACTAATGACATTACCCAAAAAAAAAACCAAGTTACGAATGCTAAGGTTCAAGAGCCCATCTAGAGCAAACACTGATCTCTATTATGGTGATTTCAAATGAAAGTGCAACACCTAAAATCTGAATAAGAACTTTTGTATGGAAATAAAGTTACACTGGGTAATAATAAGTAAAGCTTTAAACAAAATAAACTAAATAAAAACAGAATGATTAAACAACCCCAAAAACAGCATTACCAGCTTAATTTATTATACTTATATTGATCACATATTCACTTATAACTTATAATAGTTTGACTTTAATTCTGTCGAATTTCTACAAAACATTTATTGAAACCTAACAGGGATTTATATTATATTGAAAATGTTTCGTTTGACCTTACTTTTTTTTTTAGATCAGTGGTTGCTTTAGTTGGGCTATTGACCCTTGATTCTTCAATTTTTTTTTGTCAGGCTGTTGTAAATGTGTTTGTAATGCACATTTGCTATGACAAGAATAGTCAACTAATTAATTTCTTATTCTTCATTAAAGTATTAAGTCTTAAAAGTAATTCGACAAAACTATTAAATATCATTTAATCATTTCATGCACAAAACCTTTAGCACTATAGCAAACATAAAAAATCAGCTCATGAAACTCAAGAAGGGTGATTATTAAAAATCTTTCATGCTGGTATGCATGCTGGGTGCCAGAATAGTACAATATTCCCAACATGCATTGCAGTATGATTAAATTATCCAGCTGAATGTGTTTTTTCATTTGTTTTACGCTATTTGATTTATGACTTTTTACTAGACTGTTTCATGGTGATCTGATCTGATCTGATCTTATCTGATCTGATCTGATCTGATCTGATCTGATCTATTTTGTTTTGCTTTGTTTCGTTCCAAAAACTAATTTTAAAAGGTCAAGGTTCAAAAGTAACACTAAAGCAAACACTGATCTCTGTTATGGTGACTTCAAATGAAAGTAAACATAAACACCTAAAATCTCAATTAGAGCTTTAAATAAGTAAAGCTGGTAATGCTGTTTTGGAGATTCTTGTGCTTGTTCACAGGTGTTTATTTATTTCTCATGTAATTATTCACTTCATTATATCAATGACTTCATCACTGTTTCAGTGTTACTTCAACACTGGTGTGTGGTATTAAAGGGTTTAAATGTGTGAAATGAAAAAAAAACACTATGAAATGTACTTTAACAGTAATTTACAGTAAGTTTAATTTACAGCAGTAAACTGTAAAAAACATCAACAGTATATTATTTGCAACCCTGCTGCCAGTAGTTTAACGTAAAATAAAAAAAAAAAACAGCAAAAAACTGTAAAACCTACAGTAAACTGTAAAACAGTCAAATTCCTGTTGTGTTTTGTGGGTTACCATTTTGTTGGATCATAAAGCTGTATATTACTTTATATAAAGGCAGTAACTCTGTAGGAGTGATGCAGTGAGACCCTCTTCACAAAAAAGTTTTTTTGTCATAGAGTTAAATAAAATATACTAATATAAAATATATTAATATGTTCACATTATTTAAATATTATATTAGTAAATATACAAATGACCATTGGCCAATTTAAGTGCAGTCAGTTTCTGCAAACAAAATTATTTAACTCGAGCTGACAGTATTTTACCGTTAATTTACAGGACAATGTTTTACAATGTAAAGCACCATTTTAACTGTATTTTTTTTTCTAAAAAAAGTCTACCATGAAAATGGATTTTTAAGTATATCCGACATCAAAACAATTTCCTTCGCTTCCTACAATAAGATGTATTAATGTGTGCAGAGCACCACAGACGTGTTTTGCTTGTCGAACTTGGCTGTAACAGTTTCCCTCTAACCAACCAAACAGAGGACGGAAAAATGCTGATGATTTTCTGGCCCTGTAAGGCAAATTTGAAATCTAATTGTTAAAGAAACAGACTCATTGTTAATATAGTCTAAGATACAGTGGCCAGCACTACTGATTTTGCAAACCCTGGGCAGATTGGACAAAAAAAACTAACCTCCACATACACGTACTGGAGGTACTGCAGCCAAGAGAAATGCTACGAAATGAAGAGAATAAACTGTTGGGAATAAATTAATGCAATTTTATGAAACAAACATTAGAATTTAGATTGTAAATGTAGGTCAGTGCTTCTGATAGTGTTAAGGCAAGCAGAGAAGACCTTGGTGGCCCTGACCACCTGCCATTGCATTTTATTAATATTTTGTTTTATTTTATTATGTTAATAATATCATTCAAATACAGATAATACTGCATGAACAAATAAACTTTATAAAGTTTCAAACTATGGTAAATAAACACATCAACAATCAGTGCATGAATCTCAACATTGGTGACAATCTAAAAAAAATAAAAAAATAAAACAAAACCCCCTAAAAATCACAAAAACAGTGTAATGAAAGTCACAAGAAGACAAGTCAAACAACACCAAAATAAAAGAAAATAAAGAAAATAGTGCTAGATCTTGTGTCTAAATAGTGCTGTAGCTATAAAGGTTTTGTGCGTGACATTGTTTTTACATTTTTCATTATAGTTTGTCAACTTTTTTTGGAGAATAATTATTATTATATAATTAAAATTACTCATGAAATCAAATATTGATAGATCACCATCCATAGTTAACGAAAACACCTCAATTAACAATTTTCTTAATTTCTTTTTTGTTATAACTATTGTGCCTAACTAAAGCAACTACTAATCTCCAAAATGGTGAGGTCAAATGAACCATTATAAAATTAAATATAAACTTTTTTTTTTTTAAATGTATTGTCGGTATATGATGCAGATAAGTGAAGCTGGTAATGCTGTTTTTGGAGTTGTTAATTCATCCTCTGTTTAATTCGGTTGATATCATTTAAAGCTGTGGCTTTATGTAATTTGCAGTTTTGTTTCTTGTTCATTCCTTCAGTGATTCTGCTTGTTAACAGCAGGTGTTCATCAGTGTCTAAATTCACCCATTTGCTTTCATTCACTCTGTCAGGTAAACTATACTAGTAAACTCATGTAGGATATAGTGAATAAGGGTGTAGGTTGTGATTTTAGACAGTCTCTGACTGTCGACTCTGAACGCTATTATTTACATTATACCTGTTTTTATACCACATCTCTTATTTTTTTTAAGGAGAAGAACTGCATTCCTTTTAGATCAACAGCACTACAAGAGAAAAAACCTTAACGGCTCCCTATCTGCACCAAGAAATATATTTGAAGGTAGCTATTATAATTGCTGTAGGGTTGCTGAAATATCTGTTGACAGATTTGGGAGTAAAAACTATTGTATCTGTAAAATAAGCTATAGTGTAAGTAAATTAGCATTTATTTAAATAATTTAAAAAAATTGAATACACATAAGTTGTTACATTTATAAAATAGATTTGTTATTCACAATCCTCCTTTTAATCAGATATGATAAAAGTATTGTTTGTAATTTGAAAAATAATTAGGCAAAATCAAAGTCTTGCTGCTTTTTATATATTTATAGCTTTTGAGCACATGGGTATGCATTCTTGCTTATGAAGATGGAGCAGGAGATCTCTAAAGTGCAGAGGACAATGTCTGACTTGGAATCAGTGCTTCAGCAGAAGGATGTTGAACTGAAAGCGTCCGAGACCCAGAGAAGCATCCTGGAGCAGGACTTGGCCACCTATATCACAGAGTGCAGCGTAGGTTTATATTTACAGAGAAAATTCACAGTCAATATTATACAAATCATCATATGGTTTTATGTAAAATTATTAAATGTAAATAATGAACATTTAAATGTTCTGTGTGTAGAGTTTGAAGCGGAGTTTGGAGCAGGCTCGTATGGAGGTCTCTCAGGAGGACGATAAAGCTCTGCAGCTGCTCCACAATATTCGTGAGCAGAGCAATAAACTGCAGGAGATTAAAGAACAGGTACAGAAAGACTTCACATAATCCCTATACAGTGCAAATACATTTTAAAGGGTACTTTTTAGTGCAGCTTTCTTATACCTTTGCTTATCCGGAGCTGCTGAAGAGTGTGTTTAGGTTTTGAATTTAGGTGAAGATAATATTTCAAGGTTTCTCAAATTAAGACCTTTGTACATAGACATGTTGTCTATGATTTGCAAAACATTTGTCATTCTAGGACAATAAATCTGTGCAGGTGTTATAAATGCTTTGAAAACAAAGATTATGTTGGGCAGAGTGATTGACTATACTCCACATTGCTACAAAACAACACCTTTCCTATGGTAAATATGTTATATGTAGACAAATTGATCTAACATTTACAACCCTGTAAATGAATAATAATCATAAAAAAAATAAATCCCTTTTTCTTTACGTTATATATTCTTAAAACAAGTAATATATAGCAATAAATAACAAGTAACAAGAAATGTCTAAAAATAGGTTTAATAACACCCACTACCTCAGCCTGAAGTTGCACTGCATATACTGCACAAACATCTTTATGTCTCACATATCTTTTTCTTCCTACCTATATAAAACTAACCCTAATTCCTATTTAATGTCATGGACATCAGGAATTGGATTTTACTGGTTGTGTATAAGACCAATAATTAATTACATTTTAAATTAATAATTTAATATTTGATTATAGAATATAATCTTCTGACAAAAAATACTAGATGAATTTAACTATATCCAAGATTTTGTCTATGATTGCACAATGTATATTATTTAATCATATGTAGGGGTGTAAACAGTATATAGGTAGTTATGATCCAAAGATATGTAGACAGGTACACAAACGAATAAAAATTGTCCAAAAGAATGAAATTGTGCGGGACAAATGATGCTATTGTGCATTATGAAACCTATGGCTGCATAATATTAGCTTTTTACAAAACACGTGTTAGATTATTTTATGTGCATTGGTTAGAGCTATTGACAATAGTCCATTGTTATTAGATTACACTGAATGTGTTTTTTTGCCTTTGGTATCAGCTTCCTGCAGTGCATGTGTTAATTAGATGCACACCAGGAGCAACACATTTTTTTTCAACAAGTGAAGGCATATGGCACATACTATGCCCTGTCCACATAATATTACCTAGTGAAGTCATGCTTCCAAGCAAAATGAGCTTATGTTGTGCTGCAATCTTCCGTCTGTTTCTGGCTTATATTTCGCAGTGAAAAACAGTGAAACACAGGGCCATGTACTGTTAGTATAAATTGATGCTTATAATAAATGTATTATTCCATATGCAGAATAAGTGGAGAGCTATTAGATTAAAACAAGCTGCTCTCAGGCACAGTTCTGTTCCTTCAATTCTGTGTGCTATTGCACTCTGGTTTCCATGGAAACTAAAAATGGTAGCCAGGAGTGAAGAGTGTGCAGATGTAGTGAGGAGGCAGGCATGGTATGCTGGCAAAAGGGCTTCAATTAGTTGCACTCAGCATTTTTGAGAGATTAACCATTTACTTCCTGGTCTTATAAAGATTTATAATGACAAAGATTACATGCGGGCTTTTCTTATCTTTCCCTAATCGTATGTCTCTCTAAAGCAGTTAATAAATATGTATTATTCTATAGAGCTTTAATTCCAGTGTTTTGAATGTAAATTGCAGCAATATTCTTGAATGGCATAGTCTGATCACACACTGTCTGCTTATTATTTTAAGCAAATCTGTTTAAAAAACCAAATTTACAAGCAATTCATTATCACAACTAATTATGCTCTGAAGTGCTTAATTGTGGTGTTTTGCCAACCTATTATCCTGCCTGGCCTTATTTTCCATTGTTATGCATGGGCTAATCATGCCTAGACAAACACAGGGAATTTGAAGAAATTCACATTGAAAATTTGTTAGCATTAATGGATCTCTGGTGAATATTTTAAGGTTTTAGGTTTTTAGATCAAATTAATGCTAATATATAGATATTAATACAAAGAGGGTAACACATCAAACATTTTTATTAAACAGTTGTATTAAAGAGTTGTAATGCAGCAATTTGAAATAAATAATTTGACCAAACATTAGTATAAAATTAAGAAATCGACATAGATAAAGAACTGATAATATTACAATCCATAAAAAAAGTTAGACTTATGTAAAGATGTGTGTAAACTTACATTCAGAGGTGGGTACATATTTATTTATAAAATATAAACTGGGGTTTTTTTTTTACGTCTTTAAAACTTTTTTCTGTGTTATTCATTTTTATTAAATATAATTCTTTAAGGGATTGTGATCTTATGATTTCTTTCTTATCAAAAATTCCAAAACTGTGTAAAATGTAAATAAAAACATATCAAATTTTTAAAAACTCAAGAAACATACCATCATATAGTTAATCATAAGTTAATTTTGAATTTAATGGCTGCAATAAGTCTAAAAAAGTTGGAACATGACCTTTACCACTGCCTTTTATGAACAGTCTGTATACATCTAGGAACTCAAGAGACCAGTTGATGAAGTTTTGGGGAATGTTGGAATGAAGAATGTTGTCCCATTTGTGTCTGATACATGATTCCAGCTACTCAACAGCCCTTGTTCTTTTTTGTTGCATTTTTCGTTTTGTGACATGCAAAATGTTTCAATTGGTGGACTGCAGGCAGGCCAGTTTCACACCTGCAGTCTTCTACTACAAAGCATTGTCCTGCTGAAATATGCAGGACCTTTCATAAAAAAGACATTTGTTGAAATTGGGACTATAGATATCTTGATTTAATATCAATGTCTGGTCAAAGTGTTATGTGTTCCAATAATATGAAACTGTTTTAAAGGCAGAGGATTTATGCAACTAGACTATGTTGACTTACTGTGGATAGATGAACAGTTCACTTTTCAACACAAAAAGTTTTACAAAATGTCGTTTATATATATATATATATATATATATATATATATATATATATATATATATATATATATATATATATATATATATAAAACCCTAACCCTAATACCTAACCCTAACCCTAGATTTTATTTTTCCCTTTTGACTATGATTATAGTTTTGATTACCAAAAGCTGTTTTGCTGTTCATTTGAATTTGAATTTGGATTTTACCTTTTTAATGAAAAAACAGCAGTTACTGTCAGATTGTGGTCATTATATTTAAAGCAAATTTTAAAGTGTACTACAGGCTCTTCTCATACAGTTATATTCAACACATATTGAATCTGTTCTATGCAGGGCTGTTACAGTGAAATGCTTCTGTCGTCTCAGGCTTTAATGATATCCTTACAAGGTTTTCCTAATAAGGCTGGGATAATGTTCTTTCTTTGTTACCATGAAACAGTGTGCCAACGTTTTATTAAAAGTATTGTATAATCTCTTACTTTAAGAACATTCTTTAGACTTAACATTATTTGAAATGAAAAAAAAAAAACATCTTTAAAAACATTACTTTAACAATACATTCAAATGTTTTCGTTGAACCATTAACAAAACTTGAACAGAATGTTGGCAAAGGTTCTGGAAACTTTTCCTGCTAACTGGGAAATCCCTTTTTATGTGGCTATATATATATATATATATATATATATATATATATATATATATATATATATATATATATATATATATATATTTTTTTTTTTTTTTTTCGTTTTACTATAATTATAGTTTTGATTACCAAAAACTGTTTTGCTGTTCATTAGTATTTTTTTATGATATTCAATTGTATAATTTCATAATTTAATGTCAATTTTTGTTTATTGAGTTTGTCATCTACATGTGCATATTCTAAACAATTATAATTATTTTATTGTTGGAAATTATTTGTGTTGTCTTTTCAGGAGGTGAAATCCTCCATACCCAGTTGTGTAAAAGTCTGGTGATTGACTTTCTATTTTGCCACCGTCTGTTTTTAATGTTTTACATCAAGAGCAGGAACAGACAATATTTCTTTTGCATTCTGAGTTCTTTCTGCTACTTATATAATAAGTTAATTTATCAGAAAACATTAGCGATCCTGTGTCAACCATTAGTAAACCTTTGTTTTGAACCATGAGCAATCATGAGCTCTTTTATTCTTCACATTTTGGCCTTTCAATCACTTTAGTACAGTTTATAATTTTTTTTACTTTGCAGTTACAATCAGATATTTTTTTTGCATGGCATCTTCATCCCTTCTCTCAAAGTTTTTTTTAAATAGTGGATTTTGATACCTTCACTCATGTTGTTGGTGATGCCACTGACTGTTGTTTGTTATATGTTAGTATACCATTGCTTTTTGTCTTTTTGAAGATGTTCCAAACTGTTCTATTGGATATGCAAAATTTGTGCAATGGTTTGTGTTTTCTTAGCTTCAAAATGGCATGCTCATAGACAGCTCTTCAATTCCATTTTGAACTTTTTATTAGTCACACACATACAACCACATACAGTACAATGTGTAATGCAATGCTTTTTATGATGGCATGGTGACATAAAACAATGTGCAAACAAAGCTAAGGTCTAGCAGTGCAGTATGCATCCTGGCTGAGGGTCTGATTAGCCTGTGGAAAGAAACTCCACCTCATTGTCTTCATGTTCGTCTTGATGCTGTTCCCAGTTTTAGGTTTTTCATCAAGATGCACTTGACATGTGTAGAAGTTCCTTAGCACCTGGAACACCAGTTTAAATTGTCTTTTAAATGTCTAAGGTGGTAAAAGGGCATGCATTGTGTGGGTAACAAGGTACCGGAAATTGTCAACTCTCTCTGAAAGATTGCTAATTGGGGCAGGTTTAAATTGGCATGTAGGTGAAGGGAACAGAGGGGATGAGGAGGTGATGGATAGGTATGGCTTTAAGAAGGTAAATTGAAATAGCAGTGGTGAACACTTATTTTAAGAAGAAGAAGGATCAGAGGGTGACGTATAAGAATGGAGCAAGGTGCACACAGGTGGATTATGTTCTATGTAGGAGATGCAACCTGAAGGAGATTGGAGACTGTAGGGTGTTGGCAGGGGACAGTGTAGCTAGACAGCATTGGATGGTCGTCTGCAGGATGGTTTTGGAGGTGAAGAAGAGGAGGAGATATACTCAGTGGTGGTGAAGAGGTGAGGGATGATTGGGCAACTACTGCGGAAATGAAAAGGGAGACAGCTAGAAAGGTACTTGGTGTGACATCTGGAAACAAAAAGGAAGACAAAGAGATGTGATGGTGAAATGAGGAAGTGCAGGACGTCATAAGGAGAAAGATGTTGGCAAAACAAAATTGGGATCAACAGAGTGATGAGAAAAGTAGGCAGTAGTACAAGGAGAGGCAGCAGCAGGTGAAAAGGGATGTGGCGAAAGCCAAGGAAAAGGCATATGAGGCGCTATATGAGAAGTTGGACACCGGGAAGCTGGGAAGGATGTGCTGCAAGTTAGAGCAATAAAGAATGGAGATGGAATGTGTTGACTAGTGAGGAGAGTGTGTTGAGAAGATGGAGGGAGTATTTTGAGCAGCTGATGAACGCGGAAAATCAGAAAGATAGAAGGTTTGATAGTGTTAAGATGGTGAAGCAGGAAGTGGATAGGATTAGTAAGGAGGAAGTGAGAGCAGCAACTAGGAAGATGAAGAGTGGAAAGTCGGTTGGACCAGATGACATACAGTTAGAAGCATGGAGATGTTTAGGAGAGATAGCAGTGGAGTTTTTAAAAAGATTGTTTAACAGGATTTTGGAAGGTGAGAAGATGCCTGAGGAATGGAAAAGGAGTGTTCTGGTACCGATCTTTAAGAACAAGGGAGATGTGCAGCCCTGCAGTAATAACAGGGGAATAAAGTTGATCTGTCACACCATGAAGTTATGGGAAAGAGTAGTGGAATCCAGGCTGAGAGAAGAGGTGACCATCTGTGGGCAGCAGTATGGTTTCATGCCGAGGAAGAGCACCACAGACGCCTTATTTGCTTTGAGAATGTTGATAAAGAAGTATAGAAGTATAGAGAAGTTGCATTGTGTGTTTGTGGATTTAGAGAAAGCGTATGACAGGGTGCCGAGAGAGGAATTGTGGTATTGTATGAGGAAGTCAGTTGTGTCAGAGAAGTATGTGAGGGTGGTGCAGAACACGTATGAGGACAATGTGACAGCAGTGAAGTGTGCAGTAGGAACGAAAGACTGGTTCAAGGTGGAGGTTGGACTGCATCAAGGATCGGCTCTGAGCCCTTTCCTGTTTGCAGTGGTGATGGACAGGTTGACGGACGAGGTCAGACAGGAGTGATATTGTAATTTGTGGTGAAAGTAGGGAGCAGGTTGAGAAGAGCCTGGAGGGGAGGAGGTACACATTGGCGAGATGAGGGCAAGGAGGCGGTTTATGGATGTGGTGAGGGAAGACATGCAGGTAGTTAGAAAGAGGCAGATGTAGAGGACAGAGAGGTATGGAGACGGATGATCCGCTGTGGCGACCCCTAATAGGAGAAGCCAAAGAAGAAGAAGAAGAATTAGGCATAGGAAAAAATATAACCTTTTATTTATAAAGCAGCAAACATGGTCAGTATCACATATTTGCATAATTTTAAACAGGGACCTAAAAATAATTCAGAATCTTAAACATTAAATATTTAAGAAAAACATTAAAACATTTTTTTTTTTACTTTTTGTTATTGGTTTATTTCTGACTAATTATAGATAAATAAATGCCAAATTTTCTTATGTTATTTCAGCACTTTAGCCAATGGAAAAAAATTATTAGAATTTTATTCTATTAATTCTATTTTAATTAGTAATTTTGTTATTCACTATTGTGCAGTCTCTCTCAATCTCTTTTAATATCTATTGTAATTCTTGTACCAGATAAATTATCATATGTACTCAAAATTTCAGTGATTTTTATAAAGGCTGTATGTGAAGGTAAGTGACTCATTTATGAAGACAAAACTGGATTGTAATGTTCGCACTGTACACCCACACTTTGGCCTTCCAGGCATTAAGCCTTTAAACAAAAACCTTTTTTTCTCTTGTCTATGACAAGACACTAAGCTTTTATTTCCATATGTGCATGTTTACTATGGAAAATGTTAAATGTCTTTTTATTATTTGTCATTTTAATTAAAATGGGTTTTTTTCTTAATTTTCTACAAAAATCGAGTGTTAAGAATAGAACAAACTGTGTAATTGATCATTATTTACACCCCTATAACTATCACTAGTATTTAATTTTAATAGCCTATACTAACTATATTACATTCTATTCTAACTGTTTGCTTGCAGAATAAATAAAGAATAACTAAAGATATTGAAGCTAAGAAAAAGAGAAAAGCATTGATGCAGAGCATTGTGCATAGTTGATACATCAGTCGGAATGTCCTGTAAAATAATGGACAACAAAATGAGTCACCCAACTAATTAGGAGCCATTGATGACAGAAATGTTGTGAGAGCAGTGTAGAAAAACCTAAAAACAATACCAACAACCTCAATAGAGCAGGGGTGGAGGTTTCACCATCTGAAAATGATGATACACGAATATAAAGGACAAACCACAAGATGCAACGCACTCATCAGCAATGAGAATTAGAAGGTCAGGTTGAAATAAAAAAACAATACAGAAATGGCCAAACAAAGTTTTAAACCAAGATTGATCTTGATAAAATTAAGAAAAAGCTTAAATATAGTAAAAGATTTTGCTTCAAAACATTTTGTCTGCAATATTACAGAGAAATTCATTCAATCTAACTGGATGGAACTTGCATCATTCAGCAAAACATTGGTTCAAAACACAAAATCATGGTGGAGTCTAGACTGGCCAAGTCAATTACCAGAACTTATACAAATTGAAATTGAACAGAGGAAACTGAACCCCAAAAACAAACAAAAACATTTAAATACCTTGCTTTCAAATGCTTTGAAGGGGACTCTTTACTGTTACCTTTCATTAACTGCTGGCTTTATGCTGATTACATGTTTGAATGCAAGATTTTTATCATCCTTACTGTGCCTTTATAATATTTTCTTATTGCTTACCATTGAATTATTTTATTTGCAGTAACCATTTTACATTGTTGTAATGGATCTAGAGTCCACCAGAAATGCAATGGGTGTAGGAATTCACTCTGGATAATAATAATTTAGTGTTTTATTTAAAACCTAAGACCTTAATGAAGTGTAACTTTTTTTCTCTGCATGTTAATTTAGACTTTTTTTGTATCTGCAGTGTTTCTAACAATTAGTACTGGAATTGTCTTGGTCTACAGGAGTATCATGCTCAGCTAGAAGAAATGCGAGTGTCCATCCGTCAGTTGGAGGAAAACCTCTCAGCTGCTCGGCGTCGTAGTGACTTATATGAGTCTGAGTTAAAGGAGTCCCGCCAGACTAGTGAAGAGCTGAAAAGGAAAGCAGCAGACTACCAACAGAAGATCCAGAAGGTCAGATCAACTCATATATTGGGTTTATAGACAAAAAACACCTAATATAGATACAAATACAAAGGTCACTTATACAATTACATAATTACACATTTTTTTATAGGCCAAAGAACAAGGCAAGGCTGAGATGGAGGAGCTCCTTACTAAACTGCAAAAGGTTTGTCAAATGTTTGCGCAATAAGAGTTTACTAGGTTTTCTTGTTCTTTAAATACAAATTTTGATGTATTTTGTTCTTTACTCAGACCAATGAAGAGCAACAAGCAAAGATTGAGGAACTTCATGACAAGCTAGACAAGGTAGTGACAATCATTTTACCTCAGAAATTCTTTTACTGGTCACTGTTTTGTAGCCTTAAATATATTAATATACAGTGTATAGCAGACGTTATTCTATATTACCAAATGTAGTGCAAAAATTCTCTTAAACACTGATTCTCTCACTCGCTTAACAATTGGTCTCAGGCAGTGAAAGCGAGTACTGAGGCCACAGAGCTTCTGCAGAATGTTCGGCAGGCTAAAGAACGCCTGGAGCGGGATGTGGCACGACTGCAAACCAGAGAGGACTCCACTGACAGCCTGCGCAGACGCTTGCGTGAAACAGAGGTTAGATATATAAAAGCTAGATAAATAGCTGTTTAACCAAATAACCAGGCATTATATAGTCAAGTCAAGTCAAGTCAAGTCAATTCAAGTTTATTTCTATAGTGCTTTTCACAACAGACGTTGTCTCAAAGCAGCTTTACAGAAATCAACAGTCAAGATGAATGGTGTGCATTTATCCCTGATGAGCAAGCCGTGGGGACTGTGGCAAGGAAAAACTCCCTCAGATGTTATGAGGAAGAAGAGAGAGGAACCAGACATAGAATCTGTAGTTTCAGATATTTTAGATTAATTGGTAATTTAATAGCATATTATGACATGGCCATTAAACATGTATTTTAAATTCTTGATCATCATTCTTGATCATCATCATTGACAAATCAGGAACCATAAAAATGTGTTCTTTTTTTATATATTTTTTAAATATATAAAAATGTGTGATGGAGCAGGATGGCAGAAAGACCCTGGAGAATCAAATAAAAAGGCTGGAGATTGTGGAGCGCAGGGAGAGCAAACTCAAAGAGGATATCCAGACCAAATCACAGCAGATACAACAGATGGCTGATAAAATCATGGTAAGGGACAGCAGGTCACCTACTGATACACAAGCACACACATACTCTGTCTTTTCTGTCTGAATAAGCACTAGCCTGTACTGCTCCATGTATGCTCTGTGTGCCTGTCTCAGTTCCAGAAGGAGCAGACTGCAACCATGGATTGTTCCTTGTAGTTAGGATTGTGTTTCTACACTGATGCCACAAAAATTTGCAATTGTTTATAATATCTCTATTTATTCTTTTAATGTGATCAATGTAATTCTATTAAGTGTCACAATGTATGGTGGTTACTAATTGTGAAAAAAAAAGTTGCCTAAAGACCAGTGGTGTAGGCAACAGCTTACACATGTATAAATAATAATTAAAAACAATATTTTTTTCTATATATTAACATGTGAGTAAATTGTGCATATACTAATATGGTTCCCATATTAAATAAGACAATTCACAAGCAAAAGAGAATAAATATCTGATTTTAAATCATCAACACATTAGACTCTCTTTGAGATAGAGAGAATCATAAATAGCTCCAAATGCTGATGGCAGAAAACACAAAGGAATTGTCATGCTAAAGCATTATTGAGCTAGGCCCCTTACCGCTGTGGAGGGGTTGGCTAGATTACACCACTAGTAGGGTTTGATCATTGCCTGTGTTAATTTGAATGAATAATTCTTGTGTTTTATTATCAGGAACTGGAGGAGAACTTGCGTGAAACGCAAGGCACAGCTCAGCGCATGGAGACTCATCTGGAGCAGAAGGAGAAATTATATGAGGACAAGATTAAGGTTGTGTATTAGCAATATAGAAATATGGAAAAATATATTGATATTGCTTTGATTGATTTTATTGCTTATGAAATTAACATATATAAAATGCAAATAAGTTTTGCATAATCTACATTTGTTTAGTAATAAATACATTTTGCATCTTTAAATGTTCAGACACTATAAAACTTTTCATAACGTCTATGAAAGATCTCCTCTTTAGCACTACAAATTGTCTAAAGGTTCACTGTATATAACTAATTTGAAGCATAAAAGATGACTGTATCCCCGCTGAATGTGCAGTGCATTATACCTTCTGCCTTTCTGTTTCAGAAGTGATTCTAGATTCTGTATTATTTGAAACATTAATTTAGCACACTGTATGAGTCATTCTTGACGTTTTTTATGATTAAAAGGTTTTGGAGACCCAAATGAAGGTAGATTTGGCTGATAAAGAGCTCCTGGAATCAAAACAGGATATATGTGAGGAGGAAGCTCGGGAGAAAAGCAAGTTGATCAGTGAACAAGCAGCGGTAAGACCACTATAAAAGTTGTGATGATAGCACTTTTTGTTGTATCTGTAGGTAGCTGTAGTATGACTGAAAAGTGCTGGCGAGTGGAATAGTATTTGAAGGTAACCAAACCTTCAAATAAATAAAGCATAAGTTTATTTTTACTTTCAGTTTCTTATTTTTCAGCAAGTACTGCAGCTAGACTATGTATAAGGTAACGCATACAATACATACATATTGGAGATTATACAAGCATCCACGATAAGATTTAGCAAACATTTAGATAATAGTGACAGAAGGAAGGTTTTACTCCTGCTTATGAGTGGTTGCTGGTGGTATATTGAACTAGGGGCTAAATTGGTAAATAGCTTGAGAATTGCTTTATTCAGGTTAGACAATACCTCAAGGTACCTTCTTCTGATTCTGATTCTGATATTACCACTATTACAACATCTATTACTACTACTAATAATAATTATTATTATTATTCATTTGTTCTTTTAAGAATAGACATTGTCACATTGTTCACTGATCTACATCTGCAATAGTTGGCAGTGCGTTAATGGCACTCGGACAAAACCACAAAGGCCCTCCATCTACTCCTGGAGTGCCTATAGCAAGCTCTCTGTCTAGCAGTCTGCCCCTGTGGGCCAAATGTCCACACTGAAGGCCTGTCAACCTCTGGCAGATACATGGCTTGGGAGTCACCTTCCTTGGCCTCTTACTGGAGCTCATATTGGATGCCTACTTCCTCAGTTTGTTGACAGATTGAGCTGGAGCTCCTCATGGGAGGTTGCTGTCACCCACAGGGGTGAGATCTGCAGCCTGGGTCACCATGTTGACTGCTGGATGGAGATCCTTGTGTAGTGGAGCTGGCCCACTATAGAGTATCCATAAGGTTAGACCAAACTCATCATCATGCAAAAAGATCTGTACTAACTGGCTAACAAACCCAGCCATTGTGCTAAAGTCCCTGTTACATATTGCAGTCAGAAATCCATTAGTGAGCTAGGGCGGTGACCCTCTAGAGGAGGAACTTCAACCATTAACCCTTACTGGGATACACCAAACTCTGAAACTTAAACTGGCATTGCATAAAGAAATCTCTGACATGTTTATTACACCCAATAGTGAGTGCTTGACAGGTTACTGAATCATTACCAAAATGGGCTCAAATATAATTCAAATGGCTCTAAAATTTACCAAATATTTTTTTTACTCTCCTGACATGATAACTGATAGGCTACATGAATTTACAGTGCTGGGCACAATACACTTACTGTGGCCCACAGTGTCATTTCATACCATTTTAAGTGTTTTCTTAGGACTGTAGATGGCGCTGCTGTATTCAAATAAAAAAATCCAAATTAAACCCAAATAAACCATTTGGTAAATGCAAATAAGATGTGGGCACCAGAAATGTATCCTTTATGCTTTTTTTTTATATTTGATAGTTCAATACTGCCTTTAAATAAAAAAATTACAATTCACCATTACTGCTTATACATGCCTCGTTCTCTTACAGACTATAAGTGCAATGGAGTCAAAGATGACCAGCTTGGAGCAGAGGATAGCTGAACTCTCTGAGGCCAACAAACTGGCAGCTAACAGCAGTATTTACACTCAGAAGAACATGTGAGTTTAGAGTGAGACATCTGTAATTTTATTGTATTCTAACATACAATTAAAAGTTTAGTTTTATCAAAGCGCATTTAAATTGTCACCTTTAATCTATTTTCTATTTAAGGAAAATGTTAAAAATCTGAGAAAACCTATAGGATTTTATCCTGCATTTAATCCTGCAAATTTTATTTTATTTTTCTTCAGCTCTTTCAGTGTACCTGATTAAAATAATGCCATTAAGGTGTTACACAACAAAAAGTTTACACAAAGATTATAGAAATGATTTAAGTGTGAGATTTAATTGATTGAGGCATACAGTAGAGTGTAATCAAAATCTTTCAAAAATATCCATTGTCATTTTTAAATTCTTTACAGTATAATACCATGTACCCCTTATGTTTTAAAAAATATACAGAATTTAATGGAAGTTAAACAGACAGATTATTACTACTATTGCTATCCGTTTTTGCCGTTCCCCAGGAAAGCCCAAGAGGAAATGATATCTGAATTGAGGCAGCAAAAGTTCTACCTGGAATCTCAGGCGGGCAAACTGGAAGCCCAAAATGCTAAACTAGAGGAGCATCTGGAAAAGATGAGTCAACAAGAACAAACCAACAAGAGCCGTGTGCTGGAGCTGGAGGCCAGACTTAGAGAAGTATTAAATATTTTTTCTCTGCTTTGTTATTTCTTTCTTCAATAAAAGCATGTTGGACAAAGGTTGCTGGTTGTTATGAAAGAAAAAATAGTGTTCTGACTTCGTGGATGACATGTTCTTTATTCTTTAACATCTAGATGTAAATACTAGCATATTTAAAATTATGATTTATAATTATGCTTGTAGTGTGATAGGCTGTTTTAAATTGCCTGGAGGAGCAAATGTGTGTGTGTGTGTGTGTGTGTGTGTGTGTGTGTGTGTGTGTGTGTGTGTGTGTGTGTGTGTGTGTATGGTATAGAAGTAAATTAAATAATTAATTTAATAACTCAGTATTGCTAGATAGAAAAAAAAAACATTTTTGTCATCTTACAAAGCTCAGGTCTAGGTGAAATTATTCATTCCTTATTTATCAGTTTTCATTAATGATCAGATTTACTTTTATTGATACATGGAGTTCTTTAGCATACCTGTCGGCTATGTCTGCTGACAAAAAGACTAATTTCATAATAATAATAAAGAGATTAAAAGTATAAGTAAGGTTTATAATCACAAGGGAGTAATAGTAGCATATTATTCTATATTAATTATTCTGTTTACCTCTTTAGATTGGCCTGGAACATGAGGAGCAGAAGCTGGATTTAAAGCGGCAAGTGTCAGAGCTGACACTGTCCTTACAGGAGAGAGAGTCTCAAATCAGCAGTTTGCAGGCGGCACGCCATGCCTTGGAAAGCCAGTTACAGCAGGCCAAGACTGAGCTGGAGGAGACCACTGCTGAGGCAGAGGAGGAAATCACAGTTCTTCGGGTAAGAAAGTTTAATAAATAAAACATTTTTACCCCTTGAGCTTACTGTAAATACTTGATTGCTTTTAGATTCAGATTTTATAAACCAATATAAAAATGAAAAAAATGTAACTAGAAAAAATTCTTTTGAATATAACCATACCACAGGAATGTCTTTTTCAGGTATATGAAAAGCAATGAAGGAATACTCGATACAAGAGTGATATTGCAGAAGTGGTGAGCGATGCATTTGGTACCTGGGCCTTCAGTGGGGACTTACCTGACTTAATCCACCTCTTAATAACACCACTATCATATTTCAATTATTGAAACCATCAATACTATACAAAATGCAATATAACAACACGACATTACAGAGAGAGAGAGGCATTTCGCATATGGAGGGTGAATACTATTTTTCTAAAGCAAGCTCCAAACCCCTACATTACAACCGCAACTGTGCCACCTACATCATCTGGAGCAGTTCAAAATCAATATTTGTCTAATATGACAAAAACATTAAAATATTTAAATAAAATACAACCTAACCTAGATGCATACTCATAATTTGCACTGCTCTTCAGAGGCTGTAAGCCTGTGGTACCACTTGTATGCACTAGTCTGGAAGTGGCAAACAAACCCTTTCCTCGGCTGAGACAAGCTAGCTAGCTTCGGGGTTGGCTGACCTCTCCTCACGATGTCTAGCCTTTCTGGAAAATGTATCTTTAAGTATGTCTGAGACCAAATCAATTTCTCTTCCTCCCTAGGCATATTTGTTCAATGAAATTGTATTAATTTATTACCAACAGTTTATTCTCTCCATTTCGTAGCGTTTCTCTTGGCTGCACTGCTTTCAGTACGGGTATGGTTAGATTTTTTGTCCAATCAGATTTCAGCCTCTATGTGCTGCCATGTCAATCTAATCTGCCCAGGGCCTTCAAAGTCAGTAGTGCTGGCATTTTTATCTTAGTCTCTATAATCAATGGGTCTGTTTCTTTAACCAATCAGATTTCAAATTTGCCTCACAGGGCCAGCTATCTGGCCCAGAATAGCATCAGCATTTTTTCAGTTCTCTGATTGGTTGGTCAGAGGGAAACAGTTACAGCTAAGTTCGACTAGCAAAACACATCTGTAGCACGCTGCACATATTGATACATCTAAGTTAGACTTTTTTATGCCTACAGAGAAAGAGAAATTTTGTTTGGTCTCAGACATTCATTAAAATACATTTTCAAGAAAAGCTGGACATCCTGAGAAGAGGTTGGCCAACCCAGAAGCTATCTAGCTTGTCTCAGCCCAGGAAATGGTTTGTTCGCCACTTCCAGACAAGTGAATATGAGCGGTACCACTGGCTTACAGCCTCTAATGAGCGATGCAAATAATGAGTCTGCATCTCTGGTGAGTAGGGTGTATTTTATTAAAATGTTTATGTTTTTGTCATGTTATTAGAAAAATATTGGTTCTGAACTGCTCCAGATGTAGGTGCCACAGTTGTGGTTGTATTGTAGAGGTTTGGAGCTTGCTTTAGAAAAATGGTATTCACCTTCCATATGCGAAATGCCTCTCTCTGTAATACCACATGTTGTTATATTGTGTTTTTGTATAGTATTGATGGTTTTTATAATTACGACGTGATAGTGGGGGTATTAAGAGGTGGATTAAATTTGGTAAGTCCACACTGAAGGCCCAGGTACCAAATACACGGCCCGCCACTGGTTTTACATACGTTAAAAGGTTTTATGATCCCACTACATATAATCTCACTTAGTGCTGAAATTGTTTTTAGCAGGTGGAGAGGTATTATCTGTTTTATGTCTATAAAAACTATTTTATTGGCAGTAGAAGTTTGGCTGTAGTTTTGCATTAACAGATAAACATTTAGAGAATTCACAAAAAAGGAAATGAACATAAAGTTCATCTCGCTATGCAGATGATGCTTGTATACTTCTCATGCACTCTTAAGCATACTAGAATTGATTCCATTGTTAGACATCTTTGGATCTCTGGATATAAAATTCAAGAAAAGAAAATTCACAGAAAATATAAACCTTCACTCCATTTCAAAAAGTAAAAGATTTATGATCTTTCCCAACTTTCCCAAACTGTAAGGTTAATTTCCCCCCACTTATAAATAACTTAAATGAGAACCTCGACCAACAGAATTTACAGAATTTAGTATCTTTATGAGGTTGAAGTAACACAAACTGAAAGAGCTATTTGTTTTCCAAAGCTTTCAAAGCTATCTTATTGCCAAAGCCTATTTAAAGTATTTAAACAATCTGATACATGACCTCTTTGCTAATAAAAAAACCTCTGTAAAATATAAATATACAGTACAATGTACAAAGACATCTTTTCTGGTTGTCCCTTTCCAACTTTCTCTATTTCGTATGGGCTTCTAATATTTTATTTATGTTGTACTGGATCAGTCCTTCTTACAAACTGGAACTGTCAGAGAGGTCACTGGAAGGACCCAAATGTAGGACGCAAGCAGATGTATACTTAAGAGTCTTTAATGAGAGCAAGGAGCAGAGACAAAGTCCGACTTAGAATTCATTAACACCGGCAGCAAGATCATATAGAGCAGGCATGCAAAGTATAAATACCCAGTCTAATAAACTCAAAACAACCCCGAAGGAAGCGGGGAGACCAGAGGACTCATATGAAGATGAGATAGCATCCACAATCCACCTACTGAGAGTCTGCTTGTTGGCAGGAAACCCTTTCCTGTAGGTGCCATAGCAGACAAACAGCTGCTCAGACTTCCTCCACAGACTTGTCCTGTGAACGCACTGGACACAGTCGGTTTTGTTTCTCCTGGTCAGGAGCTTGAAAGGGAGGAGGGAAGATTGCCTGCAGCATGACAGGTCGTGGGGGAGCTGTGGGCACCTTAGGTACATACCCTGGTTTAGGGTAAAGGAAGGCACTGGCCATGGAACTGGACGGGGCCACGGAAAGGTAGGCATGGGCCATGAAACTGCACGGGGCCACGGAAAGCTGTAGGTCCCCGACCCTCTTTGGGGAGGATATAACCAAAAGGAATGCAGTCTTAATAGACAGATACCTAAGGGCTACCTCTGCTGATGGCTCGAAGGGGGGCACTGACAGAGCAGCCAGCATGATGGCCAAGTCCCACACAGGCACTCTGGGTTGCTTCCTGTGCCAAAGCCTCTGGGTGCTGTGCAGGAAACATGTCACCAAAGGATGTTTACCCAGTGACTGCCCAGCAAGCAGGGCACAGTAAGCCGCGATTGCAGACACATAACCTTTCAGGAACCAACCCTTGACCCTTGTCACCATCAAGGTGACACCAGGAGGAGACGGACTCCTTCCCAGCAAACTCTCTCCAGAACTCCCGGGAGAAGCGTGATAGGGGAAAAGGCATACAGGCATAGCTTTGGCCATGTCTGCACCATGGTGTCCAGCCCCAAGGGGGCTGGGTGAGTGTGGGAGAACCAGAGGGGACTGTGCAATGTCTCCTGAGTCACAAACAGATCCACCTTAACTCTGTAAAACCTCTGCCATATCTGCTCCATCACCTCGGGGTGGAGTCTCCATTCCCCGGGCCTCGGCTCTTGCCTCGAAAGGGCATCTGCTCTCCGATTTAAGCACCCCAGGATGTAGACCTCCCTTTATGAGGGCAGTGTCCTCTGGAACCACAGGAGGATCTGCCGTGCCAGCCTGTATAGGGGCGAGATCAGAGATCCCCTCTGGTGGTTGATGTAAGATACCACTGATGTGTTGTCCATATGGAACAGCGCATGGCGATCCCTCAGGACTGGGAGGAAATGTTTCAGAGCCAGAAACACAACCAGCATCTCTAGGCAGTTTATGTGCCACATGAGATAGAGCTTGTTCCACTGACCTTGGGTGGAGGGATGCATCCGTCATTAGCATTACGCCACGACAAGGAGCTCCCAGGACGGGGCCCTGAGACAGGAACTTTCCACCTATCTAAGGCTCAAAGGGCTCAACGTGGGACCTTGATAATACGGATTTCCCTTTTGGGAGAACACTCTGTCTCTGAGCCACCACTGGAGGGGTCTCATGTGCAGGAAGCCAAGTGGAATCATGCTGGACGCTGCTTCCATGAGTCCCAGCAGCCTCTGGAACTGCTTTACAGTAAGTGACTGACCTTCTCTCACTCTCTTGACTGTCATGAGGATAGCTTCGATCCGAGCGGGAGACAGGTATGCCCGCATCTTCATGTTTAGTCTTAACCGCAGCTCTATCATACAGGCGAGAAGACATCTCGATGCTGGACTGCCAGAAGCTCTGATTAAGCTAATATCATCCAATTGTCGATAAGCCTTAGCGGGGTCAAAGCCGCATCCAGGCATTTGTGAAGGTGCAGGGTGAGAGCACCTATATTTGTAAGATTGGTAATATTGGTAAGCTTCTCCCCTGAAAGCAAACCTCAGAAACCTCCAGCAAAAATGTGGAAGTATGCGTTTTTTTGATCTATCATGACAAACCAGTCCTCAGACCTGATCTGAGCCACAACGTTCTTGAACCTGAACCTGAGCCTCATAAATTATTGTTTCAAGGAGCGTAGATCTAGAATTGGATGCACCCCCTATCCTTCTTCGGAGCCACGAAGTACTGGCTGTAGAGGCCAGACTCTCTGAATAAAAAAAGGACCACCTCGATGGCCTTCTTCCTTAAGAGTGTCGGCTCCACTGCATGCGCATTTTGTAGCTTCTTGGTCGTGACGTCACCCTGCCGGTGACAGCACGTTTTGCTGTTGGCTGGATTTCACACGTGATTCAGAGCGTGAGCAACGTAGAAGCATTCCCAAAGTGTTGTGACGCAGCTTGAGTTCTTGAAAGGGAACTGGGCTGAAGAATAAACAGTATGAAAAAAAGTAAATCCCATACCAGAGCAAGTGCAGAATAGACACAATCTGAATCTATAGCCGCGTCCAAAAATCCTGTTTCAATACATTTTTATTTTTATATATATGATTGTTTTTTTCCACCTACGTATAGTTAATGGGTCAGAGATCTTATGCATTACCTAAAAATAGAAAACCTAACAATTCAATATTGCTCCTCTCATGAAAATTATTTTGGTCGAGTTTTTGCGAATTTATTTCATGAAATGATAGTTTAAGGAATAAGAATGTGTATTAGATGTGCAAAATAGTGCAATGGGGAGCTCTGTTGGAGCAAAGGCTTTTATTATTATTGTTTGTATAATGTAATATATCAATAAAAAACACTAAAAATAAAAAAATAAAAAGAATTTTGAAGACCAACAACAACAACTAAGACATAATGGTATTACCCAATACGCTCTGACATGTACTTAAGTAAAACGTAGCTATTATTACTACCTGTTTTAGTGTCACAGTGGTAACTGGACCTCTGGATGTCATTAATAGGCAAAAAAGTTCATCGCGATTAATCACACGATTGTAATGATTTAACCCACGATTAGTCCCAACAACATTGCACATTTTTATCTGTTCTAAATGTACCTTAAAATAATACTTTTCAATTTTTTTTTACTTCAATCAACATGGGCACGGACAAATATGGATGCTTTGTGCAAACGTATGTTTATTATTAGCGGAATGCCACTTAACATGAAGACAAAATATTCTTGTAAATGTTTCAGGTAATTTTTTTGTAAGTAATTATGGTGTTTTAAATTGCATAAATCAATCAGGACACCAAGCGGAACCTTTGCTATGTTTCCACACGTATGGTTAATGAGGTGATACCAGAGAAAATTTACCTCTTCTAACTGTCACACGGATTACATAATCAGAGAATATTTATTTGTGATGTGAAGTTCTAAGTAGACAATTCGAGCTTTCTCTACATACATTTATTTTATCTGTGAGGCAAATTTTCATTGAGATTCAGGTTGTTTTATTCATGTGTATGTAAAGAGAGATGACAGAGACAGCAGAGAGCACCCCCAGTCTATTTTCTTTATTTACGTATTATTTTATAAAAGCACATTGTTTTGTTGTTATTATGAGTGTATACAAAGAAAAGTAGACACTTTACAGATTTAAATAATATGTTGCTCTTATCTGTATGATCACAGTAATACAGTAAATTTAAGTTTGTTTCACCGTTATAAGGAAAAAACTCCCCCAGGGTTCATTGTGACAGATCTTGGTGTTTGATTTGAGACTTTTTATGTCTGATTAAAAAAATGGACGCCGTTAATGAATGTGTGTTGCACTGAAGGCTTTAATTTATACTCTTTTATATTTATTTATTTATACTTTTGAATAAAAATGGTCAAACAGTTAATCGCACATTAATAAAATTAGTGCCATTACAATTAAATGGTGTTGACGCATTTATTTTGACAGCCCTAATTATTATACTAATACAAAACAAATTATAAAACACAAGCAGAGAAAAGATTATAATAATCAGTCTCTGTTCTCAGTCATGTTTGCATCCCTGACTTTCTCTGTCTCATCAATATTACCCCTATACTTCTTGTTGCCTCCTGCCTTGCTCATTGTTTGCTTTGTAAACTAGTTTATGTCTGTGGTGTGTGAGAGCCAGGAAACATTACACCAGTGGTAGATTGAAAAAGCCACGCAAAAACAAGAAATAGGTTGATGTATTTGTATTTGTACTGTACTTCATTACTTCCCACCTCTGAGTAGGTGTCACTTGATGCTGAGTTTCTTCACTAATTATGCTCTGCAGCTGTCTTTATTTCCAACTTTATTTCCAACTTATGCCTTTAGCATATGTAAATCTGAATAAAAATTGTATTGTATATATATATATATATATATATATATATATATATATATATATATATATATATATATATACATTACAGACCAAAAGTTTGGACACACCTTCTCATTCAAAGAGTTTTCTTTATTTTCATGACTATGAAAATTGTAGATTCACACTGAAGGCATCAAAACTATGAATTAACACATGTGGAATTATATATGGAATTATATACATAACAAAAAAGTGTGAAACAACTGAAAAATGTCATATTGTAGGTTCTTCAAAGTAGCCACCTTTTGCTTTGATTACTGCTTTGCACACTCTTGGCATTCTCTTGATGAGCTTCAAGAGGTAGTCACCTGAAATGGTCTTCCAACAGTCTTGAAGGAGTTCCCCGAGAGATGCTTGGCACTTGTTGGCCCTTTTGCCTTCACTCTGCGGTCCAGCTCACCCCTAAACCATCTCGATTGGGTTCAGGTCCGGTGACTGTGGAGGCCAGGTCATCTGGCGCAGCACCCCATCACTCTCCTTCTTGGTCAAATAGCCCTTTATGCCTTCAGTGTGACTACAATTTTAATAGTCATGAAAATAAAGAAAACTCTTTGAATGAGAAGGTGTGTCCAAACTTTTGGTCTGTACTGTATATATATATATATATATATATATATATATATATATATATATATATATATATATATATATATATATATATATATATGCACTAATTTCACAAATGTGAAATTTTATAATTTGTACAAATCTGGGCTCTCTGTGTAACTGTTTTTTTTTGTTTGTTTTTTTGTTTTGTTTTTTAAAAAAATGTTTATTTGATCTGACTGCATTTTACTTTTTGCTATTTCTCTTATTGGGTTGTTTTGATTTTCACGGTCAGTGACATCTCTTTGGACTTAATTTTAAGAATAAACATCAACAAATTGATGTCCAAATGTTCTATGATTTCAAAATCAGATTAAGTCATATTCATTAATTACTGTGATAGATGGCTAATATAACACTATCTTTGTCAGTATTTAAATATTTTTGGACCTGACTTTATTTCTACAAGAATGCTAAACTTGCACTATAAACTTGAACCTCTGAATCTCCAATATTGCAGCATTCACCCCTGATCTCTCTAGCACATTCTTTCTAGCACATTCTTTCTAGCACATTCTTTCATGTTCTTAGATGTAACTTATGTGGCTTTCTTTTGTCAAGGCTCACCGCGATGAAATCCAACGAAAGTTTGATGCCTTGAGGGACAGCTGTGCGGTATGTTTTGATGCCTATTGAAAATAGTAAAATCTGGCAACCCTGATGTGATCAGAACATGAATAATGTTTGGAATTGGCATGGAATTCCAAACATTATTCATGTTCTGATCACATCAGGGTTGCCAGATTTTACTATTTTGCTTTCAGGACAGAATTGCAGTGCATGAGCATTTTTTTCTGCTTTCATTATGCTGTTTTGAGGTTTTATAATTAATAAATATGTCACTTGCTTGCTTTTTTCCCCTTCCTCAAAGAAAATGAGATGGGGTCACAATTAGATAGATCTTTTGATGTGCACATTGAATAATCAAATTATGGTCATTTGATCATACTTAATGTTAAATTGTTTATCTGAATGTTTTGTGGCTTAAAAAATATAACAGTGGTTACTTGACCTTAAACTGATTTATGGTTTTTATTTGTTGTTTGCACCAATATTGCAAGAAAAATATATTCAATGGCACATATCTACATTTTACTGAAAACTTTTTTGTTCAAAGAATTGTGTTAACAGAATGATTTCAAAGGTATACAGCTGAATGATTTTTTACAGCAGGGTTTTAGATTTAAACTGATTAAAATTATAAAATAACCAGATTCTGTGTCACAAACTACAATCTTGGTGTAAACATTGTCCAGGTATAAGATATTTTACTGACTTTTCTATTTGTAACTGTCACCAATAAAAGCTAAATTGATCACTTTAATTTGGGGCAATTACATTCCATAGACCGAATCTCAAGTGAAAGCTTTATTCTGCAATACCTTTGGGTTTTTCCTCATTGTTATTTAATTTATAGCCATTTTTCTTCTTATCTTGTTGCCTTACTTTTTCTGTCCACCCACACACAAGCTGTTTGTGTGCTTTCACCATGGCTCAAGACCAGCCATTGCCACATTATGTGACAGTGCTACCATGTTGCTCCATTCTGAAGTTTGTTTCTCCTGTACCCTTTGCACCCAATCTATTCAATGTATTTGATTGACTTTGGATAAATAAGATATACAAAGAATAACAGTGGTCCAGGCAGAAATAATCTTTGTAATTATAATGAAAGCATATTGTACACTTGCCCTGCTGTGAATATATCATATTATCTTGGTTCTGTTTAGGTGATAACGGACCTGGAGGATCAGTTGACTCAACTAACACAGGAAAATGCAGAGTTAAATAGGCAGAACTTTTACCTTTCCAAGCAGCTAGATGAAGCCACAGATGAGAATGAAGAGAGATTGCAGCTTAGCCAAGAGGTAGATCGGCTGCGCAGAGAGGTGGCTGACAGAGAGATGCACCTCAACAACCAGAAACAAGTAAACACACACATACGTACTGTATGTACATGCACAATTACATACAGAATCCATTGTTTCTTCCTTTTATAATAGCATTTTGTAAGTCACTTTCACTGTTTGATAAAAATAATTAGATGGTGATTTGTGAAAATGCATCCACACACCCAAATAAATTCACTAAAGCTAATGATAGAAAAGATGATTGAAAATAATGCAATATGCTTCCTTTGTTTCATAGCATCACAAAAAAAAAATGTGTATTGAAGAGCAGAGTCTGGGTGTACTTTGCTTGTGTGTGTGTGTGTGTGTGTGTGTGTGTGTGGGTGTGTAAGAGATAGAGAGAGAGAGAGAGAGAGAGAGAGAGAGAGAGAGAGAATCGCATATGTGTGGGAGGTGGTTCATGTGGGTGTGCGCTGTCTCAGTGCTAGATGTTGTATAACACAAGCGAATGGTAATCATAGGCACTTGTGGGAAGGAGAGATGTGTCATCAACACTCTCAGGTCCCCTCTGCTCAGCTTTGTTGGACATTGTAGGGGCATCTACACATGGATATATTTGGAGCATCTTTTCACATTCTTTTTCTCTTTCTCAGCAACTTTTCTTCTTATTCTGTGTCATTTTAATGTAGTAGGATTTGAAACAGTACAATTAAAAGCTGTTACAGACCTGTCCAATTAACACCAAGCTTATGTTAAAGAGATTTGATATAGCTGGGGTTTAGTGTTGCATAACACTGTATGTACAAATGGGAAGCAGGCACGTAAGGAAAATAATAATTTTAGCCATTCTATTGTTAATAACACAAGGCTGCACTAGATTATAAGCAACTTTGTATTTTTATTTATTATAATTATAGATGAAGTTTAGAAATGCATTACTGAAACACAGAATGTACTGTAGTCTTGCCAGTGCTAAACACGTTTGAATCACTGCCCCATATTACAATAGAAATTAAAACACAAATGGGAATTTGCATTTTACTCTAATAATACTAACTTGGCAGTGTATGGTTCAGTAAAAACAGCAGACCCAGAGAAAGAGTTCACATAAGTTATTTTTATTTGCCCTTGGCATAGCAAAAAAAAAAAAGATGGTAAAATTTCTAAACAAACCATGTTGCAACTTTACAGCTCACCCACGGCAGTCTGCTTTCTCTTCTACTTGGCTCATAGCAACATGCTATACACATGCACGCACACACACACACACACACACACACACACACACACACACACACACACACACACAAAGCTCAGTGTTCAGAGAGAAAGAGAGACAGTTCACATAAACATAAGTGTGACACTGTTAATTACTTATCCTGCTTGTACCCCAATGCCTCCCTTCCAGTGCAGACACCCAACTGTTACATACTGAATTTAATGTGACAGACTGCAACACCACATATTACCTCTTAATGAATAATCAATAAGTCAGAATGAATTAGTAATCTCCATGTGGGTGTACTGTGTGTGTGTGTCTGTGTGTGTGTGTGTGTGTGTGTGTGTGTGTGTGTGTGTGCATGTGTGCATATAGAACATAGAGACTCTGAAGACGACATGTACCATGCTGGAAGAGCAGGTGTTAGAGCTGGAGACTCTGAACGACGAGCTGTTGGAGAAAGAGAGGCAGTGGGAGAGCTGGAGGACAGCACTGGAGGAGGAGAAAGACCAGGCAGAACGCAGGGCCCGAGAAATACAGAGACAGCTGGACAATGAAAAACAGAATAGGTAATAATCCACAAGTCCACATAAGCACATATTTTAGTGCACAGTTCTCTGACTTTCTTGATCGATCTTTATTTAGGTTGCGTGCTGATCAGCGCAGCTCCGAGTCTCGTCAGGCTATTGAGCTGGCAGTAAAGGAGCACAAGGCTGAGATCCTGGTACTGCAGCAGGCCTTAAAGGACCAGAAATTGAAAGCAGAAGGCCTCTCTGATACCGTATGTTTTTGATTTGTTTCTCATATCTGGCATGAAGACACATCCAGACTGATGCAGCCAGATAACTTTTATCATATGCTACAATTTATTAATTAGTAGATGAATTTAATCATTTGAACATCAACATGTGTCAGGTGGTGAGATGATTTATCTAGTATTTTGTCTGGAAGAGAAAGAATGAATGTTACATATTGTTACTATCCTTCAGTTGAGTGACCTGGAGAAGAAACACTCCATGCTGGAGATGAATGCACGTAGCCTGCAGCAGAAACTGGAGACTGAGCGAGATCTTAAACAGAGGATGGTGGATGAGGTACTTAACTGTTTTGCTGGGAAGTTAATGTTCCTGTGAGAGAGGATGTTTGTGTCTGAACTTACAGTCAGTTCTGCAATGATAGCATTCATAAATTTAGTGGTGTTGGTGAATATGCAACCCAAAACATTAAACCTCCTTTGTTTACACACCATCCCACCTCCCTAAGTAGCATTTATATCCCTTAATCATATATGAACCATGGTTTTCAATATGTCTGAGAAAAGCTCTCTAATTTGATAGGCAAATACACAACTATACAATAAAATGTTGAATGTTCACCAGACTGAACTGCAATTTCACAGTGATACAGAAATAAAATACAGAAACTCTGTGAAAGTACTGAATCTTTTCTTACTAATATAAATAATATTTATTACTGTAAATATATTGTACTGTAATAATCACTTGTAATCAATTACAATTGCAATTGTACAATCACAAGTACAATTTGCTGTACTGTATTATACAGCTAATTACAAAAAAATTGTTTTAGCTATTAATGCATATAAACAAGAGAACCCTGGAAACAATGATTATTTATTGTTATATTAATGAGAAATTAATAAGTATGATAAAAATTGCAGATTAATTCAACTTGTAGAATTACACTATATGAACAAAAGTACTGGGACACCTGACTTTTTAAGCCATATTGGTTCTTCTTTTTAACACAAAGTTGGAAGCACACAATTGTAAAGGATTTCTTTGGGTGGATATGTCATTTCGACATAGTAGGATTATAACAGTTGTTACAGAGCTACCTTATTAACACCAAATAAACTTTCTTTCGGCTTCTCCCATTAGGGGTCCCCACAGCGGATCATCCGCATGTTTGATTTGGCACATGTTTTTTTACGCTGAATGCCCTTCCTAACGCAACCCTCCACATTTATCCGGGCTTGGGACCGGCACTAAGAGTGGCTGGGGTTGGTTCCCTGACCGGGGATCGAACCCGGGCCACAGCGGTGAGAGCACGGCATCCTAACCACTAGACCACCAGGACCATCCAATTAACACCAAATACATTTAAAAAAGATATGATATAGCTGAGGTTTAGGGTTGCATAATACTGCATGTGCAATTGGGAAGCAGGCATGTTTCAACAATATTAATGATTATCATTGTACTCTTCACTCGAAACACTTCTAAATCGATCTTCTCCCTACTGTAATTTATATTGTAATTATCTAAAATATTGCAATAAAATCTATAATTACAAAAACAATTTACAGTGAAAATGAAACTATAATTTGAATTTGCAAAATACTTTGTAACAAACTTGGCAGTAAATGGTTCAAGCTAAGTAGACCCAGGATAAGAGTTCACAAGAGTTATTTTTATTTGCACTGGTGCTCTTAATATTGCAAAAAAACGAAAAAAAAAAAAAAGAAAGAAAAGACAGGAAGGAAGGAAGGAAGGAAGGAAGGAAGGAAGGAAATTACAGAACAAGCTTTACTTTACAGCTTACCCACGGCAGCCTGCTTTCTCTTTTAATCAGTTCATAGCAACAAACATACACACAAATACCCCCACACAGCTAACTGTCCAGAGAATGGAAGAAAGAGAGAGAGAGAGAGAGAGAGAGAGAGAGAGAGAGAGAGAGAGAGAGAGAAAGAAAAATAGAAAGAAAGAAAGAAAGAAAGAAAGAAAGAAAGAAAGAAAGAAAGAAAGAAAGAAAGAAAGAAAGAGTTCACATAAACATAAGCATGGCCTTGTTAATTTGTATACTGAACACATAGATAACATATATGATGCCTTTGGATGTGTTGGTATGAAATGTTCACTTCACTTGAACTTGGAAACCCAAGATATCACAAACCTACTGAACATCTTTGGGATAAATTGGAACGCTGACTGTATCTCAGGCTCTCTTACTCTATATCAGTACCTGATTTTCTAATGCTCTTGTGGCTGAATGAGCACAAATCTCAACAAGCACACTTTAAAATCTAGTGGAATACCTTCCCAGAAGTGTGGTGGTTATTATAACAGCAAATGGGAAGTGGATGTGGAATGGAATATTCAAAAATCACATACTAAGTTTTGGTTAGGTGTCCACAAACTTTTGTCCATATAGCTCATATTAATCTTCGCATTTTTGCAAACATGGGTAAATCCTGTTGAACTACAACCCAAAAAATGCTGATATACTTATTTTTGTTTTGTTTGTGTGTACATGCTTGTGCAGCAAGCAAAGCTACAGCAGCAGTTGGACATGCAAAAGAGTCATATTTTCAGACTGACTCAGGGTCTGCAGGATGCACTGGACCAGACTGACCTGCTGAAGACTGAAAGAACAGACCTGGAGTATCAGCTGGAAAACATACAGGTATTCCCCCTGAAATAATTATGAATTCATGGCTGAAAGTGTGTTCATAAAGAAATAGTCAGTATTAAAAACAAAATTCAATCAAGACCCTAAAAGAAAAAAGTAAACACGTTTGCATAAACTCTTTCAGGCAGCATATTCTCATGAGAAAGTGAAGATGGAGGGCACCATCACCCAGCAGACCAAGCTTATAGACTTCCTGCAGGCCAAGGTAGACCATCCCTCTAAGAAGAAAAAGGTCAGAGTCTGCTGGGCATTCGTCTCATTACCCCATAAACTAACTGCTTGCTGGAAATAATGCTTCTCTTTGAAGCCATTATTAATAGTCCCTATAACCACTTAAGTGTGGTCCAATTTTGCATGACTATGGTGTATTGTGTCATGAAGCAGGCAGAATCGCAAGTTTTCTGTTTTTTATTCAAATGAAAGAAGCAGACAAACCAAATAACTAGGCAATATTTAGAAACACGAGGCAAATGATCAGTTGATCAACAATGTCTGTGTTGTCTGTGTTTGCCACATTAAATTCCAATTTTTAACAACAGGCCCACTAAAACCATTATAGTAGGGTTAGTAACACCATCAGCAGACATACTGAATTATTATTGTTTTTCTTGAACATCTGACTTGTGCATTTGATAAAAAAAAATCAATTTCACTGGATGAACCTTTAATGGCTTGTTAGCTAGCTGACAAACTATCAGTAAGTGTGGCTAATTCGATCTATTTCTCTTGTCAGAGCAAATATAAACAAATTATTCTGTTATATTGTGTCTAAAGTGTAAGTTGCATATTATATATTATTTCTTTTAAATAGATCTATTATATAACTTGAGCAAAATTGCAGTTAAACTGAATATCAATAAGGATGTGTGTGCTCAGTCTGTGTCCCCATGCTTATACAGTAGCTGAATCACAGTTGTGCTGATATCCAGTATAATTACACTCTTTTTTGTGTTATATTATGTAAAAAAGACAAACAACTTGGCATGGATTCTTCAAAGCGGTAATACTAAAGCTATACATTGCAAAGTAACCCAGTGAGACTCAGAGTTATTTAAACAGAGTAGTGTTATTACAAACAGGTGAGTTCCATTAGCAATCAGGTGAGCAGGGACAGATGCCTGACTAGAGTTTTTGCTTAAGCATCAGAGCTGGACAAATACAGGTGCATCTCAATAAATTATAATATCGTTAAAAAGTTGATTTATTTTAGTAATTCGATACAAAAGGTGAAACTCATATATTATATAGATTCATCACATACAGACTGATATATTTCAAGTGTTTGTTTCTTTTTATTTATATGATTATGGCTTACAGCTAATGAAAACCCAAAATTCGTTATCTCAGAAAATTTTTAAATTGTAAAAAAGTTTAATATTGAAGACTCGTGGTGTCACACTCTAATCAGCTAATTAAATCCAAACATCTGCAAAGGTTTTCTGAGCCTGGTGTCTCAGTCTGGTTCAGGCTACACAATCATGGGGGAAGACTGCTGACTTCACAGAGAAGATCATTTTCCCTGCACATGGAGGGTAAGACACAAAAGGTCATCGCTAAAGAAGCTGGCTGTTCAGAGAGCACATTTATGAAAAATTTAATAAAAGGAAAAAATGTGGTGGAACGAAGCCCATTCAAGAATCTGTGGCAGATTCACAAAGAGTGGACTTCCCTCTGCTGACCATCTTTATGGAGATGCTGATTTCATTTTCCAGCAGGATTTGGCACCAACTTACACTGCAAAATGCACCAAATGTTGACTAAATGACCATGGTATTGGCCAGCAAACTCACCAGACCTGAATCCAATAGAGAATCTATTGTCAATCTGTCAAGAGGAAAAAGAGAAACAAGAGACCACCTCAGCAGTGCCACAGACTGATCACCTCCATGCCATGCCGAATTGAGGCAGTAATTACCAAGTATTGAGTACAAATACAGTAAATGAACATACTTTTCAGAATTCCAACAATTCACTAAAAATGTTTTTTTGATTGTTTTAATGAAGTATTATAATTTTTTGAGAGAGTCAAATGAGTTTTTTTTTTTTTCAATTTAATTCATTTTTATTTGTATAGCACTTTTAACAATGAACATTGTCTCTAAGCAGCTTTACACAGATAAAAAATGTGGTGATAAAAAAATGAATATGTTCTTTATAAGTAAGTTTGTCCCTGATGAGCAAGCCGGTGGCGACTGTTTTTGTTAATTGTGAGCCAAAATCATAAAAATCTAAAGAAATAAACATTTAAAATATATCAGTCTGCGTGTGATGAATCTATATAATGAGTTTCACTTTTTGTATTGAATTACTAAAATAAATAAACTTTTTAATGATATTCTAATTTATTGAGATGCACCTGTATATATAAACCAGACAGAGAAACCGAAGTTGCCTGAATATTTAAATACCTAGACATTCTAGCTGAGTAAGGATGATTTTTAGCATATCTCAATACATCACTGGCCCTGGGCGGTTCACTCTGGCTCTGCTTTGTGTACAGGGCATCTTCGGTGGCAGGCGCCGGGAGGACCTGTTGGCAGCACTGGCAGCCCAGGGTCAGACCCAGACACCCTCCGTGCCTGTTGTGACCCCTGTGCCCTTGCAGTACAGTGATATGAAAGCAGCACTGGATAAAGAGCGTGCCCGCTGCTCTGAGCTGGAGGAAGCACTTCAAAAGACACGCATGGAACTTAGAGAGGGTGTGATGTAGTATACATAAATCTTTGAAGATACTTCCTACTTTATGTTTAAAATCTTAAAAAGTGACATTTGATGAAGTCAATATTTTAGCTTAAATCATACAGCATTCAACTGTCACTTAGTTTCAAACAAAGAAGCTACTTGCTATCAGTAAATGTGCATTGCAGTGGTTAGCTTCTATAATTCTCATTTGTTCCTCATGCTCTTCTTTAGCCGTGCAGTTTAATAAAGCACTGGAACATGGTGGTACTCCTGCCACTCCTGGTCTGGCAAGGCAGCAGCTCATGATGTCAACTAAGTCTAACAAATCCCCTGAACACCAGCCCAACCTGCCACAACTCAGTTCTAGCCGCAGGAAGGAGACATCCAACACTGATGGTTAGCACAAAAATAATTTTTTTTATAAGATTCTTTATATTGGGGAATTAAGCACTGTTGGGTAATTCCTATGTGTAAAATAAGAAAAAAAAAATTCCATTTCACTAATCTGGTCATTTTGCCTACACTGTAAATAGGAGACCAGTAATGGAAAAAAATGTATATGAATTTTTTTTATATATATATATATCAATTAAAACTATTCTTATCTCCCATTCTTTTTTCTGCAGAAATAAGGAGAGCCACTTCTGAAAGTAAGTTCTTATGCATTAGGCTAAGAATTCTTTTGAATACTTTGTTCTGAAGATAAGCTTGTTGTACAGAAAAAGAAAAAAAAAAGTTTTTTTTAATACAAATATTATTTTTTATGCTGCACAAAAAGATTCTTTAGCAGTATAAACCTATAAGATTAGTTAAATTATTATTAAATTGTGCAATTTATTATTCTATTGTTTGTTGTTCTACAGCAATCACATTACAAAAGCAGTGTTATGATGTGTATAGTAATGGATGTTACACAGATGACCAAGTTGTGATGTGTTTAACTGTTTACTATTTAGAATATGTGCGACGTGTAAAGGAGAGGCTACATCACAGTACTCATGGCAGTCACAGCACTCCACACCGCTTCACCCAGGGTCTCAACATGAGGGCAGCCAAGTGCACTGTATGCCTAGATACCGTCCACTTCGCTCGGCAGGCGGCTACCTGCATTGGTACGCTGTCAAGACATCATTGTTAATTCACAATGATGTGTTATACAGTAAGGTCCAATCCAATTAATTGTTTATTGATTTACGTGTGAAGTGCTAAAGCCATTTTTTTGCCTAAAAATAGTTATTTTTATTCTAAAATGCATAACTTAGACACTTAGGAAACTTAGGAACGATACTGTGGCTGTGGGCAGGGAGCTATGGGTGGGGAGGGGGCGCAGGTCAATCTGCAGGTAATGTGATAAATCATGCACACACAAACACCCACCCACACACACACACAAACACATTTGCCACTTGTCACACCTGTTGTAAACAAAATCACTTTTTCAATATGTGTAAGAACAGCAAAAAAAACCAAATCACTGTGTGTTCAGTGTTCATTTTAACTAAATAGGTGATCCAGTTAGCCAGTATAAAATTAGTGTACAAGGACATTGAGAGCACTTCAGTAACTTATATATAGTATCTAAAGTAGACCTTTGGGATATTTTTCATACAGACCAATGGTGCTGCAATCTTCTTCTTTTGGCTTCTCCCATTAGAGGTCGCCACAGTGAATCATCCATCTCCATACCCCCTTCTCTTCTATATCTGCCTCTTTCAAACCAACTACCTGCATCTTCCCTCATTCACATCCATAAACCTCCTCCTTGGCTTTTTTTTTTTGGGTTCTTCCTGGTGGCATCATCCTCAGCATTCTTCTACCGATATACCCCATGTCCCTCCTCTGCACATGTCCAAACTGTCTCAATCTAGCCTCCCTCACCTTGTCTCCTTATGTCCCTGCATTGCGCTCTGCTCCTGCAAACTACCCGTCTGCTACGGGTAACATACTGACCAGGTATAAGTACCTCCTTATTCAACACCAATTCAAAAACACACATTCAAATACTTTTTTATTTTGATACGACTGTGTACAAAGGTGGAAAGTAATGAAGTACAAATACTTTGTTACTGTACTTAAGTAGATTTTTCTGGTATCAGTACTTTACTTCACTGTTTATTTTTCAGACAAATTTAACTTTGACTCATTACATTATTACACGAATATCTGTACTTTCTACTTCTTACATTTTTAAACCAGGCTTGTTACTTTAGTTTTAAACTATTTGGTGAAATGTAAATTTTTTTCCTTGTTATTGCAAGCCGTTTTCAGTCTATCAACCGATTTCCTGTCATTGCGCAGCTTTTTCAATCCTTTCCTGGCTCACATACCACAGACGTAGGCTAGATTATGAAGCGAACAATGTGCAAGACAGAAGGCAAAAAGAAGTATGTGGGTAATGGATGGATGAGACAGAGGGAGTCAGCAATGTAACACATTATAAAATGTAAATTCATTTTAACGGCACTGGTTTTATTAACGCGCAATTATTGCAGCGCCCATCTCTATTTGACCAATTTTATTGAAAATATTAATAAATAAATATAAAAAAGGCGAAATTAAAACCTTCAGTGCAATACAAGTTTATTTACAACGTCCTTTCTTTACACAGATATAATAAATAAATAAACACAGAAAAATTGTTTTTAATCAGTAAACAGTTCGTAATGCTCTGACTGTGTATGAGCAATATCCTTATTTACATTCACACAGGTGGTCATTTTTATGGAACCTTAGTAACGTTAACATAAAAATTCATACTAGTTGCCAGCAATTTGCTAGTGCCAACCAACATTAGCAGAGTTATGCACCAATGTCGTTTGGGCTTATTTGAGCAAAGTCTCTCACTAAACTATGCACCTGTAAAAGTATTAGTTCTGTCTCTGAGTAAACAACTTAAACTGCAAGCTCTTGCTTTTCTTGCACTGAAGCCAGAGTGGTTGCTTTGAAATGGCCTATGGTTCACTTTATTTGATTATTTAAGTTCAGCAGATTTCTACAGAGTTTGGCTTTCAGCTGGATCTGTACCACTAGCATCTGGAATAGAAGAGCCCTAATTTGTCACATACACTTTACAGCACAGTGAAATTCTCTCTACGCATATCCCAGGTTGCTCAGAGGATGGGGTCAGAGTGCAGGCTCAGCTATGATACTGTGCCCCTGGAGCACAGAGGGTTAAGGGCTTTGCTCAAGGGCCCAAGGGTGGCAGATGGCGATACCGGGGCTTAAACCCTCAACCTGCTGATCAGTAACCAAGAGTCTTAATCACTGTGCTACCACTCCCCCTGCCTTGTCTGTTTCTATCTTTCTTGTGATTTTAGGGCAGTTGTTTCCGGGGCATAATTTCTTTTTCTTGCCTTATTTGTAATATTTTTTATTTTATTTTATCAAAGCAGATTAAACAGATGTGAAAAAAATTTAGTAAAGGCAATAATTCAAACAAATAATACTTAAGTAAAAGTAAAATTACAGATTTTAAAATCTACTTTAAAATTTAACACAAGTAAACCTTTCGTTACTTTCCACCTCTTGTTAAAAGACTGTACTGCAGTGCCATCCCTCAATAAAAATCTTGTGGTGAGGCATCGCTCACAGCTCCAGTCAGACAACTACAGTGTGAAAACATTCAATTTAATTCATTTTTATTTGTATAGCGCTTTTAACAATGAACATTGTCTCAAAGCAGCTTTACACAGATAATGCAATGATGAATATGTTCTTTATAAGTAAGTTTGTCCCTGATGAGCAAGCCGGTGGCGACTGTGGCAAGGAAAAACTTCCCGAGATGGCATAAGAAAGAAACCTTGAGAAGAACCAGACTCAAGAGGGAACCCATCCTCATCTGGGTTGCACCAATTGTCCATTTATTGCAGATATACAATGTTACGGGGTACAATGATGGTGATCAGAAGCAAACTGTAGTCCTGAGTCAATGTAGCAGACTGTTGACATTAACTACAGTCCAAATCAAAGCTTCCGTTCTTACTCCGGAATTCCATGGAACCACCCAAGGCGTTGATGAGAAGACTCGCAAGACTCGCTATGGCAGCATAACTAAAAGGGAGAAACAGAAGGTAACACCGACATGAGGGATCTCTGGGATAAGAGACGACCCATCACACCACCTTCAACAAACCTGAGTGAACGTGTGAATGTGAGGGGACGACAGCATACAAATATCCCAGTTCACCAAACACTCTTTATCCATGATCCCTCCAGATCTACTCCTTTACCTAAAAAATTAAAAATAAATAAAAAAAAAGCACTGACTAACACACTGCTTCTCAGATAAACCTGCTTAAAACTGTCTTTTCTGTTAAGACATTCCACCAGCATGTGTATGGACACAGGATGAATTCTCAGTCAATCCATAATCCATTGGAGGCTATTCTTAATTAGGCTCCAGGCAAGGCCTATAAAGACCCAGTGTTTTCTCTTACCTCAATGCCCAAAACCTGTCTGGCAGAGATTTGTTGATGGCCAACACAGTGAGACAGCAGAAACCATTAGTGATGAATTACTGGGAAAGCTAAAGGACTGCTACTGTAAAAGAAAGCACACTGAAAACTCACACACACAAAAAAACATAAAGATCCTAAACCACTCAGTCCAGCAGTACTGGTCCACCAGACACACAATAGCTTTAAAGAATAGATTTCTACTGGCTTTAGACAAAATCATTATTTTTGAGACAATGAGACCAATGATGCTGCAGAAGCTACTTGTTGCTCACCAATAAATCTACTGCACACAGGCACAAGCCAAAAGGTTCTGTATTTGGCCTGGAATGATCAAGCAGATCATTCAACAGATTGTTGAATTATTCCACAAAGTTCACAAAGCATTCAGTCAAATGAACTTACAGGTATGGCTTATTCACCAGCACACAAGTTGGGGTGAGTAGCACCTTGCCAGCAGCCAGCACAGACCTTTACCTGGTTACCCCAGGAGGTGGTCATGTGGCACTTGCAGCTGTACAGACAAAACAAGAACAATACTGCAGTAGAGGAGCAAAAAAATCTGCCAGTATTACAAGCAGGGAGCACAATTCACATTGTGGAAAAGGATGGCAATATTTGTATAAAAAAGACATGAACCAAGGTTACACAATTAATAATAATTAATAAAACTGTGAAAGGTAATACAATTGTGAAACCAGCAGGTAGTTATATTAATAATAATGTAACAGGTACCATCAAAGCATCCCATAAATATTTACAGACATTTCTCAATTCAAGACTGAGGATATTGCACTCAGATAAAGAATAAATGAGGAAGTGCCTGTTCAACCTGTACAAAATGCCAGAACTTTCTGCACCAGTAGAATATTGGCTCATATTAATACCTCAAACAACCCTAAAGACTATGAACCTTGGAAATGTGTTAATGCTTTTTAAGTTTAGTAGAAAGTAGGCACAGTTTTTTATGTTTATGTTAATAAGACTTTGATCTTGATAATAAGTTTGCATTTTATGTAGTGGCTGTTTGAGCGGACAGAATAAAGAATTGTGTCATGCACAATAACATTATTGCATAAAAGCAACACTAGAGGGAGATAGTTGAATTGTAATTAGAGAGTCTACTTCTTCCTCTTTTGGCTGCTCCCGTTAGGGGTCACCATAGTGGATCATCTGTCTTAATACTACCCTGCCTCTTTCAAATTAACCACTTGCATGCTTTCCATCACCACAGCCATAAACCTCCTCCTTGGCCTTCCTTTTTTGCCTTCTTCCTGGTGGCATCATCCTCAGCATTCTTCTACCGATATACCCCATGTTCCTCCTCTGCACATGTCCAAACCATCTCAATCTAGCCTCTCTCACCTTGTCTCCAAAACGCCCTACATGTACGGTCCCTCTCATAAACTAATGTCTAAACCTGTCCATCCTCATCAGTCCCAATGAAAGTCTCAGCATCTTCAACTCTATCTGTAATAAATGGACATTCGGTGCCACCCAGATGAGGAGGAGTTCCCTCTTGAGTCCGGTTCCTCGAAATGTTTTTCCTTATACCATCTCAGGGTTTTTTTTTTAAATAAAATAATGCATCTGTAGTGCTCGTCCTCAGCATAAAACCATACTGTTGCTTACAGATGGTCACCTCTTCTCTCAGCCTGGCTTCCACTGCTCTTTCCCATAACTTCATGGTGTGACTGATAAACTTCATTCCTCTGTAGTTACTGCAGGTCTGCACATCTCCATTATTCTCAAAAACCATTACCAGCACACTCCATCTCCTTCACACTCCATTCCTCAGGCTCTCACCTTCCAAAATCTTGTTAAACAATCTGGTTAAAAACTCCACTGCCATCTCTCCTAAACATCTCCATGGTATGTCATATGTACCAACCGACAGTAATTGCTGCACTCACTTCCTCCTTACTCATCCTATCCACTTCCTGCTTCACCATCTCCACATCATCCAAACTTTTCTCTCTCTCTCTCTCTCTCTCTCTCTCTCTCTCCCCCTCTCTCTCTCTCTCATCAGCTGCTTTTCCTCATTCATCAGCTGCTCAAAATACTCCATCTTCTCAACACACTCTCCTTATTAATCAACATATTTCCATCTACAAATCCTTTTCTCCTTCCTTGGTATCCAACTTCTCATACAGCTCCTTATATGCCTTCTCCTCAGCTTTTGCCACATCCCTCTTCACCTGGGATCTTGTACTCCTGCCTACTTTTCTCATCTCTCTGTCGATCCCAATTCTGTCACCAACCTCTTTCTCCTTATGCTTTTTTTGCACTTCCTCATTCCACCATCATGTCTCTTTGTATTCCTTTCTCTTTCCAGATTTCATGCCATGTACCTTTGTAGCAGTCTACCTTATCACTTCTGCAGTAGTTTCCCAATCATCCAGCATCCTGAGCCCCTGTCTGACCTCTTCCCTTAACCTTACCCTACAGTCTTCCTCCTTCAGTTTCCACAAAATTCCACAAAATTCCAGCAGTATGTCTTACATTACAGCAGTAATAATACATAGCTGAGCATCCTTGCCAATACAACCCACCACCTCTTCATCTGCAGCTTGCACACACACACACACACACACACACACACACACACACACACACACACACACAAACACACACACACACACACACACACACACACACACACACACACACACACACACACACACACACACAGAAACCATATTTGTAACCCTATTTGATATTGTTTTAGCTGTGTTTTTCTTTCCCACATTAGAATGCCATGCTTTGTGCCATCCAAAATGCTCCCCCTACCTTCCAGCCACATGTGGTGTGCCCACCGAATACGCCCTTCACCTATCTGAGGCTCTGTGCAGAGAAAAGAGCAGCAACTCAGGTCTACAACTCAAAGACTCCAGTGGACACATGAGGCTGGAGGCCTGGATGAAACAGCCCAGGTCAGAACAATGATAAAACAATGATGCCAATGCATGTGCATGCAATGTTTTGTAGTTTTAATAATGAAACATCTGTGTCTAATAACTTTAAGCTTATATGGGTATTACAGCACTTTTTATATGTGATTTCACACACACACACACACACACACACACACACACACACACACACACACACACACACACACACACACACATGCAGACCAAAATAAGTTTTTTAGTAGTTTAAAGAGTCTAGAGTTTAGAACATGATGTTAACTTTTGGTAAGCCTGAAAGATAGGAACATCTTATTTAGAGATAAGTCAAAGAAGAGAGGAAGATCAACTTGTATCAGAATTAAGTGTATTATAAATAATATACTTGAATTGTACCACATATAAAATGTGCTCTCATTCTGTAGCCATCATCCAGTTTGGATGTGAAAACCCTTAAATTAAAGTTGAAAGTCACATATGTTGTTTACTACAAACAACTGTGCTAGTAAAGTAAAATAATAACTTTATCCATGTCCAAATATTTATGGACATAACTGTAGTTTTGGATTAGCATTGACCAGTTTACAAAGACTTTGAAAGGTCTGTGTCTTTTGATTTTAGGAATGGGAAGCGTGGTCAGGGCTGGGAGAGGAAGTATGTGGTGCTGGAAGGAAACAAGGTTCTTACCTATGAAGCTGAGCCCAGAGAAGGTCATAACTCATGTACTTAAAAATACAAGCAATGCACAGTAGTCAGGTATTAGTCCACCAAATAGTCCACAATAGTCCACACAATAAGTATATACACATTTTTCACAATAGTTTTTTTAATAATTGTATATACTGATAAGAGATCAAATATCAGAAACAATCAGAAATCTGTCATGACAAGGAAATAATTATACTGATATGGTTTGTTGCAATGAACAGACACCTTGTAAACAGGTACTGTGTTATACTGAAAATTTGAGAGCTGTACTGTGTTCATTCCATGCTAACTGACCTGCTGTTTTGTAGAGTCAGTGAAGCCAGTGGATGAGTTTGATCTGTATATATCTGATGGTGAAGTGATTGTGCACAGTGCTGTTGGCGGCTCCGAACTCACAAACACTGCAAAGTCTGGTAAGATAAAATAAAAAAGAATTATATTGTTCTAATTAAGTGTAATTATTAAACAACTGCACTTATGTCAAATTTAAAATAAAGATAGCTGTAAAAAGAGGCAACAAAGTGACATTAGTTTTATTGAGAAGGGTATAATGAAATTGTTACGGTCCTCAGACGTGCCATATGTGCTGAAGCTGGAGTTGCTCCCCCACACATCCTGCTGGCCAGCACAGACTCTTTACCTCATGGGTTCAAGCTTTGCAGAGAAGCAGCGGTGGGTGGCAGTTTTGGAGGCCATTGTGGCAAGTGCTCGTGGTGCCCGTGAGAAAGCAGAGGCAGATGCAGTGAGTTTGGAGGAAAGATCTAACCAACTTATTTTGTTGCTGCTATACAGTTACCCCCACCAAATCATTTTCATTTAAAACTTTTATTGTCATACAACATTAATACAGGCTTATAAAAATTTAACAAAGAAGATTATGTGACTATTTAATTTTGGATTTCTTATCTGCACTAACATTATTAAAATTGGTCATGACAAACAAATAATTTATGACCTCTCCAGGAAAGAGAAGCTTTGAATTTAATCATTTTAAATTATATTTAAATAAAGATAAAATAATTTGTTATATTTATTATTATTATATTTATTATTATTATTATTATTATTATTATTATTATTATTATTATATAATAAATGTTTCTAAAACAGCTTGATTGATTTATCTGTTGAAAATAATGTATTTTTCATATGAGTAAAGAGTTTATAAGCATTTGCTTGACAATTACATAGTTGTGTCATACTGACATACAAGTCATTTTAATACCTTTATGAGGATGTATGTCAAATAGGAAAGAATCCATGATTTAAACATTTTTTTCCACTTTTAGAAACTTCTTGGAAATTCTCTGTTGAAGCTGGAGGGAGACGACAGACTGGACATCAATTGCACACTCCCACTCACTGACCAGGTACCACAGTACATATAGAAAACTATTGCAATGTGGAAAGCAAATATTAGAAGAATAAATGAAAAAAGAATAATCATGTTCAAGATGTAGATATAGGATGCAGATCAGTCACTTAAGTGGATATAAGTTTATGCTTTACTTTCTTCATTAATGTAGTTTCTGAATTAAGTATTAATGCTGTATTTATTGGTAAATAGCATTTTTACTAAATTAAACATAGTCTAAAACTATTTTATGTTTGTCTTTGCTCAGATTGTGTTAGTGGGTTCAGAGGAAGGTCTGTATGCACTAAACGTTATAAAGAACTCGCTGACTCACATCCCAGGCTTGGGCTCTGTGTTTCAAATCTACATCATCAAAGAGCAAGACAAGCTGCTCATGATTGTGGGTGAGTGAGCTTCATCTGAACCTGCCAGTTTAGTATGTGTTGAATAATGCATTTTATGTTATGTAAGAAATGCTGCAACTAAAATGCCTGCAATGTTTTCCACATCATCATTCCAACACTCATTTATATTGATATCAATGTTAAGGTTTTGGGAACACATATAGCTGAAATAAGTAATGCTGCTGGATGCTTGAGCATAGCTCTCAATCTTAAATTGCTCAACTGTATAAGCTAGCTGATTTTCTGGATAATAGTGTCTAGAAAGTTAGTTGTACAAAGTTAGTTGTATTCACACTTTTGCATACATAGTATGTACGAAATATTGATGTAATATTTTAAGAGCCTTTTAAATTACTTATATCTGGTAGATGTTTCTGTAAGAGACAGATTTAACAACTTCCAAAAGCTTTTAGTACAAACTTTTGAAAAATTGAGTGTGAATAAACCTAGGGCCGCTGTCACTCAGATGAGGATGGTTTCTCTTTTGAGTCTGGTTCTTTTTAAGGTTTTTTTTTCTCATATCATCTCAGGGAGTTTTCTTTGTCACTGTCACCTCTGGCTAGCTTATTAGGAACTTACAGGGGTAAATTTTTTAATTTAAAATATATATTGTGTTTAAATGTGTAAAGCTGCTTTGTAACAGTGTCAATATTTAAAAGCACTATATACTTAAAAATGGGCATGGAGGGTTTCTCCTGATTTAATTGAGAGGTATGATAATCTTTGGTATAATGGTGTGTTTTATAGACAAGGCAGACAAGCTTATTCCTCCATCTACTGTATATTCCTTATCTATAGAAGGCAGACAATCATATTCCTCCATATTTGTTGTCCATATTCTTGGTGCTAGGTAAAAACTTTTAGGGTGGGTGCTAGTGGGCTAGCATCATTATAATTTGCAAACAATAGTTCTTAATTGTCATCCTGGAGGTGTTTACTTGTAACTTATTTACACACAAAAAAAAATTCCCATAAATGTATTCCCTGTAAAACAATCTATTTCCTGTTCTTCAAAAATCTTAGTTTCCTATTCCTTCTCCCCAGTGTGATTTAATTGACTCATTGCAAGACTAACTTAAGTAAACCTTGACTAATTAACTTAGAATTTGCAACAAATTACTTATTTATACATATAGACAAGTTCAAATTAATCACATGTATTTAAAAAACATACACAAATGTAACATTATTAGAACCCACTGTTTTATACAGGGCAAAATGCATTAAGGAAAAATATACAGTCTGTTGGATCTGTTTTCCACTGAATATTTGGTAGTTTTTGTGTCAAACTATTTTCTTTTATCCTCACTTACTGCATTAGATTGACAGCACCTCCGTAATTTTAGTTTATTGGGTCTCACTAAACTCAACTAAAAACAAGCTGTGTTGTGTATGCACCCAGTAATTAACAGGTTATTGACATTTATCAACATATTCTTATATGAAAAATTCAGTTTATATGAAACAATAAATCTAGTGTAAACCTTTTGTTGGATTTGGCTTGTGCAAAAATATACACATACCTTTACTAAATAATTAATAATTGAGTCTCAATGTAGATTTCTGGGAACCTTTTTTATTATCCTGGTGTTCAGGGGCAGAATATTGAGATTGAAAAGTCTAAACTTTTAAATGTCTCAAAGTTTTTGAAGGTGGGTTAAAAATGAGAATCTCTAACTCAGAGGCCATGGTTCTGTCAGAAAAAAGAGTGGGATATTTCCTTAAAGTGTGGAGCATGATCACACTAGGTCAATCTCTGCATCTCTACTCACCTATGTATGTGGGTAGTGACTTAAAGAATGAGTTTGCATATGCAGACAGTGAAATGCTGTCACCCCCCTCAGGGTGGGTAAGCTTACTTCCTGAGATACGGTGAGGAGCTTGTCAAATTGATAGAGACTCAGATTATAGATGCTTCTTCTTTGCCTTAAGAAAAGAAAGTTCTTTTTATTTGGGCACCTTATGGATATAGATGCTGACAAAGACCTAGAACCTACTGGAAGATTATATTACACATTGGATCCAGAAAGAAGAGGTGGACTAGGGTTAGAGAAGTGTAGTCTGCCCTTCTAAGTTTGTTTTAACATTGAAATAAACCAGGAAAAGAGGATGAATAAATAAATTATGCATTGATTTTAAGTTTAATTAATGGTGTTCTACTTGTGCAAATAAAACAATGAACGATTCACAGAACACTAGTGTCCAGTGAAACTACAACTCTCCTGTTTGCATATGTTTAATGCTAAAAATATTACATTTGTTTTGTAGATTATAACAAATAGGAATTTGCAGAACATAATTTTATTCACTTAAGAACCAGTAACTCTATGGATTTTTAGGCAACTTTTTATCTTCAATATTATGTTAATAAGTAAGCAAATGAACCTGTACAAAATAGTGATGTCCTATTCAAATAGTATCTTTTTCTTCTTCTTTCGGCTTCTCCCATTAGAGGTCGCCACAGCAGATCATCCGTCTCCATACACCCACTGTCCTCTACATCTGCCTCTTTCAACTCAACTACCTGCATGTTTCCCCTCACCACATCCATAATCCTCCTCCTTGGTCTTCCTCTTTTCCTTCTTCCTGGTGGCTCCATCCTCAGCATTCTTCTACCGATATACCCCATGTCCCTTTTCTGAACATGTCCAAACCATCTCAATCTCGCCTCCCTCACCTTGTCTTCAAAACGTCCTACATTCGCTGTACCTCTAATAAACTCGTTTCTAATTCTGTCCATCCTCGTCACTCCCAACGAAAACCTCAACATCTTCAGCTCTGATACCTCCAGCTCCACCTCCTGTCTTTTAATCAATGCCACTGTCTCTAAATCATACAACATCGCAAGTCTCACCACTGTCCTATAAACTTTCCCTTTCACTCTTGCAGATACTCTTCTATCACAAATCACTCCCATCACTCTTCTCCACCCACTCCACCCTGCCTGCACTCTTTTCTTCACTTCTCTAACACACTCTCCATTACTTTGCACTGTTGACCCCAGGTACCTGAACTCCTCCACCTTCTCCACCTCTTCTCCCTGCAACCACACCACTCCACTGCCCTCCCTCTCATTTACACACATGTACTCTGTCTTACTCCTACTGACTTTCATTCCCCTTCTCTCCAGCACATACCTCCAACTCTCCAGGCTCTTCTCAACCTGCTCCCTACTCTCACCACAAATCACAATATCATCCGCAAACATCATAGTCCATGGAGACTCCTGTCTGACCTCGTCCCTTAACCTGTCCATCACCACTGCAATCAGGAAAGGGCTCAGAGCCGATCCTTGATGCTGTCCAACCTCCACCTTGAACCAGTCTGTCGTTCCTACTGCACACTTCACTGCTGTCACACTGTCCTCATACATGTCCTTCACCACCCTCACATACTTCTCTGACACACCTGACTTCCTTCTCATACGATACCACAATTCCTCTCTTGGCACCCTGTCATACGCTTTCTCTAAATCTACAAACACACAATGCAACTCCTTCTGACCTTTTTTATACTTCTCCATCAACATTATTCAAATAGTATAGTTTTACAATATTGTATGTAAGCTGAGAGATGGAGCCCATGTGTGAGAAAGATTGTTTTGTTTATATATGAGTGTGCATTAAAAGTGTGCACACATATTTGGGGCCCAAAGTTACTGTTAGTCAGTCAACACAATATTTAGAAATAAATTATATTATATACTATTTATATTACTTGTATATAGTTAAATGTCACTGTATAAGTAGCTACATGTTTAATTTAAAGTACCTATATATTACACTTAATATGGTGTACACTGACTTATTCTCCATACTATATTGAGCAATAGATTTTTTCTACAGGTGATGAGAGGGCACTGTGCCTGGTGGAGATCAAGAAGGTGAAGCAGTCACTCTCTCAGACCCACCTCCCAACATTGCCGGAAATTGTCCCATACATTTTTGAGACTGTCAAGGGTTGTCACCTTTTTGCTGCAGGGAGGGTATGACTCTTATGCCTCCAGTGCACATAATCAATATAGAATTTAATATGTCTTGCTTTATATTGGTTTTTGTGTAATTTTACCCATTCTATCTTTAGATTGAAAACGGTCCCTGCATTTGTGCAGCAATGCCTAATAAAGTCACGATTTTGCGCTACAATGACAATCTGAGCAAATTTTGCATTCGCAAGGTGAGTGGTAAACCTGTCTTTTACACATAACTAAGTGTGACTCATTATATCATGAAAAACAGTAGATAATTTGATTATTTTACATTTAAAAGCACTTAAAGACATTTTAAGCACAGATTTTAGCCATGTAAATTATTACTCTCCAAGCATTTATTACTGAGTAGTTCTTGATTTAAATGTTGGCTATAATGACCTCCCATTATGGAAATAAGTTTCTTTACAGACCGGTGCACTATTTCCCCTAATTATCTGTATGGGCTTCTCTCTCTCTCTCTCCTCTCTCTCTCTCTCTCTCTCTCTCTCTCTCTCTCTCTCTCTCTATATATATATATATATATATATATATATATATATATATATATATATATATATATATATATATTTCTCTTTCATTTTTTTAGGAGATTGAGACCTTAGAACCCTGTAGCTGTATCTACTTCACCAACTACAGCATCATCATTGGCACCAACAAGTTCTATGAGATTGAGATGAAGCAATATGTGCTGGAGGGTGTGTGGTTTAGGATTGTTTTTAGTAATTGTTCACTCCTCCCATACTGTATCTGGTTACTGTTTGTTACGATTACACTTTGCATAAATTTAGTCCTTTGTAAATACTTAGCATTTAATGTTTAATTCAGGTATTTTGTGCTTCTTCACAGAGTTCTTGGACAAAAATGATGTGTCGTTGTCTTCAGCTATGTTTACCGCATCCTCCTACAGCTTCCCAATTGCCATCATGCAGGTGTCGAGTGCATCTCAGAAAGAGGAGTACCTGCTCTGTTTCCATGGTCAGATTGAGATGCTTATTGTCCACTTTTTTGATCATAATCTACATAAAATTCCATAAATGCTCATAATAAAACATTTCATTTGTTAAGGGGCTGTTAGCAAGCTGAAATTTAATATGCCCTCATCGACTTTTTGCATTGTTTGCACGGGCAGAGTTTGGAGTGTTTGTGGATGCTTATGGCCGAAGAAGTCGCACAGATGAGCTCAAATGGAGTCGTCTTCCTCTGGCATTCGGTACATTTGCCTTGAGACAATTTGTCTTCACATTTAAAAATATCAGGTGCCGACCATAACACAGATGGCACTAATATTTTCTAAAATGAGCAATCCAATATATTAATATTTTACTGCCCAAATCCTCTCTTTTCTTCAGCCTTCAGAGATCCATACCTATTTGTGACTTACTTCAACTCCCTGGATGTTATTGAGCTTCAGGGTCATGGTGCTCTTGGGTAAGTTGCAAAATAACCCACATGGACGTCTAGTAGTAGTAAGTCAAAATGACAGTTAATCACAGTGAAATTAATTATTTATCATAAAATAGTAGGAATATTATATTAAAAGTGGAAGTAGCCTAAACTAGCCTAAACTTGAAATGCAAAATAATAATAATAATAATAATAATAATTATTATTATTATTATTATTATTATTATTATTAATAATAATGGATGGGTGAAATATTGTGAAATACAAGAAGGCAACAAAAACAATAAGGCTAACAATAAAATCAAACAAAATAAACAAATAAGCCAAATAATGAACATCAGCATTATGCTTTTTTAATGCATTCAAAGGTAAAAATACATTATGCTCATGACAACTAATTTAATTTACTGTTCAATATTATGTCAATTTCATTGTACATTGTAATATATTAATATTTATGATATATACTCAGAGACATTTTAATTAGGCTGAATTGTGGATTTTAGCATTTATACCCTCTGACATCATTGTTACATGATATAATTCAATGCTGATTTTTTTATGGAAATATTTTTGTCATAATTAGAATAAAGACGCAAACGTTTATGTTTAAAATTTAAACAAACATCAGTCAATGCATATTTAACATTTACAGAACATTTATATTAACATAAATAGAGTTAAATGCAAAAGTTAAATAGATGTGATTCACTGACATTTATTATTAGAATATTAAATATAGCAGTTTTAACATTTGTGTGTTTTTTGTGAATTGTTCAGGCCTCCTTCACTTGTTCACTTGGATGTCCCTAACCCACGCTACCTAGGCCCAGCCATCTCATCAGGTGCCATTTATCTAGCCTCATCTTACCAGAACAAATTGAGAGTGATCTGCTGCAAGGGCCATGTTGTACGAGAGTCAGGAGAATTGCAGAGGACAGGTTCTAACAGGAGGTACACGTTAATAGGAAAATAAATGCTGTGCAAACAGTATATTCATAAATATATTCTCCAATAAGTATAAACAGTGGTTACATAAGTTGTGTATTTATATACTTCATTGGCAGCTTTGACCTCTGCACCAGTCCAAACAAGCGCGGCCCACCTACTTATAACGAGCACATTTCAAAGCGGCTAGCCTCAAGCCCTGGAGCTCAAGATAGCGTTGTACATCGGGATCCTAGCACACCACACCGTTACCGCGAGGGCCGCACTGAGTTCCGCAGGGACAAGTCTCCAGCACGCCCACTGGACCGTGAGAAGTCTCCAGGGCGTGCTGTGATCGATGCTCGGAGAGAGAGATCTCCAGGTCGGCCACTAGATGAGCGAGAGAGAGAGCGTGAGCGCACACGCCTGCACACAAGCTCAGTCCGTACTCAACTTACACCAGTTAACAAGGTACGCATGAGACACTACCACGTTAACTGCGTGTCCTTCTAGGGATGGCAAGATCAGAGGTTTAAAAGCTGTACATGGATACATGCCATCGCTCTGATAAGTTCTATTAGATAGCATTCCTACACAATCAAAAGATGTACATGTTTTGCCTGATTGAATATACAGAGCCGAAAATACAGTTGTGAACAAAACAAACCTTTGTTTGTGGAAAAGTAAATATAAACTGTAATTCACTGTGACTTTGGTGAGTCTTGTCCCTTTGTGAGTGCCTAGTGATTTGTGAGCTTGGCTCTCTAAGACAGAGCCTGCTGAACTCTGTGACCTCTCTGTCCTGGTGCTGGTGTAGGTGTGGGACCAGTCTTCAGTGTGATCGTGCCTCCTGGACAGCTGAAGTTTAAGAGCCATCGTCCAGTCCCAGCATGGATGGACATGCCATTTTACAGGCACCTCTTTTAATACAACTATTCCATCGTGCCATTGCCTGCTGTGAGCAGAACCACATCATATTTATATTTTTTGGATTTAGCTGGTGTCCAAATGTACAATGTTTTTGCTCATATATTTATGAGGAAGGCAAGCGAATGATTGTAAGTGATATTAATACACATGAAATCCTTTATAATCTTTATATCTTAATTTATATATAATGATATATATATATATATATATATATATATATATATATATATATATATATATATATATATATATATATATATATATATATATATATATATATATATATATATATATATATATATATACATACATACATACATACACACACACACACACACACACACACACACACAAATAAATTCCACATCTTTACTGTAAATATGTGGCCTGCTTTTATAGTTTAAAGGGATATGAGAGTTGAATGACATAGCCAGGTCTATTTTTTAATGCTAAAAAGTGTTTGTATAAAGTTAAGACAAGGTTTTCTTACGGAAAAGCTTCATGTTTTCACTTTCATATATCAGCTATAGTTGACATCAATCATTTGGCTGCTTTTCTTATATCATCTATTGATCTTTTGTTGGATTTTGTAAGAGCTGGCAAACAAAAGTACTTATTAGGCATGTGCTGATAATTATTTTTTTTTACATTACTCATAATAAACCTATGAAGGATAATTATTTGTAGCCATATACATCTGAAATCTTATACCAACAATAATTATGAGCATGACCTTTGTGTGACTGTGTGTGTAGGCTTTTAAAAGTGACGGGATTATGGTCAGATAAATATATCTTCTCATATTGGCATTAGAAATTTCCAACATTTTCTGCTCTTAAGAATTGCGACTACTCTGGTATTCGTTTTTTGTGCCTTTTGTGTTGTTATGCTACTTTGTCAGTTTGTTTATATAGCGGTGAGACTGTTTAAGTGTGTTTTAACTGTGATTGCAGTTTATTTACAAATACACACACTTTCAATATGTTGTGCAGTGTAAAGTATACAACCAAAAACTAATTTCACAGAAAATGAAAAAATTACAAATTTTACTGTCACAACTAAGATATGGCAGAACCTTCTTCATATTATTATTATTATTATTATTATTATTATTATCATCATCATCATTATTATTATCATCATTAATAATAATAAGCATTGCTAGAGTTTTGAGCAGCTAAAGGACTTGGTGGTATCCTTGACCAAGACATGCCTCTAGAAATAAACATGAAACTCCCCAATGAAACTTCAGGTGAACAGCCTCAAATTGTGTTGATAATGGAGATGGGATTGCATTGTTTAATGCAGGACACAATCCAGGCTGCCTTTTTTTAAGTTTTGGCTTAAGGAATTATCATCAAGGGTTTCAAATATGTTCTCTCAGTTTGCACAAATTTTTATTCCAACAACTAATTGGTTGAGTGCCAGAAATGCTGAGGCAAACTTTCATTGATAAAAGATCAGTTCCTAGCATGAGACTTCTGCAGATTTGTAGTGATCTCGGGGCTGCTAAACATGAACTTAACCATGTGCCACCAGAGGGGAACTCTATTCCATTGTTATGGGTTACATCACAAAAGGCAGTGCAGCAGAAAGTCTAGCCTAAAGTGATGAGATAACTGCAAAAAATGACAACTGGTGCGAATGATAAGATATGCAAAGTCTGTTTCTGTAACAGAGAGATCATGAAATGGAATGACTGATGCCTCACTTAACTTTGGTATGACCTCAGGTTAGGTTGGTGCTGTCCCAGCTGCTAGAGGTGAACAAGAAGATCATACAAATCCTTCCTGTAATTAGTCTTTTTCTGCAGAGGTCTATGTGTGCCTTTTATCACAGTGATAGACTAATTACAAGCTCTAATTTAGGAAATGAACCTCTCTTTCAAAAAGGGCTTCACACTTTAAAAAGCACTGTGGGACTTGCTTGGGAATCGGAGATAATAAATCATTGTCTCTGGTGAGTTAATCTAGAGAGAAAGCTAGTCTTAAAGTTGTCATACAAAATTGAATGTTTGAGGCTTTAAAGAGGGAAACTTGTGGTTCAATTAACATTATAATACCCAAGACTGCTGCAAAAAAAAAAAAAACCTAGCCAAGCACATTTTTAGACGTAATGAAGAGAACAGCATTCTTAGCATCAGTAGTTTCATTTAAAGAAATTGAAAGTCCCTTCTGAGTGAATTTCTCTTTTCTGGCGCAGCAGTAAAACAAATGTTTTTCACTTTTTTTTATATCTGAGTACGGACATCATGAATAAATGTGTTTTGCATTGAAGGTTTTAATTTGCACACAACAATCACGTGTTAATGAAACGTGTTATTAATGCGTTATTTTGAAAGCTCTAATATATATATATATATATATATATATATATATATATATATATATATATATATATATATATATATATATATATCTCCACAGCCAGCCACACTATGTAGTTAGAAATTTAACTTTGAGAACATTTTGGTCCATCATAACTTGCTTGCATCACACAATTACATTTTTTAATTCTACTACATCCCAAAGGTTCAACTTGATTCAGATCATGTGACTAGGAAGCACTTTAAAGAAGATTAACATTTTTTTAAACTGGTGCATTATTATACTGGATGTGGTCATTAGAAGATGGTCAATTGTGGCTATAAACGGGTTCGTGTTGTAAGCAATAATGTTCAGTTTGATTTGAATAATCAATCAAGTGTTGAATGATTTATAATAAAAGGCACAAAGTGTGCCAAGAAAACATTCTTCACACCAGTACACCACCTTCACCAGCTGGGCTGTTGACAGGCAGGATAGTCCATGAGTCCATGCTTTTGGCACCAAATTCTAACTCTAACATTTGTGTGCATTAGCAAAAATTAAGATTCATTACACTAGAATACCTTTTGCTAGCCTTTAACATCAGTGGTTTGTTTGCCAGTTTGTTTGGATTCACACCTTTAGTTGTGCTAATTTTATCCATTTACTATTGTTTGGCATACCTCTTTCAGGACTTGAACCATTGTTTTGGTTCTACCCTCTTCAACTGTTCCCCCACGGACTATTCATGGACAGGTCAATTCCTTGAGGCTGCTCAAGAGTGGAAGATTACAAAATCAGTGTGATTAAATAGCACTCTTTGCCCATGCTGTGTAGATTATTACAGACAATACTTCTGTAGTCTCAGTAAATTAGGTCTCTCTTAATGGGTTGTGCATCTTGAGTGCCCATAATAGGGTGCTGAATGTTTTATCTTTGCAGAGAAATGAATGATTCCTAAACATAATTGTGGCTTTTACTACAGTGATGGACCAATTGCCGTCACTAATTCTTATTTAGAAAATAATAGTTCTCCTCAAAAATGGGGCTTTACTCTTTAAACAACATTGGGGGTCATAAATCTGAGGTCATGAGGTCATGGTGGGTTAATCTAGACAGCTAGTCACCCTAGATAGTTTTAAACCTTTCAATAAAACAATAATGTTTGAGGCTTTATATTGAAAATCAAACAAGGAAAGCAAATTTTCAAATTTAATTTAAGAGAAGAGTATTCCTTGTACCACTGATCTCATTGAATGAAAATGAAAGTCCCATTTCTTTTAGTACTGTAAACAGTGCATTTCTTTGTTGTTTCCCATTCTATTTAATACCGTTCCTTATGTTTAAAGTTATTTAAACTCCCCACCATTTCATACATGACCAGTGCTTGTAATATTTATTTTTTTAATTTCACATTAAAGAGTGCTTATCCCCCACCACCACCTGGGACAACACAGCCCCAACCCGCTATCTTTCACATCAGTCTGCAAAACAAAAAAGGGAGAGAAATCAGGGAAATATATCACCACAGAATACAGCTTTTAATGAGTGGAATCAGTCAGCAGGCTGGTGACATCTGAATAATCAGGCACAAACCTAAATATTAGCCAGCCAGTCTTACCTCCTTTGTGGTCTTGGGTCTCAGGCAGGATACAATTATTACCTTCGTATCTATTTGTGGATGCACCGCTTATGACCCAAGGGAAAGTTATTGATCAGAGGTTATTGATCAAAAGGTTGGGGGCTGCCACTGTTAAGCATGGTAGGTGGTATCTTAGTGATTAAGGCATTTGACTTTGGATCCAAAGGTCATGAGTTCAAATTCCAGCCAAACCGAGCTGCCAATCCATTGCCCCTGAGCAAGGCCCTTAACCCCATAGCTGCTAAGCTGTATAAATTAGATGTAAGTCACTCTGAATAAACGCATCTTCCACATGCCATAAATGCAAATGCAACTTGTCATATCCGTACTTACACTCACCTGTTTTTTTGTAATCCTGTCACCTGTCACTTGTTTGTAATCGCTGTGAGTTTCTCAAGGTTTTCAGGTTTGTCCTCAGGTGTAGTCAATGCCATTGCCAGTTGTTACTATAAATGACTATGTCGTCTAAATAGGCAGCAGTATATGCATTATAAAGCAGAGGATTCAGTCCTATGACAAAAAGTATAAAAGTATGGCATTTGTTTTACCCCAAGCAATGTGGAAAATGCCATTTTTAGAGATAGTGGGGTCAGGGGAACCTGCCAATATGTTTTTGGTAAATCTGATCCGGTTAAACGTGTCATGCCGATTGATCAGTTCATTGATACAAGACATTAAATAAGCGTCAAATTTAGTCAATGTGTTGACATATTTAAAGTCTACAAAGAAATGGACTGACCTGTCAGATTTAAGCACCAGGGCCACTGGGCTGCTCCAATCGCTGTGGAATCATTAATTACACCCATGCACCCATCAACCTAAATCTATTTTTTTTTGTGTTCGAGGAGCTAGTATGGACAACACATACTAGCAGTGTGAATTGGGCTGCACTTTTTGGACTTACCCAACTTGGGAACAAATGGTACTTAGCCAGCTAGATCACCTTGTCAAGCGATGCCAGACACTGGCGCTGGACCCAATCAGTCGTTGCTTTTCAGCAGTCAGGCAATAAACTGTCTAAGCCTCACTGTGCCAATCAACTTCGTTTCACTTGCCCATTTTATCTGCTCTCAACTTCAGGAATAGACTGTTTACTTGCTGCCTTGACAGGTTCCATTGTAGGTTTGATTTACTTTATTTATTTCAACATCCCAAAGGTACAATTGGATTCAGATCCTGTGACTAGGAAGCCTTCTGAATAGCATTCTATTTATGTTTTTTTTTTTTTTAAACTAGTGCATTTATTATGCTGTATATTAGGCAGGGTGGATTCAGAGGATCTTTTTAATGGGGTGGCACAGGGGGGGGACCAAGAACCAGTCAGGGGGGCCCATGGAAAAATCATGTGCCCCAACACAAGTGGGATGACATAAAAATGGCACTGCACAATAAAAGACATGCATCTCTCTTTTAATAAATAACAATGTATAATTGTTTAGTTGCGACAATAACTGCATTGTACCCATCTTTGTGCCTTAAATCTTCGAAACAACAGGAAGAAACATATGACATATATATATATATAATATTTTTAATTAGATGTTTTGCTTATTATAACTATATGAAAGGGTATTTGTGTATAAAAGTGTACTTTAAAAAAATGCAAAAGCCATATATTGAGTTTAGCTATCTATAAAGCTTATATTGGCTGGGTGATTTCTCCTTGAACAAATTCACTCATGCTGGGTTGCTTTTGTAAGAAGAAATTAATTACCAAAATAATATTACATGACAACCATGCTTAAAAAATAAAAAAAAAACATTGTTTTGACAATTTGCATAAGTATTCATTAAAAATCACAGCAGTGACTACAAATTTAATAATTTACTGCTGCTGTTAGATTTAGAGTTTTTTCTCACCGTTTTAATTGAATCTATCACTGTCACGAGCGAGCTGATTGCGGAACCTGATGCTCACGAATCACGACAGAACAGATGCAGTGAGACTGTCACATTATATACAATAGCACTTCATTAAACTATACCATTTTCACATGATAGCGATTATACACTTTTTGCTTACTGTGCTGTACTGTGACTTGGGACTTTTTCCTCCTGCCAGTTGACCCTGTATTCTCTGCCATTTCTCAAGTGGCTCTGTAATCTTACCATCATTCTAACCCGGTAACTTGAGCAGCCCTAACTAATTGATAACAGCTTTCGTTGACAAGGAATTTCATTATCGATTAGTTGCAGCCTTACAATTAAGTGACAATTGATTTATATTAATAGACTTAAAGTATGCCAAGAAAACATTCTTCACACCAGACCACCACATTCACCAACCTGGACTGTTGGCAGGCAAGACTGTTGCATTCTGTTTAGCAGTTTGTTTGGATCCACACCATCTTTATGGTTAATTTGATTTGTCTGCTGTTGTTTGGCATACCTCTTTCAGGACTTATTGTTTTGATTCTACCCTCTACAGCTGATTCTACTAGGACTACTCATGGCTAATTCAAGTGCAGCTTAATGCCTTGAGGTTGCACCAAGAGTGGAAACGTTACAAAATCAGTGTGATGCAGTGCTGATCATAGCAGAAAATACTTCTGTACTTCTTAGCGGTGGTGCATCTCAAGTGCCCAAAATAGGTGTTGGTTGTTTTGTTCCTGCAGAGGAATTGATGATTCTTTTATATACAGATCTATACTTTGTTTGCTTTGGACAGACCCAGTGTCTCCATTGTAGACACTTTTGCAAAATATTGTCCAAAAGGACTGTTGTGCCTTTCCACAATGACCCCCTGTGCAAGGGAACCAGCAGGCGAGTCCATCTAAGCAGACAAAAAAAAAATCTCCTTGAAGTCCCCTCTAGTAGATGCCACAGATGAAGAATAACACGGTCTGTTGCACAGGATTTAAGACTACATGAGAGGTCTGGCCTCCACAAGTTTTATTAAAACATGGACGATTATTTGGTAAGAAATGCTTGATAATGTCTATATTATTCTTGGTGGTATTTTAGTAAATAAATATTATATATCCAATATTTGACGTTTGATATCAAATGTCAGTGCAATGTTATGCCTTTTGTTGTTTTAATGAAAAATATTTTTAGTGTAAATAAAAAAAAATAGGTATGAAACTGAGCTAGCTATTTAACAGAGAGCTGACAGACCTCTATAGACCTTTTATATATGAGAAGAGACTGTGAATTAAACAGGGAACCAGAAAAAAAGGGAAGACTAGCAAAACTGCCTGCTTAAAGTTTAGAGGTGCACAAACAAAAGATTTTTAAAAAGAACATAAGAAATATTTGTGACAAGTTAAAAGCAATTCCATATCAGAAAAAAGACAGAACTATCCAATCCCTTTCCAAACTGCAGTTTTAAATAAGTCATTTTTATGGTGTTATTTTCAAAGTCATTTTCATGCATAAATCAACCTATATATCACTCCAGTACCAGTACCACTACTTATGTCTCCTAAGGTTTTATTTTGGTTGAAATTATGCATATTAAGACAGAAAAAGGGTAAAGATTGACTTCTTAAACCATAATACTGAAATATATATGTTCTATCTGGGATGAACTAATGTGATCTATTTAAAGGTTTATGCTGAAAAAAAACTAATATCAGTGCATGCCTAATACATATTTTGCATTATATTTGCATAGTCATTTTCTTGCTACAAAGTGTCCTTGTGCTGTTGCAGTAACTGTATAGCAATTTATGTTAAAATAGTATTTCCTTTTATTAACTCTGCTAACTACAAGATGTCTACTGGGCTGTTCTGAAAATTTTTGCTGCTTAGAGTAAAGATGTCCTGTATGCTGTATGGTGAAATAATGTCCAGTAGCCCTCAGGGTTTGTATAAAACATATTACTGCTTCCTTATTGTGTGAGCTAACCAGCACAGCTACACTAAAAGCCCTTTTTCAAATATTTATAGCACATAACTGTGTTCACATCATACGCATGCATGACTTTGTTCTGTTTAGAAAGCCACTTCAAATGGATTGTTATATATTTATACATATTGATGTTTTTCTTTTTTTTTTTTTTTAAACATGAATGACGGACATTATAAAGTTACGCAGTGTGACTTCTTATTGTCATACAATGAATAAACTGCTGAATAAATAAAAAAAATAAAAATAAATATAAAAAGTTTAAAAAATGGGCTGGTGTTTCATGTTTCAATTTTATTGTCATGTCATTTCTGAGAGAGTCTATTTCAAACAAATATCATTGTGCCTAAAAAGAAACTTAGGAATCTTATTAAAAAAACAAATTCCATGTTCATGGATTGATCCTAATATTTAAATAATTCAAATGTCAAATGACTTCTACTAATCAGGGGGTTAGGCAATATCTAATAAGCATTTAGATTGAACACAGCTACTTCCTTTTTTTATTTTGATCTTAACAGATCAGCAGATTGACCATTCTTTTATGATGTAAAATTAATTTGTTCTGAACTGTTGAGACTGGTAATTAAAATGTTTATATTGATTTACTTGAAGAAAAACTGAAGAAAAACTTTGTGTAATAAAAAACAAAAACAAAAAAAAACATTTGTGAGAATTACTGAAATGAAAGTGTACTGAAATGAAAGTGTGTAGGTATAAAGGCAAACATGGAAACATACAAATGACAATTGTGTGCGTGTGTGTGTGTGTTTAGGGGCATTTGGAGACAGTCATTAGTGCATCAACACTCAGCTCTTTATAAAATAGTGTGTATCATGTGGCAACTGATTTGTAAAAATTTAGATCAAATTTAACATTGAAAATAAATATATGAAATAATGGACAGAGCAGCAGGGAGAAACATTAGTGCAACATTTCCCCAGTACAATAAATGTTAAAAATTTTTCCTGGTTTGCATTTGGTAGGGGTAAAAAATAAAAGTAAAAGAAAAAGAAAAATTATATATATATATATATATATATATATATATATATATATATATATATATATATATATATACACACACACACACACACACACACACACACACACACACACACACACACACACACACAATCAAAATTAGAGAACAATTTATAAACAATTCTGAAATAATGTCATCTTCACTGCTCAACAGTTGAAGGAGTTTTTGTCCTGTCTATACATGCTACCAGAACACCTTTTCCACAAAATAACTAAGGCATTTAAAAAAAAAAACATTATTTTGCAAAAAACACACTGATCAAAATTAGAGAACAACAATGACTGTAGCATGGAAAAGATTACAACAAAATTTTCTGAAGGTTACAACAGTCAGCAATTAGTAGGAAGTGTACACGACTCTGCTCTGAATGACTTCAGCACATCTGCGGCCACAGGACAGCACTAGTCTCTCACACTGCTCTGGTGTGATTTTGGTCCACTCTTCTTCCAGTCTCCTCCACAGTTCGGTGACTGTAGTGGGTTTCTTGGCCATAACTTTGTCACCAAGGATTTTCCAGAGGTTCTCTATTGGGTTGAGATCAGGACTCTGGGCAGGCCATGTCATTATTTCAATGTTTTCAGTTTCAAGGAACTGCTTTACCCGTTTTGCTGTGTGACATGGGCGTTGTCCTGCATGAACACTGCGGGCTGATTGGGTGATGAACGAGGAAGGAACCATATGTTGTTGAAGAAGGTTCTGATAAACATTTGCATTCACTCTGCCATGTAGCTGTATAAGAGGCCCAACTCCTGCTGCAGAAAACACGCCCCAAACCATGACACTTCCTCCTCCACTTTTCACTGACTTCTTTACACACTTTGGGTTCAGTCTTTCTCCAGTTTGTCGCCGAACATAATGTTTCCCATCAGACCCAAATAAATTAAACTTGCTTTCATCACTGAAGTGAACTTTGGACCAGTTCTCCTCTGTCCACACAACATGCTTAGTCTAGCCTTTTGAGTCTTTCTGCTAATGAGAGGTTTGGTCACTGCAGAGTGGGCTTTCAGTCCAAATGCTCTTAAACGTCGAGACACTGTATGACGAGACAGATCCTTACCCTGTTCAGCGCTGAACTGGTGAGTAATTCCAGCTGCAGTGTGGAAACGATTGCCCAATGAGATCCTCTGCAGTATCCTGTCCTCTCTTGTATTTGTCTTCCATGGACGACCAGCCTTCTTGGCAGACTTGAAAGAGTTTGTGATGTTGTAAAGATTCAATATTCTTGAAATCACAGATTTGGAACGACCAACTTGTCCTGCTATGGCTAATAGGGTCATCCCTTTGGCCTTCATCTGGACAACCTGCTGCCGGAGGCTTTCAGTCACTTTAGAACGGCCCACCATCTTGCAGAGTCAGTGAAACTGGAAATTAGGCTGCCAGTTAAATAGGGGTTGACAGATAATCAAGGAAATTAGCACCAGGTACCAGATTAACACCAATAACTGGGAGGTATCTGAAAGTGTTCTCTAATTTTGATCAGTGTGTTTTCTGCAAAATAATGTTTTTTTGTTTTAAATGCCTTAGTTATTTTGTGGAAAAGGTGTTCTGGTAGCATGATATAGACAGGACCAAAACTCCTTCAACTGTTGAGCAGTAAAAATTGACATTATTTTAGAATTGTTCAATTGTTTATAAATTGTTCTCTAATTTTAATCGCCAGTGTGTGTATATATATATATATATATTCAGGACCCAAAAACAATCATTTCTGGTGACTAGGTTTGTGAGCCATTTTTCAAGAATGCTATACAATAGATTTTCCTTAAATGCTATATATATATATGTGTGTGTGTGTGTGTGTGTGTGTGTGTGTGTGTGTGTGTATACGTATATATACACATGTATATCTATATTATTTTCTTTTGTTTTGCATTATGTTACAAAAAAGCAATTAGTAAAAAAAGTTAAGTGGCAAAAAAGCACAAAAGTGTATGCGCAAAAGTGAAGCATCAATTTTCACCTTAGGCTACAACAGGATCAGCAATATGAGGGGGAAAAAAAACTGCATTACCAATTCATCACAAGCAGCTGAATGAAGAGAGATGTATGTAATAAATGCACATGCACTTTACTCATCTCTTCAGCTGGTTTCACTTGGCAGAAAACCAGTAACTGTTCGGAGAAAGCAGCTGCCCAGAAACAGAGAGTCAGTTTAGGTTCAGTTTTTTAGTCTGCATTACCTAAACAAAAGAGGTCTGCTGTATAATGATAAATTTGATTAATAAAGATCAAATTATGACAAGTGTGCAAAAACAAAACACAAATAACTGGTGTGCTTAAATATTTGGTCTGACCTCAAAAAGCATTTACAGAGTCACCTCCGAGTCTCTGATAGTTGAAAACTTTTCCTGTACAAAGAGCAGCAATAAATGAACAGCTACAGGAGTAATAGAAACCTTTTTTCACTCAAAAAACACCCTACATACTTAGCAATCCCTTCAATTTAATTTCAATTACAACTGGGTACCCCAAGATAGCCAGCTCTAAAACCATGCAGGATTTACCTTTTATATCTAAGGGAAAGGGAATGCTAAAAGGAATCAAATGGTTTCAGCAGAACCCGAGTCAATCCTGACATCAGAAGCATGTCCAGCAGTTCAATAAAGATCTGTGCGTATCTCAGCTATCCAAACCAGCAGTCAGTCACATGAATGTGCCACCCAAAGTGCTTAATATATTCCAAGAAGTATCCTTAGATACCTCGCTTCTAGACACATATCACTCCATATATAAACATATTTCCCGTCCAGATGCAGAAGAATAAAAAAAGGGGAAACATTTTCCTGCTCCAGCCATGAATAAAAGTCCAAAAGCCTCAAATGTTTATCCCTCAGCTACTGTGCATGTTGAGGTGACAAGCTTGGAAATGGTTAGTTGGAGCTGGCTGTGATAGATTTGTCAAACTCCAGCTGTAGAGAAGGAACAGAGGACTGCAGGCTGTTGTAACATGCCTTACACACACGGCTTGGCTCAAACAGCTGCTGACTTGGCACAGGGATTTTCTGATCACAGCAGCTGGCACAAAACACATTACCACAGTTCCTGCAGACAGAAACAAAAAGAGAATTTGAGAGAGAAGGAAATGCAGGGCAAACTGCATGAGCAAGTTAATTATGTCACTTGTGCTTAATTATGCCTGCAGTGAGTTCAAGGCTCAACGGAGAACCAATGCTGTAAAACAATTTGGTTTAATTACATGCATGACATTGTTCTTAAAAAAAAAAAAGCAGTCAGTCAGTACAGTTCCCTCTGAAAATACTCAAAGATCAAATACATTTCTTTTTGGATTTGCATCTGGATTTGGGAACAAAAGATGAACATGAGACAATAGAGTTTTAGCTTCAACAAATGAAAACATGGCGTGACTTTGAGTGACAAAGTAACCTAAAAGGTCTTGCTGTATGATGACATTCCTCCAAATTACAACTGATGGACAGAATGTTTCTGTAAACTCCTCAATTAATTTTGCTGCTACAATCATTATAATAGATTAGTTATCCTATTCCATAAGCATCCATGCAGACCGTAGCTATGAGACTACCTCCACTGGGCTTGACCAGTACACAATTCTTTGCTGAAAATTACTCCTGGCTCAGATTCAGTCAGATAATCATGGTTTGCATTATATAGTAAAGTGATTGAGGTTGTTGGTGATGTCTGTTGTATTAGGGGTTTTTTCACAGCTCAATATTTGTATCAACTGCTTCTGCTTTGCCCGGCCTGTTTAATGTCTGGTTATTTTTACAATAATGGCTTCTTTCTTTTTCAGGACATTCTAAATTGTTGTATTGGTGTCCAGTGTTTATACAATGAATTTAAAAGGGCACAGCTGGGCAAGAAGAAACACCTGTCAGTCACATATTCCAAAATTTGGGATCATTTGGAAAAAGTGGTTCGGTTGAAAGTAAAGGTGCCATGATCTAAATTGTTTACGAAAACTGAAATTCTGATTGTCACATATTGATTTATTAATTACAAATTCAAATGCCTTCAGTGTGTAGCAAAAAAAAGAAACTTTCAGAGGGAAATGTAATACAGTCTCATGCACATTTAACAGAAACCCGTTTTAGATTAATGAACAAATAGCAAGGAGGAAGGTGCAAATTCTCCACATGCACCTTCTCAGATTGTTTTAAACAAATAAACATGCACACTGTCTTCACATGGTACACACAAAACACAAGACTCTACATGCGCTCTCGCACCTCTTCATTGGCTTGTTTGGGACATTTCACAAATGGCATACATATTACTGAACACTATAGAGTGCTAGAACTTTAGGAAATGTTACATGTGCAATATATTAAATGTGCTGTACATGTAACAGTGTGCTAAAACTGATAGAGTTAACATTAAGAATAATAAAGCGACAAAAAAAGTATAATTAAATAAATAATAGAATAGAAAGGTTCTATTCTAATAAATTGTATTGACGTGTGAAAAGACACTGTTTACACAATTCTTTGCTGAAAATTACCCTGGCTCAGATTCAGTCAGATAATCATGGTTTGCATTATATAGTAAAGTGATTGAGGTTGTTGGTGATGTCTGTTGTATTAGGGGTTTTTTCACAGCTCAATATTTGTATCAACTGCTTCTGCTTTGCCCGGCCTGTTTAATGTCTGGTTATTTTTACAATAATGGCTTCTTTCTTTTCAGGACATTCTAAATTGTTGTATTGGTGTCCAGTGTTTATACAATGAATTTAAAAGGGCACAGCTGGGCAAGAAGAAACACCTGTCAGTCACATATTCCAAAATTTGGGATCATTTGGAAAAAGTGGTTCGGTTGAAAGTAAAGGTGCCATGATCTAAATTGTTTACGAAAACTGAAATTCTGATTGTCACATATTGATTTATTAATTACAAATTCAAATGCCTTCAGTGTGTAGCAAAAAAAAGAAACTTTCAGAGGGAAATGTAATACAGTCTCATGCACATTTAACAGAAACCCGTTTTAGATTAATGAACAAATAGCAAGGAGGAAGGTGCAAATTCTCCACATGCACCTTCTCAGATTGTTTTAAACAAATAAACATGCACACTGTCTTCACATGGTACACACAAAACACAAGACTCTACATGCGCTCTCGCACCTCTTCATTGGCTTGTTTGGGACATTTCACAAATGGCATACATATTACTGAACACTATAGAGTGCTAGAACTTTAGGAAATGTTACATGTGCAATATATTAAATGTGCTGTACATGTAACAGTGTGCTAAAACTGATAGAGTTAACATTAAGAATAATAAAGCGACAAAAAAAGTATAATTAAATAAATAATAGAATAGAAAGGTTCTATTCTAATAAATTGTATTGACGTGTGAAAAGACACTGTTTTCACAATTTTTTTGCTTATTATAAAATCAAATTTTGTATTAATTTAAATAGTTTGACTCATTAAATATCTGTAAATAACTTTTGTTACTTTGGGGATTTCATACAACACAAACCCTGAGAGCATTTGCAAAGTTCCCTCTCATTTTTATTTGCACATAATTTACTGTTTAAAATTGTATTCATCTAATTAATTCAGAATTTCAGTAGCAGCAGAAAAGAGCTGCAGACACCCCAAACTCCAAAGCAATTCCCTGCAATATTTAAGTGCAAGACATCCAATATTGAACTTTAGTCAAAGGACGTGATAGAAAAGTGTCTTCAGCCAAAAAAGGATGAATTTTTACTTTAAAGTAGCATGTGATTAAAAGGACAGTAAAGAGGTGATGAGAGAAGAAAAGTGAAGAAGAGATAGTGGGTGTCTTTTTCTCACCAGGCCTCCTCCACACACTCCTTGCTTCTGTCATAGAAAAAGGGGGAAATAAGAAATGCTAAAAAGGCATTTAAACCATCGCAATCTCTTCAGGGATAACAAGTGTCATTAACCTGAACTTCTGTTACCAAGCCCACGTAGTCAATACACATTACATGTAATCTCTGCAAAAAATAAAATCTTAATATTGTTTTACTCATATCCTTAATGATGAGGGTTTTTCCATTAGCTGTAGGTGCACTTATTTTCCTGTGTTTACAATGATAGACACTACCTACAGAATTGAATAGGTTTGCTTGGAATTTGACAGTTTAAATAAAAAAAATGTTATGGATAAAACCTGGTTAAATCAGTTGACACTGCTATAATTAGATTTGCAAATAGATTACATAAGAGTCTCTACATAGGAACATCATATACACCAAAGAGTATAAATTGTGGAAATCTTATGCCTCTCATTACCTGCAATGATGTTTCCTGGTTACCAGCCAAAATTCTTTTTCACAGCCATAACATTGTGCAGCCAAATGATCAGGGTACCATCGTGTCACCTGCAGTATAATTATCAAATCATTTTTCTTGCATGAATACTTTGCTGTTATCATGAAAGGATTTAAAGTTTTGAATTATAACTGACTGATCTATTATTACCTGTTTATCTGAAATGATCCTACATTTTGATTAAACTAATATAAGTATAAACAGTTAAAAGAAAGTATACTAGTAAACAGCAGTCAACATTTATACTCAACCTTATATTACTGGCAGGGCAATTAAACTGCTGCTGTTCATGATTTTCTTGGCTGTGGCACCTGACGTAAGGTACATATTTAAATTGACAGCAGTTTATAGCAGAAAGAGGTATGACTTTGATACAGAACTGTCAATGGCAAAACAGTCAAGAATGATCCGGAAGGTTACTATCACTACTATGGTGGATACAAATTTTCAGTGTGGAGTGTATGCACAGAGGGGTCTATGAGTTTTCAACAGATTTGCTGTAGGCTCTCTGTTTTTGACACTTAATTTGTTCACTGCATGATGCTATGCATAATAGAATGAAACAGCTTAAGAGTCACTCTCATTTGCTGAACTACTCTGTGGTGGCTACTAGTGTTGTAGCTTGGCTTGTAAGATAACGTCCAATTATCCACAATATTCTCACTCAAGGCTTTAAAGGATTGTAGGAGGATGCCCTCTGAAAGTGCATCCTCTGTTTTTGTTGTGTACACAATCTTTTTTTTCCAAAGCAATAGCGATTACTGTTAATTGTATAAAGTGCAACCTCGATACTCGCGGGGGTTACGTTCTATGACCGCTTGCGAATAACAAAAAATGCAAGGTTTGACTCTCCTTTTGATGGTTCCTTTTCCAAGGGGAATTGTACATGTACTATACTGTAAACCCAACAACAATTGCCAATTACTTGTCATAAATGTTTTATTTACTACTTTAAATGAATAATACAATAATAAAATAGTTTTTCAAACATGTTTATGTAATTTATTAGTACAAAATGTTACTCCGAACTTTCGAGCCACTCGCAGGTTCTCGTGAACTATCAGATTTTTCGCGAGTTACTAAGTCCAAATTAAAAGTCGCAAACTTTCGAGTGTCAAAGTCGCGAATATCGAGGTTCCACTGTAGATACATAGCTGAAGCAGTGTGCCCAGCATCTTTTCTAATTTGCCACTAATTACTACTCAAAAAAGCACATATAAAAAGAACTATTAACCATAGCATATAGAACATATACATAATAAACATATAGAGCATATAAAAAGCAACCTAATCTAAACATGTAGTTTGGTCTGGTCATTAATAAGGGGAAAATTAATTTCCTATCCCAATCCTTTCCTATCCGTTTTGCTCAGTTTCGCAAAACGATTTGAAACCACTATAGAGATTGTAAAATACAGCACAAAATGTTTACAATATTTTCTTCTCATAAACTAAAGTACCTCAGTGTCCTGTTTCTCCACATGCTCCCAGCTGGTCTCTGAGAAGAGCTCTGTGCTGCAGCGTGACAGGCAGTTTGGGTCCAGGTTAAAATCAGAGTCTGCGATTGATGTCTGACAATTGAAGAAGAAATTAAAATGGCAAGGACATGAGCGAAGGTGAACTTGTGAATTACTTTCTGGTCTTAGCATCATATGTAGCTTAAAAGTAGTAAATTCAAATCTTTTTTACTAATGACATACCTGAAAACAGATATAAACTTTAGTATAATTTGAAAGCTGAAACTAAAGGATCGAATCTCTTTAGTGTAATGTAAACAAAAAAAATGCACACCACTTCATCTCCCAGGTCTTCATTAAGGCAGTGCTGTGCTGTGTTGGCATTCTGGCTCTGCAACCGGCTCCACAGCTCTTGCACCTGCCTTTTGAGAGCTTCAACCTCCATCTGGTGGCCAGCTTCAATCTGGCGCAGGCGCAGCTGGATGACATCTGTGTGCAGTGTGAGTCCATCGTCATCAAGGTGGCTGCGGCCCGAATGTGTACAGCGTTGAACAGAGCAGCTACAGCTGGCCAGAGAGAGCTGGCGACTCTGAAGAGCTGGTTGAGGGGTGGAAGGATCAGAGTCAGAGGAGTCATCGTTACATATGAAGTGGAGTGGTTTAGCAGAAGAAACAGAGACAGAGAAGCCACTAAGGGATAGTTGTTTGCAGGTACCGTTAAGCGTTCTGGGAGCACTTTGCGCCTCAGGATCTAACTCAGGGATATGCTTGAGGCATTCAGGTTTGGGCTCTGCAGAAATGGACATGGGTATGAGACGCTCTGATTGAATGCCAAAATCTTCAGTGAGAGTTTCTGTGGAGCTTTCCAGGAGAGAAGGATGCTTATCAGCTACCTCTGTAACAGGCCTGGTAGTCTTTGGAAATGGACACAGAACTTTGTTCTCCTTATTTACTTCATCCGTATCATCATTACTGATGGCAGTGGAGGGAGATTCAGTAGTATTAAAATTGCTACATAGATTTAGGGCCTCCTCTGTTGTACATGTGGCTAAAACTTCTTCCACAGTCTGGACTGATACCTGGTTTGTCTTTTTAGGACTTTCAACATTGTCTGTTTCAGCATAACTATCTTGAGGCAACTTAAAACCTTTGGCAACACTATTTTCTTTAAATACAATCACATCAGCATTGGTGCTGATTTGATTCTCAGCATAATTAGAAACAACAGGATTGTTGATTTGCTCTGCTTTAGCATCTCTGAGACTGTCTGCAGCAGCCTCTTGCAAAATATTCTCTATCTGTCCCACTGCTATGTCCACGGAAAGTTCAGCCTCCACTCCACCCAATGGCAATTTGGCAACTACATGGCTGCTATCTTGAGAACACTCAAAGTCCGCTGTCTCTCTCTCCAGTGTAACCATGTTAAGTCCAGCTCCCAACTGATCATTTGACCATCCTGTGTCCTGATGCATGGTGCCATCAGCTCCTGTTACTATGCTGAGTTCCAGTGATCTGCGATGCTCTTGCCACTTCTCCTTCAGGCTAGGGTCACTGGAACGTCTGTTAGAAGAGAGGGAATTTCCTTCACATGCACTGGGCAAGTTATCAAAAGATCTGGTTTTGGGACACCTGTTTATAAAAAAAAACACAAGTCATAAAAAAAATTATGTTAAATTGGTTTGCACATAGATCTTAATATCAAACAACATAGAACTGGGAAATAGAAACATATTAAAGCTTATAAAAAATAAATACAGGGTTTCTGCAGTTTGTACCAAGTCAAAATTAAGACTTTTTAAGACCTTTTTAAGCCCATTAAGATTAAAATTTAAGACCTATATCACAATATCAAAAAGACACACATAAATACAAGGTTAGCAACTAGCCTTAACGGCCCTAAATAATTATTCTTTTCAAGCCAAGTATCGCAAAATTGCACTTCCCTATAGCTAAAAAAATAAAATACGTCTACAATCCAAGAGAGACTCACACCAATAACAGAAAGCTGATTGGATGTTGCATTTTGGTCTTATTTGCAGTCATAATACAGTGAATTATGTTTGGATTAGCGAAAAAAAAAAAAAACACCAACACCATGAAAACCATGAAGACAAGATTTTTGATTTTTATATTGTTTACTTTTTTAGTAAACAATAGTATATATATATATATATATATATATATATATATATATATATATATATATATATATATATATATATATCCTTATATCTGAAGGATATAAAGTTAATTCCTGACATTTTAACAGTAACTTAACACAAAAAAGTGATGATTTAGTCTGGGTTTCAATAGCATGAATATATATTGCGAATATAAATAACTACTATGTGGTGGTATCAAAAAGTTTCTAGACTAGCTTTGTAACGCCAACAGATGGCAGCACAAGGCAGCACGCACAGTCACAGGGAGCACCGACCTTCATAACTCAGTGTGTCAAGTCCACAGGAGGCAAAACTGGTAAGTAGGTTGGGTGAGGAAGTGAGATCATGTTGTTTCAGGTAAGAAATTCACGTGTGAGAGGAGCTCACTGACAAGGTGCACAAGTGGTCAGAATAGCAGACGTGGTAACACACGTGGTCAGAATTGCACCAGTTGCACAGATGTACACAGGACGGCATTTTGACACTGAGGTATGAAGGTTGTTATCCCTATGACTGTGCGTGCAGCCTTGTTCTGCCTTCTGTTGGTGTGTTACAAGCTAGTCTATAAACCTTTTGATAACACCTTGTAAAAAAAGATTATCTACTTGCTGTCTCAGGGTTGTGGTGGCCATAAGTCTCACCTGACCAAACGCTGGTCTTTAGAGTTGGTATCAGACAGAGAGTAGGAGACACAGGACTCATCATGGGGTGTTGTAGGAGATGAGCTGGGCAGGTACACTGCAGTCCACAGCATCAAGTTACGCACATGGCACACAGGGTGTAAAACCTAAAGAGATCCGACAGCAAAAAAAGAAATGGCCTCAAAAGTTGTGTTGGTTAGGGTTCTTTTGTAAAAAAACAAAAAACAAACAAAAAAAGAAGGTAGATGGAAGAACTGAAGTGAATCATTGTTACAATATACCACACAAAAGATGTAAGTAATCTGACTGTATTCTCCTCAAATGTGAACACTGCAAAAAGCTATTAGTTTAAGCTTTAAAAAGCTGTAAAAACACACAGTCTCTGAGTTTGATGAGAAGAGCATGTTTTTGAAGGATCGGTTAGCTGGACACAGCAGAGACCACACAGAGCAGGTCCTCTCCTGGATGTGTTGGTCTTCTCTTTCCTTCCCACTGTTACACAAGAATGTGCCAAACAAACACGAGTATGTGTGCTGCACCAGCTTCACCTAAAAACAAACACACACACACACACACACACACACACACACACACACACACACACACACACACACACACACACACAGAGTTAAGGAGGTTACCAGCGCTCTAATATAATGATGCCCCACAGAAATATAATCTGAGATTAAGTGTGCAAACCAATAGTTCATTAAAATAACAAAATTATTGCTCCCTGGCACTAAATTTTATATTTTTTTGTTTGACCCAAGTGGCAATCAATTACAACATGGCAGTTACCAAAAAGGCTTCATTGAACTCAAATGAGCAGGGGAACTGTCTCTGGAGCTGGTGCACACAGTCCAACCACTGCAGGAACACTGGACATCGCTCATTCAGGTCCTCTGTATTTTCTCTATGTCCACAGCGATCAGCAAACTTATGACCAAAGTCCAGCCATTCCATCTCAACCAGGACTTGAAAACCCTAAGTATCAAAAGAGCAATAAATGTGTCTGTAATGCAATTTCTGTCATGTCTGTAAATGAATCTGATGAATTTAATGATACAAAAATCTCAGTGCATCATGAAGATATTAGCAAGCCTTTATGGATATTAATTAAGCTTCATGTGGAGAAAAATGTGTAACAGTTTTCTGACATTTACAATAAAAACCAGAAGCCATACTTTTAAACCACTTGTGTTTTGTCTATTTAAGATCAAGTATGTGGCAGCCAAAAAAAAACCTTACATGGGGAGACTACATAGAAATGGGTGTCTACACTAGTTATAGGACTCTGTTTATCTGTTTACACCCAAAAGTGAGAATTGCATTTAAAGATACTGAGAAATATTTCAAATATTTAAAAGGAATCTGGAGTCAGATAGCGGAGTCAGCTATTTAGCAAACCCTAAGCTCTTAAAACTTAGAATCAACTGAACTAAATGGTTTTCAACACTAGATACCGTACACATCTGACATATAACTTACCTCTACTGTGCGGTAATAAGGGTCCAACAGAAGTTTGGACAGTGCCACTATCTGTGGAGTGCGATCCCAACCATCTGAGCAATGCACTAGCACAGGCCTGTGGTCACGATCCACAGCAGTTACCACTAATGAAGCAGCCTTCAGCAGAAGAGACAAATGTTGCAGCCACTTTGTGCTTTCCAGAGCAGATAACCAGCTAAAGACACAAAAAAACCAGAGGCATAAAACATACACTTGCTATGCCAAAATATGTGAATTCCATAAACATCTGCCAAAAAATGGAAGCATGGAATTTATTTTTCTACCTTTTTAATGAAACAACATTACATGGCCTGGCATAAACCTGTTTCACTACCACCAAACCTTTAGTTTTAAGCAGAAGTAAGCAGGTTCTTTGATGTTTTTATAATATAACGAGGTGCCCAGTTCCTGCTAATGAGAAGCATCCCCGAAGCACAATGCTGCCATATTTCTCTAGAGCAGGGATGGGCAAAATTTTTGCCTCACGGGCCACAATGGGTTCTAAAATTTGACAGAGGGGCCGAGCCAGGATATACAGTGTGTGTATGTATATATCACATTACATTAGAGCTGAACTTCTCCTTTAAGACGGAGTCAGACTGAAGATTAACCAGTTCCAATTGCACTTCTTGTGGTGCGGTTTCAGGGTCTTGTGACGGGGACAGTGGGACAGGGGACAGGGGACAGAACACAAGCTGAAAAGTGCAAAGTGACAGCTGATATTGTACTCTTTGAAAACCACGACAGTTTCTTGGCATATTAGGCATCAGGGGCGCCGTTAGGGGGGGTGCAGAGTATGCCAGGCATATGGGCCAAAGAGAATGCTAGGGGGCCCCACAATCATTAATTCAAATTTTAAAAATTTTAAATCTTTAAAATTACATACACACATATATTTTAAATAATAACACTGTGGTGAAATAAAATTAATTCCCTGTAAATAAAATTAAACTGAAAATAGGATGAAAATGTTTATTTATTTTTTGACTTTGAGAGTGTGTTAACTCATGAAAAAATGAAACGCATGAGGTTTGTCTACAGACTGCATAAGTTAAAATGTGTTAGAAGCTCGTTGTGGTATTTAGTCGGTTGATATGTTACATTTCTCTTCCTTTATACATCTGTCTTTTTGAAAATGTTGTATTAAAAAATAAAAATCATTTATATTCATTATATCATTTATATTGTAACATATGCAATAGCAAATTATTACATTTCTTTAACAATACAAATTATTTTATATATATTGTTAGGCATACAGCCTGTGATCGGACATCAGCGAAAAAATATTTTGTTGTCCACTCCGTATTAAACACTTGGCGCTCACTATCTACTTCTCTTTGATTAGCTAATTTTTGCAGAAGGGCTCATAAGAGAAGAAGAGAGTACCGTAATACACACGAACAAGGTCAATGTATCTGAAGTGCGATCTTTATGGGAAACGTGGGCATTACAGGGGAAAGGTAAATTAAACAAGGTTTACCCGTACCTATATTAATAAAATTTGGTCACATTCAGCGGAATAAGAAGACCAATGGGCCGTGTGTGGCCCGCAGGCCGTAGTTTGCCCATGTCTGCTCTAGAGGGATGGTGTGTCTTGAGGCATAGGAAGTGTTAATCAATGGGCAACACACACTGCTTCTGCTTAAAATTTGATCTTGGTCTCATCTGACCACAGAATCAAGTCTTCATCCTGTTAGAGCTCTAAGTTTTGTGGGACAGGCTTTTCTTGGCAGTGCCTGGGTGGTGTGGTGCAGCTTCTATTTCCTGATTATTGAGCCAGCGGTGGTCACTGGGATATCCAATCATTTGAACATTAATTTGTACCTTTACCTAATCCATGTATTTTTATTTCTTTACCTTCCTAATCACATTTCCTTCTGATTCACAACCTGATCTTTCAACACGTTTTATCCATATATATATATATATATATATATATATATATATATATATATATATATATATATATGGATAAAACGTGTTGAAAGATCAGGTTGTGACCAAAAATGTATATCACAGTATTTTTCAAGATAATACCGGTTTCACAGTATATGACTGCATTTTTTTCATGCATGACTGGGTATTAACCACATTTTCTACTGATTGAGAGAGAAAATACTGTACTAGATTGACTTGAAATGCCCTATTTACCATCATGATGACTGTATATTGCAGAAATATTTCACACTAGTATTAGAGGTTTACATTACATTGTACTGCTTTTGTGTAGTAGATAAATAAGTTGATTTGTTTTTAGTAATTTATATTTATATTTATAAAATAATTTATATTTATACAAATATTTGTAAGACTATTTTGCAGGAGTCCCGTAAATAATTTTATTCTTCTGCAACCCACACACACGAGTACTTTATCGCCGGCACCTGCATTCACCCATCAAATCTTGTCCCGTACCACACTCGTTTGCGTTTGAAGGCAGGCTCGGTTGTGGGCTCAGCGCTGGACAGCTTGACGTCAGTGGCAGAGAGACAGGCGCTGAGCAGGCTTCTATCAATCATGGACAATCCACTGCATCTACTGCACAGCATCATCTGCAGGCAGAGGAGCAGCTTCAGTGACAGGTTGCTGTCACTGCCCTGCTCCTCTGACAGACTGAGGAAGTTGTTCCTCCCCATGCCATGCGTCTCTTTAATTCAACTTGGGGGGTGCACATAATACACAAACATTTAACTTGCACAGACTGATCAACTTACCTTAAAATTTTGGGTTTTTCTGTATTTATTGAATGCCTTGTTGCCTATGTTTGTGGATCGATCTATCAATCTAACTATTGATCTATCTATCTATAATGCAACAGTGAAAAGGGACCCCTCTCAAGCAGTGTCTCTCTGTGCCATGTTCCGAACGTTCTTTAAGCAACATACAACATACAGGTATATAACCATTTTACTATATCTTCTTAAGGGACAATACTATAGAAAAACTTTATATATGATATATTTTAGTGGAGTCAATGAGTATCTTGTAAAGTAGTATATATTTACTTTCCTCTGAAAATTCAACATACAGACATTATTGTCTAAATAGCTGGCAACAAATTCAATGTACTCTATTTTATTTGTATAAAATATATTATCAAACATTATTTTATATTTTATTTAACCTATCATTTTATTTATAATTGTTTAAGAAAAAAATTACCTGCTGATGTTGACAAATGCTAATAATAATAAACTACACACGTTATACAGTGGTGTGAAAAAGTGTTTCCCCCCCCTGTTAAAACTGTGGTTTATCACACCTAAGTTAAATTTCTCTAGCCACACCCAGGCCTGATTACTGCCACACCTGTTTGCAATTAAGAAATCTCTGAAATAGGACCTGCCTGAAAAAGTGAAGTAGACCAAAAGATCCTCAAAAGCTAGACATCATGCCGAGATCTATCAGTCTGGAAAAGGTTATAAAGCCATTTCTAAAGCTTTGAGACTCCAGCAAACCAAAGTGAGAGCCAGTATTCATAAATGGCAAAACCATGGAACAGTGGAGAACCTTCCCAGGAGTGGCCGGCCGACCAAAATTACCCCAAGAGCACAGCGACTGCTCATCCAAGAGGTCACAAAAGACCCCACAACAACATCCAAAGAACTGCAGGCCCCACTTGCCTCAATTAAGGTCAGTGTTCATGACTCCACCATAAGAAAGATACTGGTAAAAATGGTCTGTATGACAGAGTTCCAAGACGAAAATCACTACTAAGCAAAAAGAACAAAGGTTTGTCTCAGTTTTGCCAGAAAACATCTTGATGATCCCCAAGACTTTTGGGAAAAGACTTTTGTGGACTGACGAGACAAAAGTTGAACTTTTTGGAAAGTGTGTGTCACATTACATCTGGCGTAAAATAACACCACATTTCGGAAAAAAGAACATAATAACAACAGTAAAATATGGTGGTGGTAGTGTGATGGTCTGGGGCTGTTTTGTTGCTTCAGGACCTGTAAGACTTGCTGTGATAAATGGAACCATGAATTCTGCTGTTTCCCAAAAAACCTGGCCATTTGTTCGTAACCTCAAGCTGAAGCGAAGTTGGGTTCTGCAGCAGTACAATAATCCAAAACACACCAGCAAGTCCACCTCTGAATGGCTAAAGAAAAACAAAATGAAGACTTTGGAGTGGCCTAGTCAAATTCCTGACCTGAATCCTACTGAGATGCTGTGACATGACCTTAAAAAGGTATTTCATGCTCGAAAACCCTGATTTACAATGTGGCCCAACCAGTTATTAGGTTTAGGGGGCAAACACTTTTTCACACAGGGCCATGTAGTTTTGGATTTAGTTTTCCCTCAATAATAAAAACCTTCATTTAAAAACTGCATGTTGTGTTCACTTGTGTTATCTTTTACCAATATTTAAATTAGTTTGATTATTAGAAACATTAAAGTGTGACAAACATGCAAAAAAATAAGAAATCAGGAAGGGGGCAAACACTTTTTCACACCACTGTAGATGTACATATTATATATATATATATATATATATATATATATATATATATATATATATATATATATATATATATATATATATTTTTGACATTATTTCAGAATTGTTCAACTGTTTATAAATTGTTCTCTAATTTTGATTGCCAGTGTGTGTATATATATATATATATATATATATATATATATATATATATATATATATACACACACACACACACACACTGGCAATCAAAATTAGAGAACAATTTATAAACAATTGAACAATTCTGAAATAATGTCATCTTCACTGCTCAACAGTTGAAGGAGTTTTGGTCCTGTCTATACCATGCTACCAGAACACCTTTTCCACAAAATAACTAAGGCTTTAAAAAAAAAAAAAAACATTATTTTGCAGAAAACACACTGATCAAAATTAGAGAACACTTTCAGATACCTCCCAGTAATTGGTGTTAATCTGGTACCTGGTGCTAATTTCCTTGATTATCTGTCAACCCCTATTTAACTGGCAGCCTAATTTCCAGTTTCACTGACTCTGCAAGATGGTGGGCCGTTCTAAAGTGACTGAAAGCCTCCGGCAGCAGGTTGTCCAGATGAAGGCCAAAGAGATGACCCTATCAGCCATAGCAAGACAAGTTGGTCGTTCCAAATCTGTGATTTCAAGAATATTGAATCTTTACAACATCACAAACTCATTCAAGTCTGCCAAGAAGGCTGGTCGTCCACGGAAGACAAATACAAGAGAGGACAGGATACTGCAGAGGATCTCATTGGGCAATCGTTTCCACACTGCAGCTGGAATTGCTCACCAGTTCAGCGCTGAACAGGGTAAGGATCTGTCTCGTCATACAGTGTCTCGACGTTTAAGAGCATTTGGACTGAAAGCCCACTCTGCAGTGACCAAACCTCTCATTAGCAGAAAGAATCAAAAGGCTAGACTAAGCATGTTGTGTGGACAGAGGAGAACTGGTCCAAAGTTCACTTCAGTGATTAAAGGAAGTTTAATTTATTTGGGTCCGATGGGAAACATTATGTTCGGCGACACACTCGCTGTTTTCCTGGTGCTCGTGTTTTTGATGTCGCTGCGCAGGTACCCGCGATCCTGAAAGAGAACTTCGGAGCGGTTGTTCTTCATGCCGGAACGAACGACACCAGGCTGAGACAAACGGAGATATTAAAGAGGGATTTCAGGATCCTGGTGGAGACGGTACGCAGCACATCACCCACAACGAGGATCATAGTGTCAGGACCTCTTCCCACTTACCAGCGAGGGGCTGAGAAGTTTAGTAGACTTTTCTCTAAATGAATGGTTACAGTCATGGTGTCGAGAACATAAACTTCTCTTTGTTAATAACTGGAACTGTTTCTGGGAGCGTCCTAGGTTCTTCCGCCCTGATGGCCTGCACCCCAGCAGAGTTGGAGCAGCAGTGCTATCAGATATCATCTCTAGGATACTTCACACCATCCTGACTGGTAAGACATCAGGAAATCTTCGACAATGAGAACATTTATACAACAAACCAAATAGTTACAAGTTCACACACAGCCCAGTTTATAGAAACTGTATCTATTCCTCGTGTAGCAAAACCAAGAAGTAAATACACAAGATCCAGAAACAATCTCATTGAAGTTAAAACTGAAAAATGCCAGATAAACAAACACCAAAAAGTTTTAAAGTTCGGTCTTTTAAACATTAGATCACTTGCACCCAAAGCACTGATTATAAATGAGATGATCACAGAGAATAATCTCGATGCACTCTGTCTCACTGAGACCTGGATTAAACCAGGTGATTATATGGGTCTAAACGAGTCGACACCGTCAGGATATGTTTATAAGCATGAGCCCGTCAGACTGGTCGTGGGGGTGTAGGAACCATTTATACTGCTTCTCTTAATGTTAGTCAGATGTTAGGATTCAGCTTTAAATCATTTGAAGTGCTCGTTCTTAAAGTTGTACTTTCAGACATACATAGAAAACTCGCTCTGGTCACCGTGTACAGACCCCCAGGGCCCTACGCTGATTTTCTTCAAGAGTTTGCTTGTTTTCTATCAGATCTCTTGATCAATTTTGATAAAGTGCTGCTTGTAGGAGATTTTAATATTCATGTAGATGATGTAAACGATGCTCTAGGATTATCATTTGTTGACTTATTAAACTCTTTTGGGGTTAAACAAAACATCACCAGACCAACTCATCGCTTTAACCACACACTAGACTTAATAATATCCCACGGAGAAGACGTCACTGATATAGATATTTTACCTCAGAGTGATGACATCACATACCATTACCTCATACTGTACACACTACCGGTAGAGCAGATTAGCCGTGTTGCACCACGTTATCGACTTGGTAGGACTATTGTTCCAACCACTAAGGACAGATTCATAAATAACCTGCCTGATTTATCTCAATTTCTCACTAAACCCATAACTACTAATAATCTTGATGAGATAACTAAGAACATAGACCTTATCCTCACTAGCACATTAGACACCGTTGCCCCTATCCGGTTAAAAAAGGTTAGAGAACAAGCACCTGCACCTTGGTATAATAGTCATACACATGCCCTCAAGAGAACAGCACGTAATCTGGAGAGAAAATGGAGGAAAACTAAATTGGAGGTATTTAGAATCGCGTATAAAGACAGTATGCTCAGCTACAGACGGGCGCTAAAAGCTGCTAGAGCTGAACACCTAAGCAAACTTATAGAAAACAACAAAAACAATCCCAGGTTCCTTTTCAGTACTGTAGCTAAACTAACTACAAATCAGGGCTCTGAAAATTGTGTTCCATCACAGTTTAGTAGTGAGAACTTTATAAATTTCTTCACTGAAAAAAATAGATAACATTAGAAAAACAGTTGTGGCAGTTCAACCTCTGACAGCGTGTCATGGTTTGGGGCATGTTTTCTGCAGCAGGAGTTGGGCCTCTTATACAGCTACATGGCAGAGTGAATGCAAATGTTTATCAGAACCTTCTTCAACAACATATGGTTCCTTCCATGCGTTCATCACCCAATCAGCCTGCAGTGTTCATGCAGGACAACGCTCCATGTCACACAGCAAAACGGGTAAAGCAGTTCCTTGAAACTGAAAACATTGAAATAATGACATGGCCTGACCAGAGTCCTGATCTCAACCCAATAGAGAACCTCTGGAAAATCCTTGGTGACAAAGTTATGGCCAAGAAACCCACTACAGTCACCGAACTGTGGAGGAGACTGGAAGAAGAGTGGACCAAAATCACACCAGAGCAGTGTGAGAGACTAGTGCTGTCCTGTGGCTGCAGATGTGCTGAAGTCATTCAGAGCAGAGTCGTGTACACTTCCTACTAATTGCTGACTGTTGTAACCTTCAGAAAATTTTGTTGTAATCTTTTTCCATGCTACAGTCATTGTTGTTCTCTAATTTTGATCAGTGTGTTTTTTGCAAAATAATGTTTTTTTTTTTAAATGCCTTAGTTATTTTGTGGAAAAGGTGTTCTGGTAGCATGTATAGACAGGACAAAAACTCCTTCAACTGTTGAGCAGTGAAGATGACATTATTTCAGAATTGTTCAATTCAATTCAATTGTTCAAATATTATATATATATATATATATATATATATATATATATATATATATATATATATATATATATATATATATATTTTTTTTTTTTCTCTCTTTATATATAGCATTTTTAATGTTAGTAGATAATTTTGCCCTGGGCATTTTAAAAGTAGCTTGCAAGCTGAAAAGGTGTGAGCACCACTGGTATAAATGTTTAATGTTCATTTATTAGGAATAACAATAGATTTGAAAAACTTACTTGGCAGGATCAGGCATCTGGGCACAGAGGAATCGCAGAGCCTGGAAACTCTTGCGAATGGCATGGATGTTAGCCATGCCCATGAAGAACACTTCACAGTTAGGGTAGTATTCTAGAGTAAGAAAAAAGATGATATAGCAGTTAACTGTTAGCTTTGCAAAGAACCAAAACACAGAACTGGAAAATCACATTGCAACTTTCACTTGCCTTCTGATAAATAATGAATATATCATTTGTTAACCCCTGCAGTGTTACATTAAATTGAATTGAAAAGCACTGAATTTTGTTCATTTTTGTATCTTTCTGTTTAGCAGGAAATATTTTTACCTGGACACTCACAGCCTCCTCCTTTGGCTCTGTTAGCCACTGCAGCAGCATAAGATCTAGCATCCAAAATCAGAAGCTTTTGAGGTTGCATTCTCAAGGATTCCACCTCTGAACTGTTTGTTATAGAGGAATCTAAAGGACAAAAATGGGAATAAAGACTATATATGTAATTACAGGTGGAAAATTATATGATTGCATTAAAGAATATTGTTTTAAAACTAACCAAAGTCAACATCTGAGAGATCAGATCCCTTTTGGTAGTCACGGGAGAATGAGCGATTTATGAATGTTTTGGGTGAGTTGCTGTCCACAATGCATGCTCTGGCAATAGACTGCACCAGGTGCTCATCATCTCCATTCCTCCAGCCCCACCAGCTGACCTCTGGCTGGCTGCAGCGTGCTATCACTGCACCTGTGCTTTGGTGCCTGCAGGTGGTCCAAAAAAGAAACAAATACATTTGAGACCTCATGAAATATGTTCATGTAGATGAAGTACTTCTAAGAGACTTGATCTGTTTGTTATAACAAAATATTATGGTACAAACTTAATTCAGTTATTAACACAACACCATATTGGTGAATAAAGTATAACAGTGTTTAGAAGGAAACCCAGATGATCACAAGACAAGTAAGATGTTCAAGGCTAAAACTATAATATTGATATATTGACATTCTTGCTCTATCCAGCAACTCCACAAAGACCAACCTGTAAACCACAGTTGGAAACCTCTTCCAGGCACGGAAGTTTGCCACGTTCTCCAGCTCCTTATCAGTGATCCAGGCTGGCACGATAAGTAGCTGTGGGTAACTGGAACACAGCCTGGTAGCACCAGACAGAAGACATCAGTATCAGATAATTGTAGATAATTATCTAATCATAGCATGCCCTGAAGCACAAAGCTTACTCCAAATGTATATGAAAAACAATAGTAATAACACAGTAGAAAGCAATGCACATGATGCTTGTTACAACATCACTAAAATAGAGTGGAAGTAAATGGACTGAGCAGCAGTTAAAACTAATACTTTCAAATTACAATTAATAAACAACTCACTTGTATTTATCATTGATCTCTGATACCCTCCATGCATTCTGTGTATCAAAGCCCATCCGTTCCACCTCACTGTGAATCCCTGAGATAACATGATCTCCTAGTAAAGCGAAAAGCAATTTAACCAGTGACAAATGTGTGTGGAGGAAGGAGAAGGCAAAGATGCACTTAAAAGCACTTAAAGTATAAAATAACATAAAAAATATGCCTAATGGGCAAAACTTATAATTCTAATGCTAGAGATTCTGTAAAAATATGGCATTAATAGTGCACAAAAAAAATACAGTAAATGGAGTCAATAGAAAATGACATTTGGGGGCAGGACCTGGTCTGCAGAGCTCATTGTGCTGCTCCTTCTCACTGCTGTTGGAGTTAATGGACATAGCATAAAACGCAAAACAGAAAAGCTCCTCCAGCTGAGAGGGTGGCCGTGTCACCAGGGAAAGCCGCTTCAGCCACTCCTGGCACTGCTCAAATGTGGGGAACTGACACCTGTAGTGAAACACAATACTCATGTCACATATCTACTGCACCCAAAATGCTATATACAGTCCTAATGGCAAAAATGTTGGGAAAAGATTTTAATAAAAACAGAATGTGGTGATCTACAAATCTCATAAAGCCATATTTTATTTACAATAAAACACAGAAAACATATCAAATGTTTAAACTGAGAAATCTACCATTTCTTCCATTCTACCATTTAGGGAAAATATGAAGTAGTTTTTAATATAATCTCTACAACATGTTTTGGGAGAAAAAAAAAAATCACCATTAATGCCTGACACAGGATTGAATGTGGCATTCATAGTTTCCAAAAATAATGTAAAATTTTGATTCTTCTGATCACAGAACAGTTTTTCCACTTTGCCTCAGTCAATTAATAAAATATCCCAGAGAAGACTGCAGCGTTTCTGGAACATGTTTACATATGGCTTTCATGATAGAGATTTAACCTGCATTTGTAGATGACACAGCAAACTGTGTTTACAGACAATAATTTCTTTAGGTGTTTCCCATACAGTTTGTTGGTTTGTTTATTTACCTTTAACACATTGTTAGCATCAGGGCTATATACATGGACGACCCGGGGTCATTATCAAATCCACTACATTTAAATTACTTTATAAGACATTTTAGCTTTACATTAGACCAAAAAATCTTAAAACACATTCAGGCGATACATTATGAAAGATAAATTGCAAACATGTTTCTAAAATCGTTTCCTAGTAGTATCGTAAAAGTTACAGTCCAACTAGATGTGTTTAATAGTCAAGAAAACCTAACAAGAGAGACATAAGGGAAACGCATGATTAAGCCTTGAGTCGGAAACTAGTGTAGACAACTTGGTCGTGCCTTGATTTTAACCTATAAAAAACACATTTTAAAACTAGGACTTATTTCATAAAATCTACTATTTTTATATACAGTCAACCCAAAACAATTCACAGTTCAGAACTTGCGGCTCAGGAATTTGCGGGGTCTCATTTCGAACCTAACTAACAGCAAGTTGCGGATTATCTTAAAGTTTGCGGGAATCTGCAGTGGGACCGAATGTTCAAGAATGTTAGGAATAAAATTTTAAACTATGTTTTCACTAAAAAATTTCATAAAAAAACACATTATTGTATTATTAATTTTAAGCGATAAATAAAGCCTAATTTACCGTAATATATATAAGCCGCACCCACTGAATTTTACAAATATTTTTATTTTGAACATAAATAAGCCGCACCTGAGTATAAGCCACACTGAAACTAATGAACTTTACACAGGCTTTACCGAAAGAGAGTGTCTGTAACACGGTGTAACGGGTGAAATATGTTGTGGCTCCTTTAAGAGCAGAGCAGCATTTTGGGAACAGCACGTCACTGCATTCTTCCGGTATTACTGCATGTGTGTGCGTGTGGAGACTGAGGGTATGTCCTTATTATTTTCTGATGCTCATTTCTAAATTTCTTTGACTAACCCGTAACGCTGTTGCCAAGAAAAAAAAAAAGCAAGAGTTTTGGAAACCTGTCTGTGCTTATATGATTTCTGTTTCAACTGGAGTTTTAGTGAGCTATCCCTTGACCCATCTCCCGATGCCGTGCAGCTCAGAACACAGGTGAGGTGCGTTTTTCGTTTCCATTCGGAAATGTCATTGGTCTAATGTTATGTCGTCCAGTTTTTTGGCTTGAAGTTTGTGAAACCGGGAAAAACCCAGGAAATTTCCATAAATTAGCCGCTTTGTTGTTTAAGCCGCAGGGTTCAAAATGTGGGAAAAAAGTACAACGTAACCCCCTGGGAGTTCTGGGGGGCCACTGTAAGCCTCATTCCCTCTGCCATTTGTTTGTGATGTATAGGTTATTTAAAGGTCTGAGGACAGAAGGTGGTATTTCACAGTAAGTTATTTGCAGTTCATGTGCTTTCCTGGCAGCCGTATCTACTGACTCGGAACCCAGCATAATATAACATTAAAGTTTTCCTTCTTTAAATGGTCTAGCTTAGTTACAATTTCAGCAGTTATGGGGTGGTCATACTTAAGTACTTAAAGACAGAACTGTGAGTCAGAGGCAATTAAAAAGTTCTGTACTTGACCCTTCTCAATATTTTTCAATGCAAGTAGTAATGCCCGAGCCTCAGCTGTGAAGATCCGGAATTCAGGTACATTATTGTTGCTGCTGCTGATACACTGTTAACAATATTTGATCCATCTGTAGATGCAGTTATGTGTAGTGGAAATAAACTTCTTAGCTCCAAGTATTTCTGTTGATATTCATTTGGATAAGTATCTGTTTTCTTATACTGAGAAAGGTAGGTAGGAGCGCGGGCGCTTGGTAGGAGCGCGCTTGGTAGGTAGGAGCGCGCTTGGTAGGTAGGAGCGCGCTTGGTAGGAGCGCGCTTGGTAGGTAGGAGCGGGCGCTTGGTAGGTAGGAGCGCGCTTGGTAGGTAGGAGCGCGGCGCTTGGTAGGTAGGAGCGCGGCGCTTGGTAGGAGCGCGCTTGGTAGGTAGGAGCGCGCTTGGTAGGTAGGAGCGCGCTTGGTAGGTAGGAGCGCGCTTGGTAGGTAGGAGCGCGCTTGGTAGGTAGGAGCGCGCTTGGTAGGTAGGAGCGCGCTTGGTAGGTAGGAGCGCGCTTGGTAGGTAGGAGCGCGCTTGGTAGGAGCGCGCTTGGTAGGTAGGAGCGCGCTTGGTAGGTAGGAGCGGGCGCTTGGTAGGAGCGCGCTTGGTAGGTAGGAGCGCGCTTGGTAGGTAGGAGCGCGCTTGGTAGGTAGGAGCGGGCGCTTGGTAGGTAGGAGCGGGCGCTTGGTAGGTAGGAGCGGGCGCTTGGTAGGAGCGCCGGGCGCTTGGTAGGTAGGAGCGCGCTTGGTAGGTAGGAGCGGGCGCTTGGTAGGTAGGAGCGCGCTTGGTAGGTAGGAGCGCGCTTGGTAGGTAGGAGCGCGCTTGGTAGGTAGGAGCGCCGGGCGCTTGGTAGGTAGGAGCGCGCTTGGTAGGAGCGCGCTTGGTAGGTAGGAGCGCCGGGCGCTTGGTAGGTAGGAGCGCGCTTGGTAGGTAGGAGCGCGCTTGGTAGGTAGGAGCGCGCTTGGTAGGAGCGCGCTTGGTAGGTAGGAGCGCCGGGCGCTTGGTAGGAGCGCGCTTGGTAGGAGCGCGCTTGGTAGGTAGGAGCGCGGCGCTTGGTAGGTAGGAGCGCTTGGTAGGTAGGAGCGCTTGGTAGGTAGGAGCGCGCTTGGTAGGAGCGCGCTTGGTAGGTAGGAGCGCTTGGTAGGTAGGAGCGCTTGGTAGGTAGGAGCGGGCGCTTGGTAGGTAGGAGCGCTTGGTAGGTAGGAGCGGGCGCTTGGTAGGAGCGCCGGGCGCTTGGTAGGTAGGAGCGCTTGGTAGGTAGGAGCGGGCGCTTGGTAGGTAGGAGCGCTTGGTAGGTAGGAGCGCTTGGTAGGTAGGAGCGCGGCGCTTGGTAGGTAGGAGCGGGCGCTTGGTAGGTAGGAGCGCTTGGTAGGTAGGAGCGCTTGGTAGGTAGGAGCGCGCTTGGTAGGTAGGAGCGCTTGGTAGGTAGGAGCGCTTGGTAGGTAGGAGCGCGCTTGGTAGGTAGGAGCGCTTGGTAGGTAGGAGCGCGCTTGGTAGGAGCGCGCGCTTGGTAGGAGCGCCGGGCGCTTGGTAGGTAGGAGCGCTTGGTAGGTAGGAGCGGGCGCTTGGTAGGAGCGCGCTTGGTAGGTAGGAGCGCTTGGTAGGTAGGAGCGCGCTTGGTAGGTAGGAGCGCTTGGTAGGTAGGAGCGCTTGGTAGGTAGGAGCGCTTGGTAGGTAGGAGCGCGGCGCTTGGTAGGTAGGAGCGCTTGGTAGGTAGGAGCGGGCGCTTGGTAGGTAGGAGCGCTTGGTAGGTAGGAGCGCGCTTGGTAGGTAGGAGCGCGCTTGGTAGGTAGGAGCGCGCTTGGTAGGTAGGAGCGCCGGGCGCTTGGTAGGTAGGAGCGCTTGGTAGGTAGGAGCGCCGGGCGCTTGGTAGGTAGGAGCGCTTGGTAGGTAGGAGCGGGCGCTTGGTAGGTAGGAGCGCTTGGTAGGTAGGAGCGCTTGGTAGGTAGGAGCGCGCTTGGTAGGTAGGAGCGCTTGGTAGGTAGGAGCGCTTGGTAGGTAGGAGCGGGCGCTTGGTAGGTAGGAGCGCTTGGTAGGTAGGAGCGCTTGGTAGGTAGGAGCGCTTGGTAGGTAGGAGCGCTTGGTAGGTAGGAGCGCTTGGTAGGTAGGAGCGCTTGGTAGGTAGGAGCGCTTGGTAGGTAGGAGCGCGGCGCTTGGTAGGTAGGAGCGCGCTTGGTAGGTAGGAGCGCTTGGTAGGTAGGAGCGCGCTTGGTAGGTAGGAGCGCGCTTGGTAGGTAGGAGCGCGCTTGGTAGGAGCGCGCTTGGTAGGTAGGAGCGCTTGGTAGGTAGGAGCGCGGCGCTTGGTAGGAGCGCGCTTGGTAGGTAGGAGCGCGCTTGGTAGGTAGGAGCGCGCGCTTGGTAGGAGCGCGCTTGGTAGGTAGGAGCGCTTGGTAGGTAGGAGCGGGCGCTTGGTAGGTAGGAGCGCGGCGCTTGGTAGGTAGGAGCGCTTGGTAGGTAGGAGCGCTTGGTAGGTAGGAGCGCGGCGCTTGGTAGGAGCGCGCTTGGTAGGTAGGAGCGCGCTTGGTAGGAGCGCGCTTGGTAGGTAGGAGCGGGCGCTTGGTAGGTAGGAGCGCCGGGCGCTTGGTAGGAGCGCGCTTGGTAGGTAGGAGCGCTTGGTAGGTAGGAGCGCGGCGCTTGGTAGGTAGGAGCGCTTGGTAGGTAGGAGCGCGCTTGGTAGGTAGGAGCGCGGCGCTTGGTAGGTAGGAGCGGGCGCTTGGTAGGAGCGCGGCGCTTGGTAGGAGCGCGGCGCTTGGTAGGTAGGAGCGCGGCGCTTGGTAGGTAGGAGCGCGGCGCTTGGTAGGAGGAACAACAGCAGGATCGGGGGAATCCACAATGCGCTTTGGGAAGAAAAGCGCAGCCGTTGAGAGAGTGCCGGTGGGAAGGCACGTACCGGGATACGCATGAGCGATAACAACAACCGCCGTGAACCAACATATACCAACAGTGTGGAAGTTTAAATAAGAGCTGGTGATGATGCTAAACGAGCACCATATGTGCGCAATTGAAGCCAGGAGCTTCAGAGAAAGCGGCCGAGAAAGCACCTGCGACGCTGAAGGGGGCGCCAAAGGGGGCGTGGCAGGTGGATTCCTGACAGTTAACAAACTGTTAATACAGTTAATATATTGCCGCCATATTGATTTTCGTTTATCTTGATCATCGGTTATCTCGATGCTTTTTGGCAATCCCCTAGGACATCGACATAACCGGGTTCCACTGTATATATATATATATATATATATATATATATATATATATATATATATATATATATATATAATGTATGTGAGTGAAGATGTTATTTGTGGGTCCATCCATATGAAATGAAGAGCATAAGAATATTACTATTTTAAGAGACTCAAATAATTTGACAATTGGCTGCTCAGTAGTTCCATAGCCAGGTGTGTCCGTTATTTCACTTACAAGATTAAAGATCTATGAGTTGATTTTAGTTGTAGTATTTGCATTTGGAATCTGTTGCTGTAAACCCATCAGGCAAATAGCAATCATTTGGTAGATGAAAAAAACAACTTTGGTGAATCTTTTTTTTTTCTGGCTTACAGTTAGCTACATTAAGAACATCCTTCAGGAGGTACGCATATCTATATAAAAGTCAACAATCAAATAGAGCTTATATTGCCTCTGAAAAAAAAGAATGAGTTGGAATATAAATAAGAAATAAGCATTAGAGATAAGAATACCTGTAAAGTTCTGACACAAAATCCTATGGACAGAGGAGACAAAGATCACTAAAATGATGGAAAGTGTGGTAATGGAAAATGTTGCTAATTAACTGAATCTTACTACCTCATCTTATGATGTAGTCAATAAGAGCTGCCAAGGGAAATGGTTTCATTTTATTCATTTATGTGAGTGTTGATAAAAGCAACAGGATGAATTGCCAAAGAAGTGGAATGTTTTGCAATCCAATCGAGCAGAATTTCACTTATTGAAGGCAAAATGCCCCAAGAACTAATAATAAGAACAAAGAACAGAAAAGTTAATGCAGTAAAGGCATGGCGGAGCATCACCAGGGAAGCAACCCAGCATCTGATGATCAGTTCCAGGTTTCTATAAAACCTTGCCTGGTATTTAAAAATAACAATATATCTTTTGATTTTATTAGGGTGTCCAGTTACTTCTGATCTCACATAGTGCTTTAATTACTACACCACTTACTTGACTTGGCTGTACATGGCCTTAAAATAAAGCAGAAAGCAAAGGCAGGGGAAAAATCAATCAATCAATCAATCAATCTATCTATCTATTAATCTATCAATCTATCTATCTATCTATCTATCTATCTATCTATCTATCTATCTATCTATCTAAACTAAGTAAAAATGTGTGTCTTTCTGCAAATGTATGTCTTCTGACCTTATGACCTTGCAGTCCTTGCAAGTGATGTGGAGCTGGATCATGTCCCGACATTCCACACTTTCTATTACCTGCAGAGGAACCTAAGAGACAGAGAGAAATATATGTATTTTGTTGATGTTTAAGGACTAAAATGCTTCTTTTTACTGCTTTGACAAACTTACTGAGATATCTACAAACTGGGAAAAATGATAAATAACCAATTAAAAGCATTGTATCTACAGCAAGCAGCTTAACATCAAATTAAGCAAAAGGGCATTGACCAACTGAGAAATAAAATCTGTGACTTCAGCTCCTGGTCTGTTTTAGAGCCATCATGACTAATGTCCATGTTTGTTGACTAGTTCGGCCATGCTATATATATCCTGCATATCATTTATAAATTGTATTTAGAAATAAATTAAGTAGCATAGCATGAAAGTCACTAGTGGTCCTACTGTCTACAACAGTCAGCAATAAACTAGCTGTCAAGAGAAAGGGAACAATAGACATCAGCTAAGATGATGATGGTGGTAGACTGTTTTTCAACACAGCAATTTTGTAGTCTTATAAGACATTATTTTCTAAGCAAATGAAAAATTTGGGTAAATATTAGTTGTCAGACTGTTCTCAACACTAAGGTGTAAAAAATGACCCCAATCCCTTTCAAAATCTCTTTGTAGACTCAAAGAGTCAAAGATAAACTTTTACCAGCAGCATTTTTGTAATGAATTGGTCAAGAACCGTCTCAACCTGAGATGGGAACAATTTGAAGAGTAAACTGTCTGAACCGTGACACTGGAAAAAGGGGTTTAATTAAATGTTCAATTAAAAGGTTAAAGATTTATCCTACTAATGCATAACAGGGGACTGAATACCCTCTACAGTGGGTTGAATTCAGGTGTTTTTATACATAATTTTCAGCATTTGGAAGAACTATGTTTGTTCAGAAAAACAGTTAGCGACAATTCATTTGTGTCACTTGAATTAACACCAAACACCAATAAGCTTACATGCGTGATTTAAAATATTCCAGAATTTATTCATGTCAGCAACACAGGTAGGCTGTGTACCAGCTTTACAACAGAAAAGAGGATGTGCACGAGTCATCTGATGAGCAGCAAATGAACTACAATCAACAATGGAAAGTATGTCAGGAATAAAACTGGAAAAAAGCTGATGGTAAGATTCCTACAATACCAAAGCTTTTTTGAATGACTCAAGCATAACACACAAAAATGACCTTTTTTTTCTCTACACAAAATATCTACACCAAGAATGATCTTTCTCTATGTTAAGGAATGTTAAGAAACGCCACCATACCACACACTTACATTGACTACGGACTCTTTGAACTTGACGTGTAGGCGATAGCTGGATATGGCAATGATTGCATCCTTTGCTCTCCCTACGTACTGTGTAAACTCTCCAAATAGCTCTGGGAACGGCACCTGCAACAAAAGTATAGCATTACATCAAACTACTAAATAAAAACAAAACAGCTAAATTTTAGGATCTTTGCCAAAGAAAATAAAAACTCTTTTGGTGAATTAAAGTAAATGTATTCTAAAGTGAAGTAACAATTTTTTTGTTGAACGTAATGACAAATCATTCTGCCTTATGTCAGGCGTCATTAGCACATTTCAAAGTTTCAAATCTTCAGCCCCACTTCAGCTCACTCCATGCTAACAACGACCAGGAATTTCCAAAAGTGAATGAACTTCACAAGCACAAGTTGGTCACTTTAAAAATTCAGGCAGAAAAGCAGATACAGTTTTAACTGGTTTGGAACATTACACCAGCTAAAAAGCCATACAATGAAGGGGAGTTCTTTAAAAAATGCCTCAGTGACGTTGTTGAAATCTTGTCTTCTGAAAACGACAAACTAAACCGCATGGTATCAGACGTTCAACTGTCCCGCCACACTGTTGAACACAGAATATGGGAAATTAACACGGCTATTGAATCACAGTTGCACTCTGACCTGGAATGGCAGAAGTCCCACTAAGTAACATGCATAGTAAAAGAAAAACCCTTTTGTAAATTATTATATTTTTGTTTGTGGACTTGGTTGAACTGTGTGTGTGTGTGTGTGTGTGTGTGTGTGTGTGTGAGACAGTGCACACAATGTTCATTGTTGAAAATGACTGGCCTGTGGTCTTAGTACTGTAGGAGTCAATTTCTGTCATTATCATGTTGGTGTGTGACATTTACAATAAATCTGGCTGAGCAGAGCTGTGCGTGTGCGTGTGTGCGTGTGTGTGTGTGTGTGTGTGTGTGTCTGTGTGTGAGTGAGAGAGAGAGAGAGAGAGAGAGAGAGAGAGAGAGAGAGAGAGGAAGGGATGGGTGATGTTCGTGTGTGCCCATGTGTATGCTGTGGCTCTTTGCGGTAACACAATATTTTCACGGACCATCCTTTAAGGTGTGGCAGATAAATACAACTAAATAAAATGATACGACCGGCATAAAAACTGGTATTTTCTAAATATAATAATAAATGTGAATCCACTGTGTTGTTTTTTGTTCATTTTGCTCGCTTGCGGGTTTCAATTTAGCCTTAATGTATTATGTGTTAGCGGCCGGAGCAGCCCCTTTAAGAAGGTAGCGGATGGAGGTAAGACATGTGACTGAGGCATCATGACATGCATCAAGAGTGAGTCATAGACAGATGTGGCAGAGAGAATCCAGTAATTTTCCAAAATAAAACAACGTTCAGAATTAGATAATAAATAAAACGGAAACAATTAACCCACGGACCGGTGCCGGACCAGTGCACGAAAAATGCATTATGTGTTGTTTGTTTTAGATAAAAGTAGATATCCTCAAGTTGATAGTATCCCGTCTTCTGTCTTCACTGCTGTAATCCAAAAGTTACTTTGTGTTTTGTTTTTTCGTAAATCTAAACACTTTAATTATCCAACAGCAAGTTAGTTCCTGGTCTGAGAGAGCCTACAACCGCCGATCAACATGGTCCTAGTTAGAATTTTGACATTTTTTATCAATAAGAATAAATAAAGTGTCACAGTATCACTGTGTATAAACCGTCTTCCGCCGATGTTTTGAGTTAGAGATGAGATAATCCGGATTCGTTCGGGTTAAATAACCCAATCCTTTTTATTCACTTTACTCGGATCACTTGAGCCTTTGGTTATCTAGCAACTAACAACATATGTAAATACAAAGTGTTGATTACACCATTTTGTTATTCTATGTTGTTTTTAGCAAGTAACTGTAGCAGAAGTAGCTGACAGTTGTTCAGGAAACTGCCTGTATGGTCTGAAACACAAGAGACTAAAAAATCATGAATCATATGCAAGTCCTCGCTAATCCATCTGAACCGTGGGATTCAGCTAATCTGTTGGACTCGTAGAGCGTAGTGAAACAGCCGGAGCCGAGAAACTTGTGAATTGTATTTGTGAGATTTTGCCTGGGATTTATGAGTGGGATTTACAGCTTCAGTGAATTCTAAGGATTCAGTGAGTGCCCTCTACTGGAATTACATGACAAATGCAGGCAGAATCCCCACTGACTCCAGGGACTCTTAAGACTTGGATCCGTTCACTAAGTGATTCAGAAGGATTTGAATCCGTAAATGGATTCAGATTTCTCACCAGTATTTTGAATGTGCATATTAGCTAACCGGAAATATCCAAGATCCAAAGAAGTCGCTTCCTTGCATGAACGTTTGGCCGTTGAAATGGTCTATATATTATCACCTCTGATTAGCCATTGCTTTAAACCTCACCGAACAGACCACAGAAGCTTCACAACACAGAAGAACACTAACCCATGATGCTGAGCATAATTTAAAAGCAACCCAATAAATGTTTTAAGGCAAAAAAGAGGAATCACCTAAAATGGCCAAGATAGTCTCCTAACCTTAATCCAACTAAGCAGCATTTTACTTGCTGAAGGCAAAAAAAAAACAAGAACAAGCAGGAACTTGAGCTGCAGTAAAGGCCTTAAAGTACATCTCGTGAAAAATATGGGTTCCAGCATTAAAAACCATGCTTAGATTAATGATTATGCTAGTTTGTCCAATTGTTCCGTTAAAGCAGGGGTGTCAAACTCAAATTCACAGTGGGCCAAAATTAAAAACTGGGACAAGGCCAAGGGCCGAGGGCAGAGGGACGAGGGCCAAACTCAATATTTATTGAAAAATTGACTGCAATTGTGCATGTTTTCCCTTCTCTCCAGATAAGTAATGTTGAACCTTTTCATATGGAAAACTTTACAAACTTTAGTTTTTCATAAACATTGAATCTGAAACAAAAAAAGTTTAATATTATAAACACATGAGAAATTAAATTTGAAATAAAACACATCAGTGGTATTTGTTTCTTATTATGTCTCTCTCTCTCTCTCTCTCTCTCTCTGTAGCCTTTCGAATTCCTTTTTAATGTAAATCTCTTTTTCACAGGCCACCAACAAAACAACCAAAAATAATAATTTCCTTCAATAAAAATAACAAAAAACAAACAAAAAACCCAATAATTCAACCATTAACAGTTCATGCCTTAGAGTAGAAAAAGTGCATAAAGACAACATTCATTCAAGCTCATTTTGCTACACTCTGATTTACTCTGATTGGTTGAAGTCAGATACCTGCATCTCTTCTTAGATACAAGTGTATCATGTCTGGGTTTAGGCTCTGAGCTAAGGAAATCCTCAGGATTGAGTGAAGGTGTTCATCATTGAGACTCCTGGGTGTTGTTTTGTTCATCTTCATTAAAGAGAACAGTTTCTCACACAGATATGTGCTGGTGAACATAGAGAGCATTTGAGCAGCTTGGGCACGGAGTTGGAGCAGTGTGTCGGGGAGGAAACATGGAAACTGTGCAGCACACACAGAGTCGTACTTCGACTTGAGCGTGTCTCTACACTGGAGTTCAATCAGCTCCATTTGGAGGTTGGTTGGTGCGCTTTCCACGTCAACCATGAATGGATTACTAAGCAGTTCAAATCTGCATTTCTGTGCTTCAAAGTCGGTAAATCACCGGGTAAATTCAGCGCTGAGTATGCAGAGTTTTTCAGCGGTCTTGACTGTCGCGCCTACACACTAACAAAGCATTCTGGGATTTGTAGTATTAGCGGTGTATGCGCTATATACTAGCGGGTCAGCTCTAATACACATTTGATATGATCTCGCGGGCCAAATATATTTACACCGCGGGCCAGATTTGAGTTTGACACCCCTGCCTTAAAGGGTTGAGGGCTGTTCACCAGATTTTCAACAAACCACTGTAGACAGCAAAATAACAATACATTTGGCCTTTGTCCAATTATTTTCTAATTAATTTCCAGGAGTGTCTCACCTGTAGATCCTCCTCCAGGATAGGGGGCTTTTTTGGGAAGATCTGGTTGGCTTGAACACACTCCAGACTCTGCTGTCCCTCCTCTTCCTGCCAAGACAGAAGGACACAAAAGGACAGAATTGCCCAACAGTAAGAACTATGGGCAAAAATTATGACCCCATAGCCAGCAAAAGTCCTACACAACTTTCCAAATGCTGGCATTATTCTACACCAAACAAATGTGGTGCTTTTTAGCCCATTCTGTTATGTGTATGTTCACCCCCACATCACAATAAACAATTTTAAATCTTATTTTCTAAAGCAAGATCACTGAACTGTGACTTAATACTCCAAGCGCAGTGTTCATGTATCTTTCGTAGTTTAAAATTACATAACAGCACAGCAACACTTATTACAGTGTTAAACTGAAAATACTGTTGTGCTACTGGAAATAAAAGAAACTTGAGCAATTTCATTCCATCTACAATAATAAATTTCAGATAGATCCTTCACCAGCACCTTGGAAAAATGTACTAATGTAGACTCATGACTGAAATCACCACCAACATATACATAGTCTATTTTCTCAACATCTGTTTGTGTTCTGTGTTGAATAAACACATAGCATAAAGTATGTGAGCTAATTAAAATAATAAAAAAAAAGACAAAATCTCTAATTGGATTCTAATCTGCTTCATCATCTGTGTATTTTTGCATCTGTACATGTCTATTTAATAAGGAAAGAGAAGAAGAGGAAGGCCAAGGAGGAGGTTTATGGATGTGGTGAGGGACATGCAGGTGGTTGAAAGAGGCAGATGTAGAGGACAGGGGGGTATGGAGACAGATGATCCGCTGTGGCGACCCCTAATGGGAGAAGCCAAAAGAAGAAGACACGTCTATTTAATGACTATTTATTATAAGTAATCAGTGCAGACATATTTCTGCAGCTTTAATTACATGGTCTACACATAATGTGTGTGGTCAAATACTTTTAAAAAGTTAAAAAGAAAACCAAACCAAGTACATTTGTTTATGTACGCAAGACTGGGCCACTATGAATCAGATTTATTGCACCATGATATAAATCTAAAATATATCATCTAAAAATATGGCAATGTAATTGGTCTATTTTTTTTCGTGCTTAAGATTAAGTTTTTGTCAACTAACTCCAATAACCCTAGGGTATGTAATACAAATAAAATAAAAAAGTGTCTAAGAGAAAGATTAACAGATACTAAGAATTGTTGAAACGGTCATAAAAGTATGTTATGGCAACATTGTTGAAATGGAAATATTAATACATATTAAAGATGGTTTCATGGAAGACTATACCACAAATGATTAAATAACAAAATAGTGCTCATCAAACTTTCCTTCTCTATCCCACTTAATTGAATATTACTGAGCTAGAAAACAATTATGTTATTTTGTATTTTTTCCCCTCACCTCATACATGCAATAGAATTCTGAAGAGGGGGAAAGAAGTAGTGCAAGCAGTTTCAAAACAGCTGTTTAAACAGCTTTCTGTTTGACAAAGGTAATTTAGATTCTAAAAGTTTCAGACACTCCACTAAAGGGATGAACACTTTTACACAAGATAGTCCCTCACTTTGGTGTTCCATAGACATAACAGAAAAAGTAAGACATAATCAGATGATTCTGTTCTTTACCATGACGATGGAGTGTGAGCCACTGTTGTTGGCTTTTATCTGTAATCTGTTACTTTCCCAACTTGGCCTTTAGCTGCAACAAAAACATAAAAATATCATTCAGTAAAGGGGAAAATAGATGTAAAGTTTGTTTAAAGACCTGAAAAAAACATGCACGAGTTCTAATATGGACCTTACACAGCAACACGTTTCTGTACATACACGGTGCGTTCAAAAGGTCCCGCTGCAGTGGGTTATAGAAAAATATTATTATTCATTATTATTCTTGTCTCCAAAAAAGCTGCTTGAAAATTTCCACAAACTAAATACGTGTTTTTAACGCCAGCTTTAAAAACAAAACGTGCTCCACTACCCACTCTGCACTGCCACTGCAGAGGGTATAATGAACACATTATACATATATACTAAGCTTGTTTTATAATGATATTGTGCTCGTCACAATTTTTTGTATTTTATAATACCATGATAAAGGGTCATTGTTCAGAATCAAGAGTCAAGAATCAATGGGGATTCTTAGATGATTTCATAGTATTGCACAAAAAAAAAACCACAACAGTATTTAACTTGTTCTAGCATTTCCTAATTTTAAACTACAAGCTTTTAATCAAAGTGTAAAAACTGCTAGGTCTGGTCCTAAAAAACAAAACAAATATCAGTGGATATTACTGCAGTATATCATTGTGTAGGGACAATAATACTGTTATTTTCAAACTCTTGTTGTCAGGGAACCACCGGCCACGCCTCCCCTCGGCACTCAGCACACTCGCACCGCCTCGCCTTCATACTAATCACCTTCACCTGTCTCCAATTTTCACCCTCCCTTTATATACCCCCCTTCGCACTCACTCACCGTCCAATCTACGGTTCATTCTGGCGATCATCCCTAGACTACCTGTGTTTCGGAATATACCCGTTTTCCGGTACATGCTGCTTCCGAGCTTCTGTTTGTTTACCAAGGCTAATAAACGTCCTATTTGTATGCTGGCTTCCGACTCTTGATCAAAGCGTGACACTTGTGTCTGCTTTAACAGTTAAAAAGAAAAATGTTCCAAAATAATTTTCATTTTCTTTTTTTTTTTTTTACCTCAAAGATAATATAGACACCAGAAAGAAAAGCACAAACTTAAAAAAAACTTTCACTCAGACACAAATAGTATATGTTGTCCGATGCCACCTAGCTACACTGTTCCCTTCCAACACCTTACAGTCCCCCGCAATCTCTTCAGAGGTGGGAAATAACCAAGTACAAATACTTTGCTATTGTACTTTCTGGTAACAGTACTTTACTTCACTATTTATCTTTTGGACAATTTTTTACTTTTACTCATTACATTTATACACAAATACCTGTACTTTATACTTCTTACATTTTCAAACCAGGCTCGTTACTTGTGTTTTAATCTATTTGTTGAAATGTCAATATTTTTTCTTCTCATTGCGCACCGTTTTTAGCCCATCAACCTATTTCTTTTCTTTGTGCTGCTTTTTCAATATACCACTGGTGTATCATTTCCTGGTTCTCGCACACCACAGATGGATGACGGATTAACGTGGATGAAACAAAGGGAGTCAGAAATGTAAACATGACTGGGAACAGAGACATTCCTGATCACCATCATCTTTTCTCTTATTGATTGTATTTATATTAAATATAAATAAATAAATATAAAAGAGGCAAAGTTAAACCTTTCAGCAAAACACACGTTTATTCACATCCTTTCTTTACTCTCGCATAAAAAATTATGAATAAACTCCACTAAAAACATAATGTTTAATCAGTAAACATTTGTTTTACTGATGCGCCAAGACTTAAATCAGCACCAAAATCCGCCATGATGCACACAATGAAAACAACAACCGACAAACGCACCGGCACATTTTGTGGCATTTTTTCCTCATAACGACCTTAAATTTTATATTAAAATAAATGTTTTGATCTTACAGATCTTTCAAAATCTTACAATCTTACAATACATCATCCGAATCTATAAAGTGACTAGTTTTATTTGTATACTTTCATAAAAACAACAAGCTGTGCTTCTGTAAAATAAAGAAAACAGACAGGGGGCGCTGTCTGCCGTCTGTCTCTCTGTCATCTCTCTTTACAGACACATAAATAAAACAACCTGAATCTCAGTGAATACTCACTTACACAATAAATATATGAATAGAAAGCTTCATATGTGTACTTTTAAATAAACCAATTCACAAACTCTCTTCACCTCCACTATACTCTTCATCCCTACACCATATCTCTTTCCATCCACACCATGGTAGAATATATCTACCTTTCTCCACTCCATCATCATCACCATATCAGCGATCTCTCTCTCTTTACCAGCCATAGTACCAACATTTAAAGTGCCAACCTGAACCTCCACTCTCCTACACTTACTGCAGTCTCTGTAGACATCTTCCTCCTCTCCTTCTCCTCCTCCTCCTACAGCCAACAGTAGTCCAAGTTTCCACCGGTACACAAGTTGTATATGGCTTCTATATATCATTTGTGTCTGAGTATGTATGTATGTATAAGTAAATAAATATTATGTTTCTCCTTGTTTAATAATGATCTGAATATAACTGATTATTCTGTAAATAGCTCTGTGTCTGTCAGTGATTAGAGTTCAGTGGATGCTAATGGGGAATGTGTTAATGATGATGTTTATTCTCCAAAACAAAACAAAAAAGGAGTACAACAAAATCTGCTCTAATAACTTCCCTAAATATTATTTTACACATTTTAATTCTGTGCCTAACTTTAGCAATTTGCCTAGTAAATCTGTGTTGTAGGGGTTTGAGATTTTTTTTTAACAGCTATACAGTTTTATACTCTGACTGTAAGAGGCTTGAGAGCCCCTACTATAGAGTATAGCACTTTGTGACTTGGAATTTATTGCAGAAAAGAAGACATCAACATGCATGCGACACCAAACCCATTCACGAGATGTGCGAGATGTTTTCTCCTCTGAAAAACAAACAATGTTGAGATAGCAAGAGAATTATGTTGTGATCACAAGAAAGAAATATAATAATAATAATGCATGGCATAATGCATAGTTAACATTCTAACATTTGCACAGTACTGTCATTATGCAAAGCCAAACACATTTCATTATAGCAACTCAATCATTTTATGATGATGTGCTTTTATCTCCACTCTGACTACTTATTAAGACTTGCACGAATGATCTTTGGAAACCACTTATTGTGAAATGAGTCCTAATATCTGAACAAGGATAAACGACTGTTGTGTTTAATCTCTTCCAGCTGCACAAGTTCTCAAAATGCAACAGCGTACAATGAAAACTCTACACTGAGCTAACTTTTGGCATGTCTGACAACAACTGATAAACCATATCTTCCACAAGCACACATCTTACCATAGCTAGTACACAGCCTGTTACCATCTTCCACCACAGAGCAGGACCAAAAACCAACCACATCTGTACAATTCATATGAAAAAACTCGATCTGTAACTTTTACATTACAATCATCCTATTTATACAACTAAGCAGATAAGGATTAAGGGCCTTGCTAAAGGGCCCAGTAGTGGCAGCTTTATGGTGAGGAAATATCAACTTGCAACCCTCCAATCAGAAGACCAACCTCTTGGTCTTCAACAGCTTCCCACCTCCCAACTTTTAAAAAGGAGATTTTAATGTGGCATTTAATAACTCCTGTTGGCTGGATGCTGGTGAACATTTTCGTGTAAAGCAATTCTGGCATCATGTCTAATATAGTAAAATAAGAAACAGAACCAAGATGATCATTGGTTACTTATGTGTTAAGTTATGGTGACCGTATATTACCTGAGCAAACTCAGAAAACAATCAAAACAATCCCAGGTTTCTCTTTAGTACAGTGGCTAAATTAATTACAAATCAGATATCTAAAAAGAGTGTTCCATCACAGTTTAGTAAAGAGGACTTTATGAATTTCCTCACTGAAAATAAAGTATTAGAAACACAATTGTGGAGGTCCCACCTTTGACAGCATCTCATGATCCAGTCTCACCTAAAGCTCCACAATTACAATTACACTGCTTTACACATGTAGGACAGAAAGAGCTGTATGATGTTATTATCAAAGCCAAATCAACATGTCAGTTAAATCCCATTCCAAGTAAACTACTGAAAGAAGTGTTACAAACAGCTGGTGAACCTGAATATTATTAACTCCTTGTTATCTTTAGCTCACGTCCCTAAACCCCTCATGTTAGCAGTTATTAAGCCTCTCATCAAGAAAACAAATTTAGATCCAAACAAACTATGAAATTACAGACCCATTTCAAACCTTCTGTTTATGTCAAAGATTTTAGAAAAGATTGAGTCTGCCCAGTTATGGTCCTTCTTATGAGAAATTATATTTGAAGAGTTTCAGTCAGGTTTCAGGCCCCATCATAGCACAGAAACTGCTGTAGTGAAAAAATCACAAATTTCCTGTTGTTAGCTTCAGACAAAGGCTACATCTCTCTGTTGGTTTTACTAGATCTTAGTGCTGCATTCAACACTATCGATCATGAATTACAGAATTACATCGGCATTCAGGGACAGGCATTAAGTTGGTTTAAATCCTACCTGTCTGATTGTTACCATTTTGTAGCTTTAAATGGAGAACTATCCAGGGTTATCTAAGTTAAATATGGGTTGCCACAAGGTTTAGTTCTAGGACCCCTGCTTATCACAATATACATGCTTCCCTTGGGAAATATTATTAGAAGGTATGGGATTAGCTTCCATTGTTATGCCGATGATACCCAACTATATATCTCATCAAAACCAGACAAAATATCTCAATTGACCCGTTTAACTGAGTGTGTTACATAATTAAAAGATTGGATGATGCATAACTTTCTTTTGTTAAATTCTTTCTATTCTGACTCTGAGAACAGAGATTTTGCTCATCGGCCCTAAAACCAGTACACAGAAACTCCAGCAGTTCAGCAAAACTTCTTCCACTTTAGAAATATTGCTAAGAAACATGTTGTCTAGATCTGCTGCAGAGAAGCTCTTCCATGCATTCATGACCTCCAGACAGGACTATTGTAATGCATTACAAGGTGATTGTCCTGCATCATTAATAAACAAGCTACATTTAGTCCAGAATGCAGCAGACACAATTCTCACAAGGTCGAGAAAATATGACCATATAACCCCAATCTTATCATCCCTTAGTCTTCCTGGCAGAGTTCAGGGCTCAGAAACACTCTCCCAGTTTATGTGCCGATTAAAGACGTATCTGTTTTAGCGAGTACGACACATAACACACATCACATATCATAACCTTGTGCTCCAGTACATCTGATCAAATAATTCCTCTCCACTGCTTTTCTTTCTCTACCCATCCTGAGGCATCCTGAGGTTGCACCACCTCAAGTTGTGTCCCACCTCATGAACAGTATGGATATACAAAGAGTAGATGCCGACCCCGCAAACATCCCAAACCATCTAGAACCATCTAGAGACGTACCAGCGTCCACTTGGATCCCACTTCATATAGAGTTTGGACATTGGACCTCTTCGAATTTTTAAAGGCTCTGGCATTGAGAAGCTGGTGTTTGATCTATAATGATCTAAAATGTTGAACTATTTTATGAGTTGCTTAGTGGCTCCTGGTTCCACAACGTCAAGTGACTGTATAAAACTGTAGAAAGGACAATACTTATAATCTTAAACTCCAGTACTCATGGTAGTTGTCACTCTCCAGTGTTTTGTATTGTTTTAAGATTTATGATCACACCCTTGATATCACTCAAATAAGGATGGGTTCCCCGTTTCAGTCTCAAGGTTTCTTCCTTATTCATCTCAGGAGTTTTTCTCTGCCACAGTTGCCCCAGGGTTTATACATACACATAATTCACTTTAATTCTTAATTCTGTAAATCTGTTTCGAGACAATATACATTGTGAAAAGCGCTAAACTTGAATTAAACACTAAACTTGAACTTGAACACTATCATGATTAGACATGGTATTATCAGACTGCTGCCTTTATCTTTTAATCCAACCCAGGTGATTTTCACCTTTTTTATGTTTAACTGTACCTACGTAAATTCTGGCACCCGCTCATTGTGAGTCCCTAAATCATAACAATTCTTTTTTATGGACGGCACCGAAAGCCATTAGGTGTAAAATATAAAGAACAAAAAAGGACATCACAATGTTGAGCAACAACAACAAAAAACCCATCCTTCAGTTACTCTCTATTTTATAAACAATATTAATATGCATGGGATTTTTATAATTATTACATTTTATTTTCTTAATATTGAACATTGAGCCTTGTATAGGGTAGGGGTTCATGTTGGTTATTTGTTTTAACAAATCATATTGTTTTTATGCTTTTTAAAATAAAGTTTATAAAGTCATTTAGTTCACTGTTTGTCACAGCAATTTGTGGACGCGCTCATTGTGTATTACAATGTTTAACATTTTCTAAAAGGGTCAGTTAGTTAAACAATTAATGCATTATTAAAATAAGGTCCTTAATTTAAATATATAAATGAGACGCTTTACCAACTCTTAATAAACAGCACAGTGAGTTCAGTGTGTGTGTGTGTGTGTGTGTGTGTGTGTGTGTGTGTGTCATCTGTTCAACAAACAGACAGAATAACATGACCGTTGCATGTGTATACTTAAAAAAAAAAAAAAAAGTGTCTGCTGATTGTCTACGAATGATTTAACGTTTACATAATATACAAGATGCAAAGATGCCTGGCAAACCAAGGCGGCAACAGCGACATTAAGCAACAAATGCTTTCTTAATTGCCCAAAAAAAAGAAACCAAAATCCAAAACCAACCAACACACAGCATATTGACGTTACACACATAAACATGTTCCACTTGTGCAGCGATGCACTTCATTATAAGCCTGTACAGCGGAGGCTTTCCGGCTAGCAGCTTTAACTAGTTAGCACGCTTTCTAAACTGCCCTTTCATTTCAGCCAAACATTTAATACTTCTGGCTTCTGGTCAACGCTGTTTTATTGTCAACACAGTAACTATGTACATTCTCGTTACAGGAGTTGAAGTGCACCGGGCCGTATAGCGACTATAGTAGTTAGCTGGCTTAGCGTAGCGGTACTGTTGGTGCTGTTGGTGTTGTTGTTTGATGTTGTTGTGGTTGTTGTTATGAGACAGAGATACGGGATGAACTTGTGCAAAGGCCGCAAGCCCATAACGCAGCGAGTAGAAAGCAGTACAACTCGTGCACTAACCTTTGTTGTTTTTTTTAAACACGGGTCCGATTATTTGTTCCTTCTAATAATCACAAAATGTTGATTAATAAAGACAGAAATGACGCCTCATATCTATTTGCAAGTTGAGTCCAGCCCACTCCAGAGTCATCACAGCGTCTCCACCACAACACCGGAGCAGTGACGTCGTGACGTCATGACGTCCTGCCACGTCACTTCTTCTCACTTTCGGGCCAAAGCTTCGGGGGGGTTTTATTTTTTATTTTTTATTAATATTTATAATTAAAAGCCAAAAGAGCAAGAGGTATTACACAATCATGTCAAATTAATACTAACTTCCAGAGAAAAAGAAACGAAAAATAAAACAAGAAAATTACATAAATACCAATGCTTTTAGAGCATTACATGTTTTCAGTGTTTTACAAAACTTATTTGGCAGTTTCCATACTTTAACCCAAGAAATATTACCAAATAAAGAAGACCAAAATATATTGCTGCTGGTTAAGATACAGAACGAAGAGCATTCCTCATTATTTTATTACTACACTGTTGTTTTAAAACATCATCATTTTCAATGAAAATGTTTTTACAAGGATTAACCATGTCAATTCCTTCTGAAATCTTTGTTATTCCATATGAAATAGTTGTGAGGTAAAAAAAAAAAAAAAGAACCTGCCAATTTAACAAGAATTTTGTTGACAGAAATATTACATTTCAACAAAAAAGTCAATGCATCCCAGACTATTAAACATATAATTAGGTAATACATTCCAAGGACTATTTCTATTCTTCATAAACCCAATTAACCATTTTATTTTAAATGTGTCATTAAGAGTATTATAATCTAATCCTTTGCTCTTTAGGATTACAAATTATCTCTTTTTTAAATAATGTGTTTTTTCCTCCAAAAATCTTTAATAATCATGGAAAGAACATCTAATGATAATGACGTATACACAGATCTAGATATACCTTCCGCCTTTGATAATAAAACCCTCGCAAATATTAAGAGGTCCCGCATTAACCACAAATGAAATCTCTTTTGAATTTTCTCAATAATTGGCTCAAATTTGAACTTTTGAATTTGAGTTTTAACAGTTTTTTATTTTTACAAATGATCACAACCAAATATGTTAGTTTATGTTTTACTGAAATATTTTCTATTTCTGTACAGAAGCATTCTTTAAGGGGATATAATAGGGATTTATCTTAATTCATATTAAAGCCAGAAACAGCAATGAATTCTTCCATATACTTAATTAATTTAGGTACTTACTTTTTTTTTCTATCCAAAAAACTGCAGTGTCATCCGCAAACCGAATAAGTTTAAATTGTACACCTAAAGCTGTAATACCATTAAATTGATTTCTTTTTATATATGATAAAACTGGAGTGACAAAAAAAAAAAAAAAAGGAGACAGAAGGCATCCTTGCCTAATGCCATGATGAATGTTAAATCTTTGTGAGGTACCATGAGCAAGTTTGACAGAACTATTACACCCACTATACAATGTTTTAACTGCTTTCAAAATCTCCAAAACCAAATATTTTACAATAACTTTGCAAATGAAACTATCATCCTCAAAAAAGTGGTTATGATCAGTCATATCAAAAACTAGTATAATGTTATTCCTTATATGACGTTCTTGCATAAACCAAGACTGTTCTATATAAATGATATTTTCTAAACCTTGCATCAGTCTCCTAGCAAAAATCATTGCAAACAGTTTACTATCAATAGGCCTCCAATTTTCAATGACTAACTTGTCTTTATTAGGTTTGGGAATCAATGTTATAACTCCTTGTTTTAATGGAACCGGCAATTCACCATTTTGTATAGCTTCTACTAATATCACCTGTTTGTTTTTAGATTGATGAATTATGTTTGTGTATTATGGTGAATTTACATTTAAGTGTATTTACATGTATATTACACATTAATATGTAATTCAATTAATAATGAAATCATATACTATGTATAATAGTAATAGGACCCCCACTTACCACCCCTGTCTTTGGAAAGAAATGCATGAAACTTGTCCATGATGCACAGTGGTGTAAAGTATTTGAGCAAATGTACTCTGTTACTGTATTTTTTGCCTACTTTCTAATTTTACTGAGTATCAAAGATATAAGCTTTTTTAAAATTAAGTCAATTCAATTCATTTTATTTGTATAGCACTTTTAACAATGAACATTGTCCCAAAGCAGCTGCATTCTGAATTAACTGAAGCTTATTTATGCACTTACTCAAACACCCAGACAGTAAAGCATTACAGTAGTCTAATCTAGATGTAACAAAAGCATAAACTATTTTTTTTATATCCAATTTTAGCAATATTTCTAAGGTGAAAGAAGGCAATCCTGATTATTTTATTCACGTGAGCCTCAAATGAAAGACGAGGTTAAATAATCACGCCAAGGTCATTGATTGGTGTACACACTGAGACAGTAACACCATTCAGAGATGCTAGGCAATCGGACAGTTTACTGCTAGTGGCATGTGGTCCTAGTAAAAGTAATTGCGTCTTATCCAAGTTGAGCAGAAGGAAGTTATTAAGCAACCACTGCATAATGTCCTTTACACACTCCTCAACATTGTATAGTATGATAAATGGTGTCAAAAGCCAAGCAAAACAAAAGACAAAACCCTGATCAGAGGCCAATAACGGGTCACTAGCGCCGTCTCTGTGCTATGATGAGGCCAAAATCCTGACTAATACATTACAAAAATGTTATTCATAAGTAGATGTGAGCATAACTGCTGTGCTACAACCTTTTCTAAAATTTTGAATATAATGGGGAGATTTGATATTGGCCTGTAGTTGGACAGCTGACATTGGTCAAGGTCAGGTTTCTTAAATAGGGGGTTGATAACTGCCAGTTTGAAGAATTTAGGTACATAACCAGTGCTAATGGAAGAGTATATCAATTTTAAAACAGGTTAAATTTACCGTTGGAAGATCTGTTTGAAGAAACCTGTAGGCAAGGGATGCAGGTTGATGATTTTGACAAGGAAATAAATGTAATTAATTAATTCTCTTGAATAGGGGTAAAACTTTGTAATTGATTATTTGAATTATTATACTGCTGTCTACAGGGTTATTTATAAAATATTTTGGATTTATTTGAATCATCTGGATTATTTGCCTGATGTTTTAAACTTTATTATTAAAAAAGTTAATGAAATTATTACTACCTATTGATGCCGTGCATGTTAATGCAGTGATTTTATTTCCTGTTGATTTTGCTACTGTGCTGAATAACAATCTAGGATTACGCTTGTTACTTCGGTGGTGGAGAAATATGCTGATCTAGCAGCACTAAAAGCTTTTCTATAACTCAGGAGGCTCTCCTTCCATGCTATTTGAAATACTTAAATTTGCTTTGATGCCATTTATGCTCTAAAGGTGTGTGGTCTGTTCTATGGTGTGCGTATTTTTACTCTTACTACAGTCATGATTCAAAATATATGTACTTTCTACTCCACTATGTTTTAATTAACAAAAAGTGTACTAAATACAAATTTTCAACCAGCTTTTGTTAAAGTTAAATACAAATATTGCCACTCTCTGAGACATGAGACTCTAAAACATTGATTGAGCTGATCAATGGGGCATTCAATCTTCATAGCAGGATATAATATGGGGGCTGACATTTCTGCTTTACAAATGCATAATTATGTTTACAAAGCACATTTCCTACTGTATACTCTAGAATAAATTTTCCTCACTTTCTCCTGGTCAGGGACACAATGGATACACAGACAGCAACTCAAGCTCAGGGATGAATGCAGAGACTTGGAGGAGCAAGTCTGTAAGGATACCTGCTGTGCTACTTCAAAATTAACTTATTAATCCTAAAATTAATTTCGAGTCACAGTACACGGTGTGTATATGTGTGTGTGTGTGTGTGTGTGTGTGTGTGAGAGAGAGAGTCCAAATTAGTTGAAATTGTTGTAGAGAAAAAACAATACAAGACAAAGCTTTTATATAACGATGTACTGTATTCAACAATGGCTTGATACATATGATTGAGAAACATGACACGTGAGATGTGTGCGATAAAATAGGACTATTTCACAGGAAAGGGGAAGGAGGGGGAAAGTCTCTTTCAGCCCACTACTTTCTTTTTTTTGCTGCTCAGGGCAAAATGTTGAAATATTGCCTTCTGCAGGAGCCATATATCACATTTCATTAGGACATTTCAAGGCCAGTTTCCCTTTTACACAAGTAAAGCCTTTCTAATTTATAACTTGTCTTGAAGACTGTTTGAAGAGTTTTTAAGATATGTTACAACACACCCAAGCACAAAATTGAACAGGATCTTTATGGCTAAACAAATTTGGAGATCAATCCCGTTACCTTTTGAGCATCACCATTATTCTGTACAAATTCCAGTTTTGGCATGCAGGGAGCTGTTCTTCACCAAGTAAATACTTGAGATTACAGGAGATACAAAAGTCAATATACTTTTATGATGAAAATATAACAGAACATGTATGCAAAAAGAAATCTAAAGTCATAATTGAAAAGAAACAAATTAGAGTAATTCAAGGAAATTAAAGTGAACTAGAGTGATGGCATTTGCTTGCTGTCATGGATCCTGTCTGCTGCAGGGAGTAAGTGGGCAGTGTTAGTATTCAGAAGAGAACAGTGTTATGTTTCATAATGTGTCCAGTGATCTCCCTCTTGAATAAAGAGAATTACAGCTTGCCGGGAGTTTTGTTTGGGTTTTTTTTTTTTACACAATGCAACAGTCATAAAGTACTACCATATTTTTTGGCTTGCCACAGGCACGTACCCATTAAATTAGCTGAAGACATAGACTTTAATAATATACTGGTATGATGGTATTCTGTCATCAGATCTGAAATAGTTTTATGTCTATAAATGTATAACTACTATGCTGTATCAGGTTAGATAATGATGTCAAAAAATAGACATGGGCATGGAACATACCTTGAAATATGCACAATTAAGGTACTTTTAAACAAACTAACATGCTTGGAGAAAATCGGCTAAAAAATTTTACATTGTTTTGATAAACTACTGAAGACTAAAAAAGATTAGCTTAGAATAAGCACACAAACATACATGCTCTTTCTGTCTCCCAATTTCAGCTCTTAGTTAATTGTATTCTCAGGTAACAATTATGTTCCAATTGCTAGAAATTGTAAAGAACACAGAGAAATTAGGCACTAAATAAAATCCCTCTGTGTCGCAGGAAAATCAAGCAGAAGTCATGAACAATTTAAACTAACCAGCAATGTGACCTGACTGGTTTAATAAAGCTTAAAGAAGCTAGAGATAACCCTGAGAGAAGGTTCTAAAACATGGGCAAGTTTGCCAAAGGAGGTCGGACTCTGTGTGTTTGGTTAATATAACTGTACACTCTATTTAAATACATCAGCACACTAGTGACAAGAACCCTAAGATATTGTTTTCCCAGTAAATGTGTAATATTCATATATCTATACATGTGTTTATTATTTCAATCCTCAGTACTAATAAGACATGTGCAAGTGTTTTACTATCAACTTCAACAATACATCAAGGCAAAGACCTGTGAAACAAACTGTTAGAACAGTTTTCAGATTTCCATTATTCCCAAATATTCCATTAAAAAAAGAAAAACAGTAAATGCTGTAAAGTAGTTCTTATTTGAGGTATTGAAGACCTACATCTAGCAAAAAAAATAATAAAAAGTATAGACAAACTAAACACAATACCAAAAACACTGTCAAAATTTGAAACAAAGAAAAAAATAAAAATAAAAAATAATAATATAAATTTCAGCATATTTCAGCACCCAGCAACAGAATGCCCCTGGGCAGATTTCTCTTTATCTACTGAAGGGATAAGTAGGAAAACAGTTTACAGTGCTTCATATTTTGGAAGTTGACTAAATGGAGGCTTTCAAAAGTCACCTTTTTTGTTAAACATTTAGGCTTTCTTCTGTCTGCCTTTTTTTAATTTAATTTAATTTTAAATGTAACCAAGTCGTTCTTATGCCAACGTATTAGCAAAACTCTATTTTCAGCTCTCTCAGCTGTTTAAGTCCAATAAAACTAAACTCTGCAAAAGCTTGAGGAATTAAACAAAATTAAAATCTGTGAGACGTAATTAAAGTTTGCCCCTTTCCTGACACCAATCAATCTGTCACACAAGGCTGCTTTCACACTACATGTTTTACATGTGATACTTCAGGAAAGTTCTTCTGGTGTGTTTTTGGCCACACTGGAGAGCTTCCAAAGTTTAAAAGAAAAAAACTGTGTTTTTTTAATCTCTTAATCAATTAGGCAGCAAGTTTCACCACAAGCAAATACAGAGAAATATTGCTAATGAAAAATAATTACTACAGAGTGAATAAAAAAAAAAATCATTGCTAATATTCCAAATTTGCCATATAACTAAAATGTATATCTTTTTAATATTTAAGTTATACAAGCAGCTCTCATTCTTTTCTTTTTAAAACAAAAAGCGCTCCAGTTTTTCTGTAGGAAAAAAACAAAAAACAAACCAAACACCTAGTATGAAAGCACCCTAATGTATGCGTTTAGGTATATGCATATTTAAACTGTAACGGTTGCAAAATTGTGCAGTAGTACACAAGAGTTTTGTCCAATTTATATGAAAAATTAGCTTAGCTCTCAGCATTATTACAACCTCTGCATTTATTACTCAAGTACAGTGTATTTACTCTACTTATGTAAAAAGTTCAAGTGTGCCTATTCTGATTTCACAGGGACAGACTTGATGAAGACATCACCCACATTACAGCACATCTTCATGTGGTATTGGACAGCCCATGCAAAAATACAATGAATCAGTGATAGAGGTATATATTAAATGGGATCTATTTATAAGAATGTACCGGCTGCCTACAGTATGTTTGCCATGACACACACTCACATATGGGATAAATGGGATGCTAGAGGACCAACGAGCACAAGAGTGACTATATGTGCTGAGAAGGGCAGGATTCCTAAACTTATAAGTGCCTACCAAAGAAACAAAAAGAAATGGTTAGTTTAAAACATATGCATGCAAAAAATTTCCCAGTGAAAAAGCTACTACCCCGTCACTTCCTGTGGTATTGGTCTTTGAGACTTAGTTCAGGATTATATTACATCATTATTGAGTTATCGTTTGATGGGTCAAATTCTATTTTTGGGTTTGAGATTCTGAACTGTAGGGATACGATCCAGAGGTCAGTTCAAAAGTGTAATGCTGAGTTGTGTCATTCCCTTGCCCCATATGTATGTGAGAGATCAGTGCATCAGAGGAAGAGTGAGGTAAATGCAATATGAATTAGTGAAGACATTGCTCAGAAGTTTTAAATGGCTCACTTGCTTCCAAGTGCACAGAAGGCCCTATAGTAAACCTCTAAGAATCCTTAAAGGAAACCAACCTAAAACCCCCCAAAATAACAGTGTCACTGAAAATATTAGATAAATAATCATTTTCTTACAATTCCTTGTTTCATTTTTTTTCTTTTTTTTGCAGAATTTTCCGATGTTTTCACTTTTATCGCTCAAGTATATCACAGGATACTATCTATAGAGGATAAGAGGGTAATTTGAGTACCATGCTACATCTTGTTCGAAGAAAGGCTATTGCAGACAATTTCTACAGCACGTACAACCACACATTATACGCTTGTGTAACAAATGTTTCAAAACATTTCGACAAGAAACTAAGTACATATGTATTGTTCACTATTTAGAGTCTTTAAGGACTATCCCTCAAGTCAGTATAAAGTTCTCAACATTATTTGACTTTAACTGTCCCGTTTTACAGACAAAATCTGAAAAATTGCTATTCAAAAAGTAGCAAATTTGGTCAGAGTCCTTTTTTTTTTTTTTTTTTAAATAAGTAGTGCTTTTGATGGCTTAAGACAGAGGTCTTGCTTTGAAATAATCTCACCCAGTGGCAATCTATAGAACTTCAGTGTGCATTTTATGACACCATAGCTGCAAAGTCTTCACATCCAAGTATTTCTTTCCTCCTTGGTTTAAAACATGACAGCTAGTGCTGTAACATATAACTCAAAGTAGGATAGCTTTATCAAAATACCTAAAACATGTTTATAAATATTATTTGTTTAAAGTTTCAGAAAGTCTTTCAACAGGAAATTTTATCTGTGGAATGGAGGATATCACGTCCTGTGTTCCTGGTAGCAGAAAAATGCGACACACAAAACGCTTCAGGTGTGAGAAAACCCTCTTCCGGGAGTCAGAGTATTTTTATGTTTCAAGCTCTAGAACTCCCAGTCCAGTGCCTCTTCACGATTGGCTGCTCGCTCAAGTCGATGGATGATGTTGCTAAGGTTGGCCATTTTCTCATCACGCCTCTGTGTGCTCTTGCTGATCTTGGTGTTGGAATGGAGGGATTGAGAAGGAGAAATGGGGGCAGAGGAGGACGGCACAGGTGAGACAGACATCATGAGGCCCGGAGACGAGGCAGCCGAGGGTGAGTCGAGGGACACCTCCAGGCTGCTGCGGCATGCCTCCGATGATGCCTTGAAGCTCACTGGGTCCACTGGTGATTTATTTTCACCTTCAAGCATGGCGGTGTTGGTTTTCTGAATGTTGTCTGAGGAAACAGATCCAGAAACGAGTTTGTGAACGCAATCTTCGTCCTGCCTGAAACTTGGAGGACAAAATGATGTCAGGGCCCTGTCGCCAGACATCTGTTCCGCTTCAGTCTTCATTTCAGGTATTTGTACAGCCATGGAAGAGCATGTGTCCTGCCTGATATGCAGCTTCTCCTCCTCTTCCTCCACTTCCTGTTTGACATTAAATATTGCAGGGCCATTGCGGACCACATGGACTTTTTTCCGTTCATCTACGTCTGAAACAGGACTGCAGCTCACGGAAGGAGAGAAGGTATTTTCCGGGTCGTCATCGTTGTCCTGAGGACCTTCCACGAGGACTTCGCGCCGCATTCGAGACCTGCTTACAAAATAATCAAAACAACACAAATTGAGCACCCAGAATTTTCAGTTAATGGTTTCCTATTTGTCTTTAAAAAGATTTTTGCACAGTCATTAAACTGCATTTTATCTGTATATATGGGGAATAACAGTATTGTTAATCAGTAGGAAGGTTCTAGGAAGGTTAATTCTCTATATCTTTTCTATCTTGTCTTTTCTTGTATTTCCCCAAAATGTTCACTAGGTGGAGCCAGAACAGCATCCATGGGTCTAAAATCAGCACAGACTACTACAGTGGAACCCCGTTGTACGAGCATAATTCGTTCTTGAAAATTGCTCGTGTGTCCATTTGCTCGTATGTTCGAACTGATTTTCCCCATAGGAATGAATGTAAAAGTTATTAATCCGTTCCGAGACCTCATTCGATCGCTTATTTCTGCACTTAAAAAGTATTTGTAGCCTATTTTTAAAAACAAATACACCGCAAATTACCGTAATGTAAACATAATTTAACACTTATGTGGTAGTGGTTGATTGCGAGTGTGAGACGCGCACCACGCTCATAACCGCCTCGCTTTCCATGTAATTCTATTTACTTTCGTTTTCACAGCACCATCACTGATTTTCTTGGGAGACATTTTTCAAGATTTCTAGTGAAATAAAAATATAAAACTAAAAAAAGTTACTGTGGGAGAGCGTATGAATACGGGAGCCACTTTTATTTGTTTTGTTTTTTTTGTGTCGGTCTGCTTAGTGCCCCACGCAGAAGTCTCTGGCGCGCGCGCGCGCGCACACGCACGCATGCACACACACACACATGCTCTCCTCCTTAAATGCACCCTCCGATCATTTGAAAAGAGAAAACAATCATTAGGTCACATTAACTTCAGGTGAGTGATACGTCATCAACTAAGCGACTGATGCGACCCTCCGCCGAAAACGAGGAACCAGCAGCGTGGGTTTGCTCGTGCTTTCGAAATTTGCTCGTGAAACAGGGTAAAATTTTGCGAGCGAGTTTGCTCGTATCTCTGTTTGCTCGTACTATAGGTTGCTCGTACAACAGGGTTTTACTGTATATAGTTTACACTGTACAATTCATACAAACCTTTTAATCTTACAAGAAAAGGTGTTTGAAAATCACAGTTTCTTTCTAACCTGTAGTTGTGAAACCAGTTGATGACAGTGTTGGTCTTGAGATTGAGTTGTGTGGCCAGCATCTCAATGGTGTGTTGGGAGGGGTAGGGCTCCTGCAGGTATGCCTTCTTCAGAGCCTCTTTCTCCTCTGTGTTTAGCACTACTCTGGGCTTCTTGGCTTGGCCGTATGAACATAGCTCCATTTGGGAAAGTCCAGGGCTAATGGAGTCTGAACGTGCTCCTGGAGAGTCAGTGTCTGAGCTGGGACTCAACAGGCCATATCTGCGCTTCAGGTATGCTGTAAATGTAGAAGTAAATCATTAAATCAGTGACTGTCTTAAAATTTAGCACATGTTAATTTTAGAATTCTTTAATTCCTGTGGGGAAAATGTAAATTGCAATGAAAACAAAAAGAAAGCCGTAAGTTATCTTTTGTATTAAAGTTTTTCTTTATTAGGAAAAGGGGAGAGCTGATCCTGATTTAATTTCTAAGCCAAACATTTTTTATTTTAGATTCACTGTTTGGCAATAGTGCAAATAAATATTTTTATGGAAATTATTACTTTATTACACATTTAAATACTTGCAGGTTTGCCAGACCGGTTGCCAGAATGGTTGAGGACGGTTTGAGTATTTCTATGACTTGTCTGTGACGAGCATAAAAGCATCTGAGACCATATTAAACATTGAACCTGTGGATAGGCCACAACAGCTGCCAAGAACCAAGCAAGCGGATGCTGCAGTGGGCAGAGTCCTACCAAGACTGTACACTTGAATAAAAAACATGGCCTGGACTGATTTCTGCTGAGGCACACAGGTAGTCACTCAGAATTTGACCATGGACCATAGAGCCAACCTGTCTTGTGTCAGTAGTCCAGGTGGGTGGAGGTGCTTTAATAGTGTGATGTTTTCTTTTCACACATTGGGACCATTAATACCAATCAATCATCATCGCAGGCATGCCACAGATTATTTGAGAGAATGTGTGTTTGTTCATAGCTGTGTTCAGCATTATAATGCACCATGTCCCATAATTTCTCAAACATCATGACAATGAGTTTATGAACATGACAGCAATTCTTCAGAGTATGCTCAAAGGCATGCTTCCAACATTTTGTGAACTCGCTCTGTTTTAAAAAAAAGTCAGGCCCTACCCAGTGTTAGCATTATGTTTCAAATAAAGTCCTCAGTAAATGTATACTAATGTTGTACAGTACGTACTCATGAGTCGATGTGTGAAATTCTTTAGTATGTCCCATTAGTTTACCTTTTTTCTCCATCTTCTTCATATCTCTCAGTTTGTCCACATTGTGTGGGTCATTTAACCATAGCTGCATGCGCACAAATGGCTCTCTGCCTTTTAGACTCAGCTTATGCCACGGTTTGGGCCTCGATAGCAAGTCTGACACAGAGCCTTGTGTAAGGCCTAAGATACTCTCCCCAAACAGTCGCTGGCCTAAAAATTACACAAATCAACATGTAGCAACCATTACAAAAACCTCATATATTTATGTTCCATATTAAAGTACTTATAATAATAAGATGTTCAAATTACCTAGGTTGTTGTCAGTGAGCACCTCTTTGACCCGCTTGGTTATAGCATATGTGTCAAGCTCAGGTGACATGGCCACCATCTCCTGAATACCTAATGGAATGTGAGGTTGCTGAAGTGCCAATGTGCCTGCTGTGCCATTCACTCTGTGAGGTTCTGTGTGCTGTGGGTGAGGGTGCTGGTTCTCCTTACTGCTCTCCAGCACCAAACTCACTGGCTCCAGTGGCATACTGGGCTGGCTGTCCTCTGGGCTGAGTGGAGGTGATGGTGAAGAGTGAGATGTCACTGGACTTTTGTCTGAGGAGAGTTTCAGAGAAAGATCAACCATTAGTTCTTAATAATTTGCTTTAAATATGAAATACAAGATTTGCTTCAGAGGCCAATTAAAGCATCAATAAATTGAAACTTTTTTTTTTTTGGAAAAAAAATATTTGTTACAAACAAATAACCACCTGATTCATAGGCTTCTATAAAGAATGTAACTCACCGTGGTTATGGCTGTGGTTGGACTGCTGATTGAGGCTCTGTCCTAACTGGTCCAGCAGCCACAGCTGCATGCGAATAAATGGCTCTCGCCCCTTTTGTGTGAGCTTGCTCCAGGGTTTGGGTCTAGACAGCATGTCACTCACGCTACCCTGAGAAAGGCCCAGTACCTGCAGGAGCCAATCACAGCATTTATGATTTTTTTTCAACAAAAGAACTAAAAGGTAAATGTTGGTATTCAGACTTTTATCTTCTTAAACTTTCTTCTTTGAACTTTGATCTTCTTAATAGAAATCAGCTAATACACCAGTTAAAGTGAAACATCAGCCCACCACATGGTGGGAGCAAAGTACAACTTACCAGCTTGGAAAGTAATAAAAATAAATGAATTAAAAAACAACTGGGTGAATATTTAAGAAGTTTTGGCAATAATGTTTTGTAATAATTGATTTGTATCTGTTTTACATGCACTCTTAAGTGTGTGTTTATGTGTTTCTATTATCTTACCTATTTTTTATAGTGTGCTTATAATGTTTCAGCGATGTGTGGGATTTAAAAAACAGAATTATGAAAACATGTACACTGCAAGAGTATTAAAAGCTTCAAAGCAATAAAAAACTGGTTAAGCAATTAGACTTGATGGTTCAGGTGGCCTGTTAATATTCACAACCTGTTTCAGAAAGTCTTTTAATAACTGGTACATAAAGGACTGGGAATACACCTGATATTAGGTCAGAAAAAACACATTATAAAAATACGGAAGACTGCAATTACATATAGCGATACTATTGTTCCAGCACTTTAGAAAACCACTCCACAATTTCTTCTCCTAAGTTTTTCTCTGTCCTCTTCAACAACCTGACCTGAAAGCATATTCCGATCAAACGCGTACCTTCTCTCCAAAAATTCGCTGACAAATGCCATTCTTCGCCAGCTTCTCCTTGACCTGGCGTGTAAGTTCTAAGGTATCCACCTCACGATACATATACATCTCATACTGCTCAGGGGTGAGCGGTGGCACAGTGGGCTTCAAAGTACGAGGAATGTAGGAGGGATAGTAGCTCATCCGTGCTCCTCCACATGCAGTCTGATCCCCACTTACACACGATTCTGGCTCCACTTTCACAGGACGGCTTGGTGGAGGTTCATCCTCCTCAGTGCCTGGCCCTTCCTCTGTGCCCGGAGGGCATTCTGTGTTCCAGGCCCGGGGCACTGTGGAGGGCACAGAGGAGGAGGAAGAGGAGAGCGAGGGAGAGACAGAGGTGAAGGGACGAGACCAGTGCTGGTCAAAGTAGGTTCCAGCCTCGCCGATTTCTGACTTCACCTTACGAATAATGTTTTGGACAAAAGCAGCAGGAGACAGAACGCTGAGAGGGGTCTGGGGGCTGCTGATGGGGTTTGATGGACACAAGGGCATGACACTACCCTCTTCTTGCTTGATGTAAGTGGGCATAGGACCAGGAAGGGTCTTGTGGGACTCCTGAGAACACAGACTCTGGCTGCTGGCCTCCAACTCAAACAGGGCTTGCTGTTGTGCCTGCATCTCTCGCCGTGCCTGCTCCAAGATGCTCTTAATAGTCTCGTCTGAATTACTGCCTCCACTACTGCTGCTGCGCCCGGTAGAAGATCCCAGAGAGGACTTACCATCACCTATAATGCAGAAACGCAGAAGAATCATTAATAATTTACAGTAGGGTTCAAATGCCAAGCATTTATTGAAGTGTTGAAGAAGTCTAGAATGAAACTGAAGTATTATCTAAAAGTCCTGCTTGCATACAATTAGGATTTAAGTGTCAAACTTAATGTTGCCATTCATGTGTTGTTTTACTGTTGCTTATATCACTATTCTCTGTATATTATATGAAAGTGGATTTGATCTAAAAAAAGAAAATTTAAAAAAGGTATTAAAATGCATTTTAAGAGTATTCAATTGCTTTGTCAAAAATTAGCATTATACTGTACATAATAAAGTGATGTTTATATATACAAAAAAATGAAAGAGTTGCTCGAGGTCTTGATAGTGCCTCATAGATGATTAGTACATAAAACGTTTGTAAATTCAGCTCAGTCCTTAAATAGCATGTTTAATGCGATTGAATATAGTACTGTAGTATTTCTGTCTATTCTAAGAAGTACATAGCCAGTGCTGGCAGCAATGAGTTTTCCTTACAATGATCCTCTTTCAAACAGCCAGTCTTCACAGATGTAATAATACATCTTAAGAATCCAAAACAAAATAAATCATCAATTTATTATACACCATGTGAATTATATATACAACAAAAAAAGAATTCACATTACTGGTAATATAAATATATAGTTAAAATTATTGACCAGTTCAATGAAAATTATGTTATGTTCATTAGGCAGGTCTAGGAAGGTTGGAAGCTCTTTGGACAACTATTACCTGTCATATTCATTGCAACTGTTTGTTTCTCATGGTCTGAGAGTCCTTCAGGTGATATTTTGGTTTTGTTTCTTGTTTCTTTTTATAAATTTGCAAAAAATTGTCATCATGGGGTTTTGTTTGTAGAATTTTGAGAAAAATAATTAATTTAATACATTTTGGAATAAAGCTGTTACAGAATGTGGAAAAATGTAAGCGCTGTGAATGTGGATGAACTGTAGAAGACCTTGATCATTGAGAGAACCAGAACCATAAGAAAGACCGAACTAGAGAACTGAAGCAGAATAGGCCACATCAGTAGTAATCAGTAGTAATCACATCAGTAGTAGGTTGTACATTAGGCTTGTGTAATGACATGCCTTATTGTCCTTTTTACTGTATAATAATTTCCAGCTACTATATTTACTGACATTTACTCTGATTGCATTATATTAGCAAACCTGTAGACCACATTTTGCATGGGACTTCCAAATAATAGGAGATAAGCCAAGATCAAGGCAAAACATCCAGTTAAATCCACAAACAAGAAACAGGAATAGAAAGTTTGCAATATAAGGGGACTACATACAGTGGAGCTGAACGAATATGTTGTAAAAGTAAAGTGAGGGTGTGTGTGTGTGTGTGGTGTGTGTGTACAGTGGGTAATTGTGACACAGTGTTGATAATCAGCAGTCGGGTGACTGTGAATGTACAATGAACATGGCATGTGGGTTTTGTATTCCACGGTGTCCATGCAGAGGTGCACTGTTAAAAGTGGCGATTAGTACAGATTCTCATATGGACATAATGGGGACAAAATTCATTTTTGCCCATTAAAAAAACTACATTAATTGTGCCTCCAGCATTGTGTTAGATCCACCACTTAAAAATTACTGAATAATGATTGGCAATGCTTAAGGAAATATATACAAACAGTATAAGATTATATAGAAAATGTACTGCTATTTCTTTGTGCATTACTGCAAAATCATTGAAAGAATCCACCAACTGATTGTCATGATTATAGCTGCTGGCAGACAGTTAGAACTGCACAATTGGTAATAATATAATGCCCTCCTCTACTCTCCTTAAACCTGACATGCTGTAAATGTTTATTTTCTATCAATTTATTGTCTATTTTCGTCTATGGGTTCTGCATGATTACCTCACTCAAAAGTAAATATTGCACAAGCTTAGTGTCAATGTACCAAATGTCCTCCCATTACATCTGAAATTAAATGTAGCTTTGCACATTTGGCAGTTCACCATTGTTACAGGAGTCAGGAGTTAAGGAGTCAAAGTGTCTGGAGAAAACAATCCCTTTCTAATTTATTGCTATGTCCCAGTCTGTTGTAGCCAGGTTATACAAAGTCAATGGATTAAGTTTTTTTTTGCTATACAGGCCTTATACACTGAGTTTGAGCTCAAAATATGAATATTAGACACTTATTTCCTGATTTATGCATTTAACTTTGAACATCTGATATTAAGCTTTATATCCTTTGCATTAACTGCATCAAGCCAGTGACGTTACTAAACTGGTGTATTCTTACTTTTAGTTGATGGTGTTTTTTTAGGCAGGGGTTCTCCCTTCAGTCTTCTCTACAGATGGTGAAAGTTTGGTGATTGGCTTAGCCAGCCTAAAACCTTCCACTTTTTTTTTTATTTGGGGTGGGCCTGATCAGTGTCCAAGTATTTAACTTCACTTCATTTCTGCTTACAGCATTTGTTTGTTTGATCACTTGAAAATGGGTGCGATCAATACAAAAGGTGCCATGTTATATTGTTAAAAGAATGAATGTAATATATATATATTTTAAAGTAAGCTAAAATTGTAGCCTATTATCTCATATTATTATTTTTTATGACTTTAAATGTATTGCAAAAACAAAAGTGATTGCCATTTCGATGCATTTACAGAAGACTAAGTTAGAAAACAAAAAAAACCCATATCTTTTTTGTAGATGTTTTAAAACCTGTTTCCAATCATAAACACTGTACAGAAATGACAGCATATTTTCATATGAACCATTTTTCTTTCTATGTGGCTTTGCATATTTATCAACCAGCAAGTTTTATTTTCATTTTAGTGGAGAACAGAGCTTAATCCATGTCTTGAAAAGCTCCCTACCTCCTCGCTGGGACTGGATCTCTTTCTTAGCCTGTTCCAGAATGTTCTTAATGGCGTCATCTGACCCAGTTTCAGGAGTTCGGATTCGAGGAGTGATACTCCCTGCACAGAATGTAAGACAGAATGGGAATGAGAGATTGTATATGAGAGAGAAAAAGCACTACGGTGTTATTTTGGCAGTGGGGGGGGTGGTTGTTGTTTGTACACCAGTGGCACCAGTGTCTGGTGTCTAGTTAATAGCACACAAGTATATTCTTTCTTTGGGGGTTTATTCTTAATTGCTGTATTGGCTTTGCCCAATGCTTGGATCTTTCTGATCAATTGTTTCTTTTTTCTCCACTTCAAAATGACGCATTCTACCACAGACAGCTCTCCTGTCTTTATGTTTTTTTATCTTTTTTAACAACAAATTAGGTTTGGGTTTCTGGGGCTCTAAAAGTTCCAAAGTTTTCCTCTTGACTTCTAGAGCAACGGCATTTGTGACCATTGCATGTAGTAAGCCTGAGGTAGCTCCCATTTCGAAAAACAATCAAGAGTCTATAAACGCATCTATAAATATAGGAAAAGGAAGCATTGCAACTATATTTTAAATGTTTAGATATTAAGAATTGCGCTGGCAAAAAAACAGTTCATTAGATAAGTAAGGCTGATATTATGTTTACATTTTATTCCCCTAACACAATTTACGTCTGACATTTCAGTATAACATTTTACAATATAAAACATGCAGCATGATACAAAATACCATATTCTTCATAGAGAAGGCAATACCATTCTTCTTCTTCATATATTTTAAGGTTGTTTTAAACATTATAACATGGCAGAAAGATGTGTTGCTCTTATGTGAAATGTACAGTATAGGTTAATGATAATAATAATAATAATAATAATAATAATAATAATAATAAATTATTATTATTATTATATATTATATATATATATATATATATATATATATATATATATATATATATATATATATATATATATATATATATATGATCACAGTGTTGCACTTAAAAATATAAGAAGTACAAAAATTACAATATGAAAAATCTGGATTGTTGTATCCAATAGGACCTCATCCATAAGATCTCCTCAGCAGAATAACTCAACTGTGCTTTGCTGTTGACTACAGGTCCAGTAACCAGTTGTACTGTTTTGGTCTAAATAAAAACCTAAAGGTATTTGTAAGCATTGGTAGAAACACTGTTATATGGTGGTGAGTTTGCATACAGGGTCACACAATACATAGAAACATTAACATTAACAACAACCACAAAACGAAAGAAATAACTATAAAACCATGAGATAATCTTGTTGTCTGTGCTTTTGTTGTCAAACACAACATGGTGTTAACAAAATAGAAATAATTAAATTGTTTAATCTGATGTGTCAGTTCCACAAAGGGCTGAGCCACGAACGAAAAAAATTACAAAATGTGTTTCTTTTTAATTATTTTCCGACAATAGGAATTAAATCATTTTAATCGAACTGAACCATTTTTATTGTCAATATTTCAGTTATCTAATTTACTGGAAAATCAGAAATGTTTTGTTGCTGTTTTAGAACTATATTTAACCCCACAATTTAATCACCTGCCAATTCCCACCAGCTCTTCCCTGCCATCTGATAGCTACCAACTGAGGAGGGTGAGGGCCAACACAAGTTTCTTCATTACAAGCAGCATAACAAACTCACTACCTGCACCTTGTCCATGTACATGAACTTATGGATGCCTAAGATTGGCTAATGGGTCTTTGGTTTTTGTTAAACTGCATTGCTCCCTCCCCAGGAGTACATTTAACATTGCTCCCATGACTCCCAGCTACAGATGACTGTGTCATCAGGGTTTAAGCTCATTCCCGTCTTCCTGGCTATAGGACAAATAATGTCTGAGACATACCTCTCTGGCGAACTTGAATGGTGCGTAAGGCCAGTATGTTCTGTTCATCAGATAGAAACTGCTTCATCTTGATGAAGGGCTCTTTGCCTTTGACTGTCAGCTTCCTCCATGGTTTGGGCCGAGCCAGAATCTCACTGACTGAGCCTTGGGAGAGGCCCAACACATAGTGTCCAAACACCCGCTGGCCGATGTTATGTTTGAGAAGCTGCTCTTTCACTTGGTAGGCTATCTCTGCTGTGTCTAGCTGGTCCTCGTCTCCTCCTCCTGAACTCCCACACTCTGACTGGTCACTAACTAAGCCGGCTTCCATCCCAGAGGTCCCTGAAGCGCCTGGATTGACTGACATGAGGGCAGCTTTTGCAGCAAACAAAGCAGTAGGGAAGGCCATGAGTGAGGCACCATCCTTCTTAAAGTGCGGAGAGAGGAGCTGCTTCTGCAAGAGAGGCCCTGTAGCATGTTTCTCACTGGAGAAGGGTGATGCAGAAAAGGATCGTGGGAGGTCATGGGTCACATGAGTCCCATCAAGATTGGGTGGACCCGGACTGGAGGAGGAACGGCCATCTAGTGGTAATGCTCCTGGAGGGGAGGAGTATGAGCTCATTGGGCGCCCCAAATCTCTACTAGAACCATCTGACTGGTCTTCATCTGAATGGACACACAAAATAATCTTTGCTGCATGAATGAAGTCTTTAAGAAAGGTCTTACTCATTTGTGTGCTGCATCAATGTTGTGGAAAAACTACAAATGTTTTCAAAAACAAATTTCATCTTACCAGGACTCTGCTGGACTCTGACTTTGTCTGTCAGAAATTTGTTGGAGTGTAGAAAAGTCTGTTTGTCAAGCAACAAAGCCTCTGCAACCTTGTCAGAGTCCTGTACGCACACACATGTCAAAAAATAGTTTAACTAAACAAAAAAGATGAATTAGTGACAGTGGATAGCATTATATATATGATAGCTAGTGAGGTAGCTTGGTCATTGAAATTAGTTTCCTCATTGACAAAACCAAACTATAGAACGAAAAACAAAGTGGAAAAGTAAAGTAATTTATCTGCTTTTTAGGTGGTGGCAAATATGTCAATATGATGCTTAACTCCGAGGGAAATGAACCATCAGCAATGAAAGCTCACAAATCTTAAAACCATTTTTCTCACCTGGGAAGAACTCCCATTTGCCGATGTCACTTTCATTGCTTTAAGAATGCTGTAGGGGGAGAAAGAGAAAGTCAAGGCTGTCCTAATTAGCAAAAAGACACAGTCAATACACTTTATTGAAAAGAGAGTTGTTGGTTTTTTTTTTTTTTTTACCGGAGTTCAGTTTTAATTTCTTCATAGTCCAATTGAGACTGCAGTTTAACTTCTAATTTCTGAAAAAATAAAACAAGCATTTTTGTTATAAACTGTAAAATTATATAGTGAATAAATGTCTGGCTGAATTAGTCTTTCTATCTAATCTAAATACATAAAACTAATACACCAACTAGCAGATAAAGCAATATTAAAAACACAAAGTTTGTCTCAATTCAATTCCACAGTCAGTAATTACACAACCCCTAAACCTACACCATACACAACTACATGGTGTTATGTTCTTACACACCCATTAAAAATGTATAGTCTGGTTTGTGCAGAAGAGAGCGGCATACAGGTCTGTAGCTGGAAAACTGTACAGCGTCTACATGTTCAAATCATTTCTACCACACTTACTTCAATAGCCTCTGTCTTATACACAAGTTGGTTTTCAAGATCTGCCAGCTGGCTTGCTGAGGAGTCCTGCACTTCCTGGAGAGTGAACTGCAACCTCTGGACATTTTCAAGCAGGCGAAGAATTTCTCTGTCTTTGGAGAAGAGAACTGCTTCCAGTCGTGATGGTGAGCACTTGTCCTTCTCATCCTTTCCTCCTTTCCCCTGAGAGGGGCACCACAGCAGAGAAGCAAAGTAGTGAAGGAGAAGAAAAAAAACATGAAAATCCTGTTTCAACTTCAAAATGCCTGCCATCCTCTCCGCTTTCCTATAATCATATTACTTCAAAGTCTTGCTAATGAGGAGCCAGAAGCACGAAGGATTTGATTTGTGGCACCAACAGTATGGATAACTGACTCTTTTTTGTACGAGTGTGACTCCTGAGCCTTGGGATGACTTTGTGGTAAAGTGAGTCGTTTCTCTTTAATCTTAAAAGTTTTGGTGACAGTAGGGAATCATTTGTACCTCACTGGGGCCCTCGTCACTCCCTTTCGAAATGCCGTGACTGCTGGTTAGCTGGTTCCTCAGTCGATCCACCTCCCTCTGGGCCAAATCTGCTCTCTGCCATCAAACACACACAATTCTGCTGTTAACATCACCTGTGCAATAAGAGCACAGAAAAACATCTACAAACTATGCTAAAACCGAAATGCCCTTAGATTTCTCAGTATAGGTTTAAAACAAGCACACAAACTATAAAACAAATAAATGAGTAGATCAAAATCTCAAAGGTCAGTCAAGAGAGTTACATACAGGGAGAACCCAAAATAAAGCATCTCTCTCCCACGCACTCTCTTTCTACTCCATTCTGCTGAGGTGGATGTTTACTTGCAGACACTTTCCTTCCCAAACTGTTACCCTGCACAGTCACACTCTGCCTGCTAATTAATGACTCATTTTCCGAACATTTATCTAAAAGCTGCTGGCGAAGGGAGAGGATAGAGAGAATGGAAAATCATGGCGGAGAGAAAGGGGGAAAAAGTGGAAGCAATCAGTACGACGAGGTAACTAACAGACATATCACGCTTCTCTCTCAGCAGCCATCGCTCTGTGCTGTCTCGTGGCCCTCTGCTACCTGCAGATGGCTAATCATGAAGCCCTGAGAAAGCGGAGGGTAGAGGGCGGGTGGTAAGAGGAAGAGAGGCCACAGGGGCGTCTAATTAATCCTGAGGCTTGATTACAAAAGGTGATTACCTTAACAAATGCAGGATCCTCAAAATTAATAATAGAATGAAAAGCCTTGTGCTCACCTGGTTGGCCTTTTCCAGATTTGTCTTGAGCTGTGCCAGTTCCTCTGCTCTGAAAGACATAATACACACTTACTATTAAAATACTCAGTAGGATAACGTCAATACTGACCATTTGTACGGCTTCTGATGAACCATCTTTTATATTTTGTATAGTTACATTAGATACACACACTCATAACTGCTTTGGTCACATTATCAATATTTTGCATTCCTAACAGTTCACCAAACAACAGCCAAATTATTAACTCCCACAAAGATGTTACGAGTATTACAAAGTCTGTAAAATCTGGGTGGGGGGGAAAAAAAGAAGACAAGGCAACCTATCATTAAAACAGAATGAGTCACATCTATCGCATATTATTTGACATCATATCTCAACATGCCTACACACTCCCAACAATCAGAGCACTCATTTGAATAGCGTCTCGGGGAGATTATTCATAAGGTTTGTTTGAAGTTCAACAGTTTCCTCTCAGTCATCAGGGAGCTGATTTTCAAAAGGTGGAGAGGCTGAATAATGAGGAAGGCTGAAAGTTTGATTAAATACATGAATCTCTGAGGTTCCTCTAAACAAAGATTCTCTCTATATTAGAGTGTATTTGCTTCCAGAGAAAGTGCATTGAGAGGCTGTACAGTGAACACTAAAAAGACACGATCTCACACTAAATTACAATTAAGTACAACTTTGTCCCTCTGTCTCTGAGTAAATAAGTGTCTGTACTAATGAAAATGAAAATGCATTTATGTAAGCGCAAGGCCAGAAAGATATTCTTCACAAAAGACTCCACGCTACTTATTAAATACCACATCAGTCATAAATAAGTGAAGAGTAAATAAGTGTCTATGCTAATGAATTCCTTAAACTATCAGGATGAGTGCTGAGATCACTCATTTATACTGTATGTAGCAGCAGGATGGCAGCCAAAAACAGAAGCACTTCAGTAGAGAAAGAGAAATCCTCACATTACAGAGAGAAGAAAGAAAGTATTCAAAATTCACCAAATGGAAACTGTGCTTTATATCTAAAATTTCCAGGGGAAAAAACTCCTGTAGTTGAGCATTCAAGACTTTCCCTAATCCCCACTGAACGGCACAAGTTTCAGGCTCATTCAAAGTGCACACCGGAGACTGTGTGTTACAGTAGATGACGATATTAAACCCGATTTCTAATTTAACAGAGCGGTCTTTCTTAAGGTTTCTCAAAGCAACAAGAACAAACTGAAATTGCTTATATTACCTGCACGATTCAGTCAAGAACTCTTATTTATACTCAAAGCAATTACATTAGCTGAGAATGGACCACATGAAAAATATTCAGAGCAACTGCTACAAAAGTATTGGGACACCTGACTTTTCAAGCCATATGCGTTTGTTCACCAAACTTTTACCAAAATGTTGGAGGCACACAATTGTACAGCATGTCTTTGGATGTGGTAATAATACATTTTCTCTTCACTTGAACTAGGAGACCCAAACCTGTTCCATTCCAATGTCCCTTTGCACAATGCGAGTTCCATGAAGATCTGGTTTACATGGGTTGAAGTAAAAGATCTAGAGTGGCCTACTACTGAGCTCTGAACATAATCTGGGATGTTTGGGACGAACTGAACTGCTGACTGCACCCCAGGCCTCCTACATCAGTAGCTGAATTTGCTAATGGCCTTTTGGCTAAATGAGCCAAAATCTTCACAACTACACTCCAAATTCTAGTGAAACAGCACTCATCATCCAGAAAAGTGAAGGGTATGTGAATGGAATGTTCAAAAAGCACATACGAATTATATGGTCAGGTGTCCACAAAATCTTGTCAATATACACAGACCAGACAACTGCCAAACCACCTCCCTAATATTGCGTTGGTCCCCCTTTTGCTGCCAAGACAGTCCCGTTGACCCACTAACTTCAACAATTTGAGATACAGGAGCTTGTCTGTTGGATCGGACCACACGGACCAGCCTTCACTCCCCACATGCATTAATGAGCCTTGGTCGCCCATGACCCTGTTGCCAGTTCACCACTGTACCTTCCTTGGACCACTTTTAATAGGTACTGACCACTGCAGACCGGGAAACACCCCATAAGAGCTGCAGTTTTGAAGATGCTCTGACCCAGTCATCTAGCCATCATAATTTGGTCCTTGTCAAATGCCCTTAAATCCTTACGCTTGCCCATTTTTCCTGCTTTTAACACATCAACTTTGACAACAAAATGTTAACTTTCTGCCTAATATATCCAACCACTAACAGGTGCCATGATGAAGAGATAATTATTGTTATTCACTTAACCGCTCATAATATTATAATATCATAATTTCATGCCTGGTGTAGTGTTTGGGCTGAGGAAAAATAACTAAAGAACAGAATTTGATTATTTGCAAAGGTTAGAAGACAGTAGGGCCGTCAATTGATTAAAATAATGAATCGTGATTAATTGCATGATTGTCATTGTCATTAAGAGGTAATTCAATTATCGCAACATAATCGTACAATTTTATGCTCGAATCAACATAAGCATGGACAAATATTAAAGCTTAATGCAAAAGTATGTTTATTATTAGTGAAACCCAACTCAACATAGAGCATGAAGAAAAATTATTCTTGTAATCATTTTAAAACAATTATTATAAATTGAGTAAATCATCAGGACACCAAACAGAACTTTTTCTATGTTTCTGCACAAACGTTATAAATTGCCGGACGTGTGCATCATGGCGGATTTTGGTGCTTGATTTGAGACTTGGGGCATCAGTAAAACAAATGCTTTTCCCATTAAGGGTCCCAACAGCGGATCATCCGTCTCCATACCCCCTGTCCTCTACTTCTGCCTCTTTCAAACCAACTACCTGCATGTCTTCCTTTACCACATTCATAATCCTCCTTCTATTGAGTAAAAAAACATTTTCACGTAAGTTTATTATTTTTTCATATCTGAGTAAAAAAAAGGACGTTGTGAATAAATGTGTTTTGCGTTGAAGGTTTAAATTTTGCATCTTGGTCAGACAGAAATGTGTGCTGCATTAATCACACGCTAATAAAATTAGTGCAGTTAAAATGAATTTGCGTTAAAGCGGTATTAACGTGCTGACAGTTAAGAACTAAGATTCTGTTATGCTTTTGAGGACATATAACTGACATGGATTTGAGGTCCATGCAAAGGAATACAAGGTTATTCTGACCAAAAACTGTGTGCAAGTGTACCTAGAAAAATGTATGCTGTTTTGCAAGCATTGGCTGGTCACACAGAATATTGATTTGATTCGGATTTCTCTTATGTTCATAAATATGAGATAGTAAGGTATAAAGTTGTGCAATACTATGTAATGCTATGTAATTCTTAACCTTATAGCAACATTTGTATAAATTATCTCGATTTCTGGTGCATGCCAGAGGATTTCTATTGCATGCCTATAAAACTACTGATCACATCCATCCCACAAACAAGGTACCATGAACAGAAGCAATTAATGTACTGTTAGCCATCAGTTTATTTAAATTAAACAATGGGAAACAAACAATTAAGCAAACTATTTACTCCACAAATCTGTGTAAAACAAGTGCAACATTTCTTTTGACATACTAATAGATTTGTAATTTAGTGTCAGACCTTTGGACCCAAATGTATGCATAGAAACACACACACACTCGGCAGGCATGAAAGGGAATGGGAAATAGTTTAGAAAACTAGTCTACATTTAAGAACTTACTTTGCAGCCATTTCCTTGTAGTATTTACACCTTAGCTCCTGTAGCTCTGACTGGGCTTTGTTCAGTGCTGTGAATAAACAGAACACAGTTAATGTCTTGCTCTTTTGCATATTATCAAGCTTAAGTCTTGTACAGTTCACAGTTTAAATGACTGCTAACCTGACTGGAGAATTTTTATTCTATCTTCAGACTGAGCCAATCTGACCGACAGAGCATCGGGTTCATCAGCTTCTCTGAAAAGAAAACAAAGTGTTTTGCAATAAATTGTAGAACAGCAATAATGTGAAACATACCTCCGTTCCTTACTTTTTAATACTTGCTATTTAACTTTGAATTATGTGTAAGGTGCAGCAGGAAGTTATTAAAGTTATTTTATAGAAAGAAAAATACCCCAGTGCAGGGAACTTATCATCTGCAAATATTTTATTTGCAAATATTTTATTGAATGATCTAGTCATTACATTTATGAGGATTTACTAACGGCTATTTATAACAGCTGTATGTGCTGTATGTGAAGAGCGGTGAAATGGATTTAAATTATTTGAGGTATATTTTTGTTCTGCACACTTAGTGAAACAATTCACACTCTCCGAATAATCAATTCCAGAGGGCTAAATGCCAGTGTATTCCTATTGTCTACACTGTATTCTTAATGTGTATGTAAATAAGTAAGCAATAAAGCATGTATTGGTGTGCAGATATAAGAAAATCAATTATGAACTGATGTAATCATTTATTTAATATTTATTTAAGAAATATGTGCAATGTTCCTGTTATTCCAGTAGCACCAGTGCCCTTTATTAACTTCAGTTAGAGGGGGAAAAAAAACTAAATGCAGCTTGTCATCTTACCAAAAAGCCCTTTGTCCTGAAGTCTTGTGTGCTAACTTCTACAATAATATCCATGCTAATCTGCTAAATTAAAAATGCTAAAATGTTAAATCTCCTCATAACAATCCTCACCATATCATTAATTACAAATGTTTTACACAAATATGATAATGTTTTAGAACATACAGCATTATATAACTGGGTGAGTTAATGATCCACATTAATGATGCATTAATGTAGTCCAGAATATCCGTTATGCAGTGTTGGGTAGTATAAATAGCAATCTTATTTGAATCTATTACTAGTAAGTAGAAGACAATCAGATAAACTGTTTATGTGGTTAGCTAATTGTAAAAGCTATATTGTTCAATGCCTTGATTTGAATTAATTCCTTTATTCCAGGATCTAAAAACGAAGAATAAACCCTCAAATTGTCTTGCTTTGAAGACAGTTCTACACAAAAAAACTTTTTACCTTTTACAATTTTAGTAAATTTAGTTAAAAATCCAACTACTCAATAAATACAACTCTAAATGACAAAACATAGTACACAAATTAACAGAAATAGATTTTTTTTTCTATGTGGTTGTAAGAGGTCCAGCACAGGATTAATAACATTTTTGTCATTTTGGATACCTTTCCTCCAGGCCCTGGTGGTTGTGAAGGGGTAAGCCACCATCTTGGAGGCTCTGTGTGCTGTTTGGGGTCATCATATGGGGCAGTTCTTCTGTCACCTCTACTCTCTGTATGCTTATTGGGCTTTTTTCTACACTTTCTGTCAAAAAGACCAAGACAAAAATAATGTACATTATAAATAAACAGAATTTTCTTTGGCATCAAAGAAATTTATTCCAATACCATATTAGCAGTTCATTTATTATAACCATTTAGAAATTTCAGCTATTGTTACACAGTGCCACCGTTTACACATGCTCAAAGGTAACTACACAAGCTAACCTAATAAAAAATAAAAAAAAAGAATTATAAACCTTGCATTCAAAAACTTTTCAGTCAATGACTGCGTGATGTTTGACACTATGGATATTATCAAATGCTTCCTCATACGCATATGTCTTCAGTTGATGCATGTTTGTAAGTCTTTCTGCCTTTGAAAAAATATTCTTCAATTGGGTTGAGGTCAGAGACCATTCCATTGCCTTAAGAAGCTCTTGGGTTGCACTCGCTGTATGTCATTGGGTTATTATTCCTCTGTACTGTGAAGAGCATCCTATGAGTTTACAGCATTTGACTGAATCTAAACAGAAAGTATAGCTGAATTCATCCTGCTACATCTATCAGCAGTCACTTCATAAGCCCTTCCTTTCATTCTCCATACTCTTCTATTCTCATTATTCTGGTACTCTTATTGTTTTTGGGTTCATCGGTCCAAAAATCTTTTTCCAGAACTGGGTAGGCATGTTTTTAAGATGTTTTCTAGCTAACAAGAATTTTGACAAATTGCAACTTGACGTTAAAACACAATTTTTTTATATTTATAAAGGGCATCTTTTGATTGTAAATGTAAATTTAACACTTGGAATTTACTTTACTTTTACTTTAGCTTTTATGTTTTTTAAATCCTCTTAAAGTCTTTCTAGCTAGTTATCTGTGGACATACTGTTTAACTTTTTTTTTTACTTACAAGAGGTTAATCATTCTATGAGTGTTTGCCCACTCCCATACTGTAGCTAGCATGAAGTATAATTATTTACCTAGTACCTATAATGAGACATGTTTCCACCAATATACTGCAGATTACAGAAGGGACTATAAGATCATCAGACTGATTACACAATTTACTAATTAAAATACATTTTTCCAACATTTCTTGACAACTCCTTGAATTGGGGAACGAAATAAGATGCTTATAAGAACTGTCGTAGCCAAGAGGTCACAAACTTCCCAAAAGTTACAAACTGTGCTATTAAATGTTAACACACAAATGAGAAGCTCTGAAGGTTAATGCAGTGAAATAGTACAGCAGTACCTAAACCTATTTTGTTAAGCACAGTTCAGTCCTAAAACAAATTAGTGATGTATTTTTGTCAGCATATGTTTTAAAAAAACTACCTGTAATAGGAGTTTGATGGACTAGGCCTGAATCCAATACAGTGCAAACCTTTTAATAAAAAGTGTCAACTTGATGTAGAAAAGGTTGCCTAAAGTATTTTTTCTTTTGTAAGCAAAAAAAAAACCTGCATGAGCTATTCAACCTCTGGGCTGTATAAAATATTTGTACAGTTTTTTTTTTAGAATGCTAAGTCACATTTTTGTGGGACTAGTGGAATGGAAAATAGAAAGCTGACCTGCACTGTTAAGGCACTCCAGGTGTCTCCTCCAGTGGCCCGAGATCTCTCTGACCAGAAGCTCACTGTCTGGAGAAGAGCTTTGCAGCTGGGTGAGACGTTCCTCCAGTGAGTAGGAGGCTTCCAGCACCGGAGCGGGGTCTGACACACACACACACACACACACACACACACACACACACACACACACACACACACACACAGACCAGAAAAAATGAGAGAAAAAAGTTGGTAAACACTTTCTAGTCTCTACTACATGCTCCGTTTTTCATAATACATTTTTAATACAGTATGCAATTTAAATATTTTGTGTTTTAAAGGAAACCATTGACACCAACAACCTTGGCTCCTCAAGTCACTCACAAATACTTATCTAGACAAATCCAACACTTTTGGGGAATTTCAAAAATCATTGAAAAAGAAGTAGCATGTAAAAAAAATGGTGAAATTCTGTAGCACAACAGAGGAGCTGTTTTGCAATGCATGTGGCTCAGCGTGAGGCCCATGGGGCCAACTAGGAGGCTGTTTCTGCACTAACAAGTCTCCTCTGGATCATTTGATCATTTAAATTATTATGCCAGGAATCCTCAGGAGGCACCTCAGCTCTCCACTTCACAGGGCTGTTTTTAATCTTCCTCTCTTCCTTTCTTCTTCGCCTGAAAAAATATTTGAGCCTGCTGTGTGCCGCATGGATCGGAGTAGTGCTCTTGTTGTGCACCTGCCTGTGAAGGAAGGCAGAGGAGGTGACTTCTAGCACCAAAGCAGTGCGAGAGACAGGCTTAGGGGAGTGGAGCTGAAGGAGGCGGGAGTGTGTATGTTTGTGTATGCACATCAACTCGTGCACGCTCTTACACACAGAACCATGCAAAAGCTGGTGCTGCAGCAGTACACACACACACACAGAAATAATTTTTTTTCAAATTCAACCTCAACTTCCATTTTCCTTCAAATACAGGACACAAACAGAGCTATCAGAAATATGAGCATGTACAAGGACAAAAGAGATTAGTAGTAGTGCACTGACTCACAAACGCTTTATAAAATAGTAAGACGGCCATAAAAGCAGTAATATAACAAGTGACTGGGTGTGTGTGTGTGTGTGTGCGTGCGCGTGTGTAAGTTTATATTGTTACAGCAGCACAGTGGAGATTGCGTCAGTCACATGGGACACTGTGCTTAAGAGGATGACTTAAAACAGTGCTGTTCTCCATACAACCCCTGAATCTTCCCACTGCCTTTACTGCAAGCCTTTTAAGAGCTAATGATCAAATGCTTCAGGCCAATTCTCCGGTGCCGAGACAAACCGGTCCTGATTATCAATCAGCTCCATACACAGAGTAGGTGAAAGTGTGCCATGTAGGTGAATGCGCCTGTGACTAAAGCAATCAGTTCCATTCAAACCCATGAACATATGGTTCAGAATGTTTTGACACTATATGGAATAAAAATGCTGATTACTGCATGTATAATTTTTAGAAAAGTACCTACAGACTTTTCCAGAAGAAAAGCGTGGCTCTTCACTAAAACGCAACATCAACATTTTATTAAAGGCTGGTGACTGCATTCAGGCATCGACTGACCAAGAAGGGTTTCCTCACCACATCCATAAAGCAATTAAGTATTAGTGACTAAACTTTCACAACTGGTGTAAACTTACTAACGCCTCCAGGCCAAGAGTAGTGTTTCGCAGCTCTAACTCTGTTCACTGCCAGACTGAGACTGAGACAGACTACACTCCTCCATGGCAACAAGTTTCTCCCCAAGGGTAAGCGAGTTACACACTCTCACACACATGAGTAAGACTCACCAGAGAAAGTGTCATTTATGAAAAAAAAAACAGTTTTCAAAGTCAGAACTATCAGATATGAACAGACACAGTTATGACAACACTCTATAACTAAATAATAGTGGATTTTACCGAAACCGATGAATAGGTTGGATCGTACTTGCTGTTAACCGATTAATGAACAGATTTAAAATGAATACTGGATTAATAAACTTAACACTCCATGTAAAATAGTACTGTACTTTATCACAAAAAAATGTGTAAATCATGAAAATGTGCTAAAGGAAATATATTTGAATATATTAATTAATACATATTAGGGTGTATCGAATGCAATCCTTTTTTACATGTGGAACATAGTTAAAATAGGAGTCCCTCACAAACATATTAACTGGTGGACCGCAAGTTTGTTTAGTCAATCGCCAATGTTTTTACGACAGTCTAGTAATATGGATTATTTTGCATGTACACAGAAAAGCCTTGTAGTTTATCACGTTGTCTTCTTAATTTACAGAACTTAAAGAGGGCCTTACCAAAATTCAAGTTAAGAAAAAACTGAAACTGTTGCTGTTTTCATCACTATGCGCTTTCCCTTAACCAGTTTTTGGTGTGACCATGAAATGGTCCGAAATGTCAATAATCACTTCCCCTTCTCAAAGTTTGTTTACGTTGATTACACAAACTATTAGCGAGTGTCAAACCTATTCTATCACCTCTAATCATTTCCTGGCTTAATTAAGCACACTAATGACTTCTTAGAAAAGAGTCTCTCCACCAGGCTCAGCCCTCTGCTGTGAAGTAGGACACACCAGACCAGTGATTACCCTTAATGAGTTCGTCCTTTTATTGTCCATGTAAATGCGCTGTCCATTTTAGAAATCAGCCCCTAACTTTGTTATGCTCAATTAAATGAGTGGCCTGAGGTCACGATAACTAATAACAACTCTGATGCTTTATGAAACAATGCATCATATTGGTGTGAGGCCGAAAGTTCCTCTGCCCCTGAGGAAATATAGACTAGAGGGTGTTAGAAGGAATCATGGAAGGTGTTGTGGATCAATCCTGGTTATTTCAAACCTGTTATTCTTACTTTTCCTTGGGCAGCACAGGTCAGTTACCTTTAAAGAGTTGCTTTTAATAATAATTATGAAAGGTCAAGGGCTGAAAGGTGCTTTATATTTGTCACATGTACTTTACAACAATGTGAAATTTTTTCTTCACATATCCCAGAGATGTTAGGAAGCTGGGGTCAGAGTGCAGGGATGTTAGGTCAGTCATAATACTGTACTTAATCTCAATAGTCTGCTATAATGACTCTTTGAATTTGATCACGATCACTTTAGCTGTAAAAAATGGACATTTGGTGCCACCCAGATGAGGATTGCCACTCCCTCTTGAGTCTGGTTCCTCTCAAGGTTTCTTCCTTTTTGCCACCTCAGGGAGTTTTTCCTTGCCACAGTCGCCACCGGCTCGCTCATTAGGGACAAGCTAAAACTTATAAAGAATAATTTTATTAATTCTTTCTTACCACATTATCTGTGTAAAGCTGCTTTGAGACAATTTCCATTGTTAAAAGCGCTATACAAAAAAAAAAAAAAAAAAATTTACGTAATAATACAATAATAATACAGCAGCCCTGGAGCACTAAGGGGCCTTGCTCAAGGGCCCAATAGTGGCAGCTTGCTAATACTGGGGCTTGAACCCCCAACCTTCTGACCAGTAACCCATAGCCTTAACCACTGAGCTACCACTTCCCAAATGAATGAAGGAACAAACACTGAATGTAAGAACAATCAGGAGTTGTGAATAACTTGCTATCTGAGAAGTTGCAAAAATAAAAGCAAGATTTATAAAATTTTATATTTTAAAAATTATAGATAATGTTCAGTGGCAGAAGAAACACACTTCTGTAAGATTTGAGCTTCTTCTAAGCTCTGCCTACCTGCTAATTAAATATGAATGCTATTTGCATGTGTATACCCATTACAGTCTCATAATATTAGAAAAACTGTAGACAGAAGTAGAGAGCATCAAACGCAACAGCACATTTAAACAGTCACAGACCAAAAAAGAAAGAGCATGATTAAATATTTCAAAACGGCAAACTGTCAATATAAAAAAAAGCTACCCATTGTTCTATAGGTTTCACAACACAAATACCCACATTGACACCAGCATCTGCACTAATGATCAAACTATAGTTGTTGCTGAGTGACAATGTTATGTGTTATGGCTTCATTTTAATGAGGTAACAGACAGCAGTGGTACTGGATAACAGTAGCTGCATTGGGCTCGGTGTGTCACTGATAACTCTAAACTCAATAATTCTGATAGGCAATAATGCTTAAGATTGGCAAAATATATTACTGTATCACACAATTTCTATTCTCAATATTTATCACCTACTGGCTTCTCAAATCTACATATCAAAAGCTGCAGCACCTCCAGAATGACTCCTGTGCAGTGCCTTACATACCCCAGTAACTAGCTTTTGTGCATTTGTCTTCTGCCTCAATTGAATTAGGAGTTTTTTCTAATAAAAGGCTGCTTAGTAAAAGGCACTTAGAGCTTCTTCTTCTTTACACTTCTTTGTTCTTGTGCATGATGCAACGTCCTACAATTTCCAGCTCACACTTTAGTGCAGATGAGCATGTCTACGCTCGGAGTTGCAGAGGTGAGGGAAAGCCGGACTGGGTGGCCTAGCGCTGCATGACACGGCATGCCAAGAGGAGCAGGTGTGCCAGGGCGGTCCGTCTTGGCCCTGTCAGCGTTACACTGTCATTAGCTAGCGCGGACGCAGCGGGGGGCAGCGCAGCGTCTCTCAGGCCCCTCGGTAATTACGCTCTGACATAATTAACCCAGCAAGCCCATTAGCCCAGCGATGGCTGGAAAAAAGCCCTCACTATAATTATTTGTTGTGTGCATGCTAATGAGGCCAGCTGTGCACCCATCGTACAACATGAACAAATTAATTTACAAGGCTGTGCTTCAAGGGTCTTTTTTTCTTACTCACACTCCAAACCACCAACTCTTTTGCAAGTGTGTGTGTGTGTGTGTGTGTGTGTGTGCTGAATTTATCTTTTCACCAAGTAACATGTGCTTTGGACACGTAGTTGTGCGACAATGGGAGGGAACGATGTGGTCATGGACGAAGGATGGACAGGGTTTTTTTGGAGTAGTGATGTGCTTTATTGCACTCTATAAACTAAGCAGCAGTGGGTTTTTTTTTTTAAGTTTCCCCCCCAAGACTAACACACATGATCTAACTAATCAGTTAGTCACCAAGCACATCATGAGCTGTGTGAGGCAAAAAAGTAAAGCCCCTGTGCTTTAAAACCAGCAGATTACTCCAAACATAATCCTACTCTAATAACAATAATAATGCTTCTAACATTTCATGGAAATGAAAAGTCCAGAACCTGCAGAGTACTGCACAACCCCCTCCCTCTCTGAATTCTTCAGTTTTCTCTCAGTATTTCTGTAATTTATTATTAGTCACCCAATACCCTCCAACCCAATTTTGTCCAATTAAGCAGGAAAAAAAACTCATTGCTAGCACACAAAACAAATGGGATTAAAAAGCCATTATGTCACTTATTCCCAAATAATTATTTCGTTCCGAACAATATCCAAGTTTAAACTCAAATATCAACATTAGGACACACCTTTGCACCGGGAAAGAATGCTTTTACAAGACTTTCACTCAGGAGCCGAGTTCACCTTTTGACAAAACATTCCAGTTCATTCAACTGACATTCATCATCCTAACGCATTGTTCACAAATCTATCCGAGAAAAAAAAAAGTGACATCTTAAACGCTCCCCTGAAATACACCAAGGAGGTAATTCTTTTGTTCTATTTAGGTGGAGTGGCTTCACTTGGCACACTTGATATTCAGTGAGTATATTAAATTGCCTTTTTTTTTTTTTTTTTGCATACCTTGATGTAGAAAAGGAGCGAGCGAGTATGCGAGAGAGGGAGAGATGTGTCTGCTTCTTTTGGCTGCATGCATTGAAAGACAAACTTTCTCACAAAGCCTTTTTGTTACGCCAGCAGACTGAAGGACAAGAGTCTGGCTTACATCAATGCGCATCACCTATAAAAGGAGTCTTGAAAGAAATGCACTGTCACGGATGCGTGGGATATGACTGAGATCTGCTATCTCAATAAAAGCTTCGGTATAAAAGAGGAAACGCAGGCAGGCGGCAAGGGCGAGCGAGAGCAAGTGGTTCTTTTGAACGCCGATCAGAATATTACATGAAGGCCACTGCTAAGATGAAACTCCATACGTCTTAAGCTGCCACTAAAAAAACTTACGTGTACCTGTTAATAGCACTCTGGTGAAATCTTGACATGAATGTAGAGCCTTGAATTGTAGCTGGTAATCTTTAGAATTTATTTGTATGCATTATTTAGATACAAACAAAATACATTCATTTACATACAAAAAAAACATGGATATAATATGTTTTTAAAGACAAGTTCAAAATGTAAAAAGTTCAGTAAACAGTAATGATCTCAATAGCTATTAGCAATAGTGTATTTCTGATGTAATGTTTTATAGTTTTCAGAGCACCTTGTCCAATCTTCTGTAAAACTTCTGAGTGTTCTGGGAAAACCTGATTTAAATGTGTTGTTTCTTTATGTAAAATGTTATTTTCTTTACTGACTTTATGTGAACATTAAATTTGTTATAAAAAGTATAAAAGTAAAAACATTTTCTCTCTTACTGACTCATTCTTACTGCACACGTACACACACACGCACACACACACACACACACACACACACACACACACACACACACACACACACACACACACTCCAGTATAATCTCTGTGGGGTTTTCCCTCTACAGGGATCTATTGGGTAGGCCGGTGCTTTTATGAACATAATGCATTATTAAGCACCTCAAACATCTCCTGGGCCTTTTGTTTATTACTGCTCTTATTAATCACCAACACATAATCTCCACCCATCCAGAGAGCCCTTGTTCACCATTTATTCTCCACTCTCTCTTTCCCTTTTTCCCCTCACACACAAACACACACACACACACACACACACACACACACACACAGCCTTTGATTTTGATAATATTCTATGATGAAACCACCTCTAATGATATAATGATGGCAGTAAAATTCGAAAACACTGATTAAACATGCCAATATTATAAAGCACAAACTAATGTCTAAAAGACAAAGTCTTTAAAATATAAACAACAACCATTAAGAAGGACAAAAAGGCTTTTCTTGATTTCTGATCTAATACAAGCAAATTCCTGGGAGGGGTTTAATTAGCCATCATGTCTGTAATACCTCTGGTCACCACTAGCCAGCAGTGTAACACAGCCTTATGTCCATTTTCCATGTTTCATCTGGTCTCTGACCAGCAACTACACTAAGAAGTTGTTCTTTCCATTAAAACTTGCTTTTTTACCACTGCCTCTGTGCGTGTTTCTTGAATGTTCAAAGCCCTCGACTGTTATAAAACGTGAAAGAGCTGCAGTGAAGAGGAAAGGCCTCTTGGGGATGGAGAAGTATAAAAGCACATGGAACGGCAAAGCTAACACCTGCAGCGCCTGTCTTACGGCAATGCTCCAGGCTTTGGCAGAGTCGACCCTCTCCAGGTGAGGCAGCTCCAAAAAATAGAAATATAAAAATAATAATAATAATAATAAGATGACACCCTTCCTGCATAGCTTTGAATGACAGATCATCTCTTACCTCCAGTTCTATCACAAGAAGGAGTAGAGACAGATCATTTTAATACTTCATCTATGGATTTTGCATTTAAAAACAGAAGGAAAACATGACTGCAGGGCCGAATTATGGCAAATGGCAGTACAACAAACTGAGAGGTATGCTGTGCAGAGGAATTCTCTCCGAACAGGAAGAGAAGTGCACTATAAAGCCTGAGAGCAGCAGTCAAAACCCTGGATGTGTTAATTTGTTTAGAATTTAAAAACGAATTTCCTTAAACCTAGAAAGAAAAACAGGATACCACTTGGCCTGCATCCCTTTTCCTTCACATTTTACTATTTTATGTATGAGGCAATCAGTGTCTCAATTCACACACATTTTTTTTTATTGTGTACATCTGTTTTACATTTGTGTTTTGTAATTATGCTCACTTGAGCAGCCGGGATTAAACGATTGCTGACAAATCAGGAAAAAGGCAAGGGAAAAAAAAACCTGAGAATGGAAATGGGGAACCATCACAGTGGTAAATTTCTGTTGACATCAGCCACAGAGATGGGGTGAGATTATCGCGTAGACAATAAAGAACGAATCAGCACTTTAGGCTGCCCTGCTTTACAAGTCAAGAAACAAACCTGTTCCTAAAGCTGTCAGCAAGGATCACACACACACACACACACACACACACACACACACATACACACACACACACACACACACACACACACACACACACACACACATCACACTTACCATGCTCAACTCAACCTAAACTCCAGCTTTACTGTCATTTTTCAAAAGAACGAAATGTCGTTACTACGGACCAAGGTGCATAGACAGTAAACAGTAAGAGTAAACATTAAACATAGTGGAGTTCTGTGGTATATGAGGTAAATGTGAAAAATAGAGGTTGAAATGTAAGTAATGTAAGTCTAAAGTGCGAGTGCACAGTAAGAGGTAAAACATGCCAATACTGTATGTAACGTAAAGTCAGTTACGGATACAAAGATAAAGCAAACATTGTATATATAAATTAAAACTATATATATATATATATATATATATATATATATATATATATATATATATATTAGTTGTTAATACTCTAATCAGCATAAGCATGGACAAATATGAATGTTTTAAGCAAATGTATGTTTATTATTAATGAAAACCTACTCAACATTGAGCACGAAAACAAAATATTCTTGTAAATGTTTTAAAGTAATTATAGTGTTTTAAATTACGTAAATCATCTGGACACCAAACTGAACTTTTGCTATGTTTACACACGGGCGGTTTTAATTGCTGGATGTGTGCACCATGGCGAATTGTGGTGCTTGATTTAAGACTTGGCGCATCAGTAAAACATGTGTATTAAAAAAAAAAGAATTTTTTGCATTATTAAGAGTTTATTAAAAAAATGTATAGAAAGGACGCTGTCAATAAATGTGTGGTGCGTTGAATTTATATGTGTTGCGTTGCTTTATTGACCATGATGAATATCCAAGCAACTTGCCGAAAAAAAAAAAAAACTGAGTGCCTCGACAAGGCCTGCTTTACTTTAGCAGTTTCTGAACAACTGATAGTATAACAAACATCTCAGTCATTAAATACTGAGATCACACAGGGAACTCCGAAGCAATAACAGCCTAAAAGACAACAAAATGAACAAGAGAAGGGATTAGAGACATCTGATACCAATGTATGTTCATCCACTATTAAAAGTCCTTTATCACCATGGCCTGGACAGTAGTCCTGCACAGAAGAAGCACTTACTCAAAGACCGCCATGAAAAAAAAAAAAAAGATTAAAGTAGGACCCCAAGGTTCAGTTGGCAGGTGACTTTTGTGGAATGTTTTGCACTCTCTTTAAAAAGCTATAGCATCTTTTTTTAAAGGGACGGCTTGAGTTCCGCTCACTGGATCAGCTAAAAGGTAAAACCCTGCTGTAAAAATGGGGACAAGCTGATACAAGAGGTAATATCAAAGGTAAAATACATGATAATGCACTCATTCTATTATGCTTTGTTTCTATAGTAACGGCCTATTCACTAAGGCGTCTATGGTGGACATGTCACTTAATCTAAAGTACTATATAGATTAATAAAACATGATATTTAACAAAGAAGACTATGTAACTATTGAAGGGTTCCCTTTTAGAAGAGGATTATATAATATTTAAGGAATGTGTGGCGGGTGTCAGTGCTCTAGACAGTCTTCAGGATAGAGGATATTTGCTATCAAAATTTGCATTAAGAAAGAAAAAAAAGGTCTGGTGTTGGAACAACTGTTTATAGCTGTGGTAATATGTGATAACAGGACCTAAGATGTCTCACAGAAATCAAATTGAACATTGAATTAACTAATAACAGTAAGATAATGCGATGAGTTGTTCATTAACTAAATTAATTGTTAGCAAACTGCAAACAGGGTAAGAGGAATGGCACACTTAGGGCTATTCAGTGACAGAAAAATAATCTTCTCCAAGATGCTAATAGCCATGAGCTTCATGAATTTGCACCCCTGCTCTTATTTAATAATGTAATTGTTGATAGTTAAGTATGTGGTATGTAGTAAAGCTTTCTTTCAGGACACATTCATTTTCCAGTTATGAAAGGAGTCTCGAGTGTCAGGAGTTTGTAAGTGTTAAGTTTTTTGGTAAGAAAGAGTCTTTAGGATAAACAAGCTTAAACATTCTGATTTCTATATAAATCCACAAGCTGTGTTTTGTTGTTTTTTTAATTATTAACTGCAGACATTAGGAAATTAGGAAATATATATATATGAACCTTCAGCCCAGTCTGAGGTCCTGAGAGCTGTGAATCATGTTTTTTTCGAGGATATCCCTATACTTCATTCATACTTCATTCAGCTTTCCTTCAACACTGACCAGTTGCCAATTCCCTGCTGAAAAACACCCCCACTGCAGGATGCTGCCAGCATCATGCTTCACTTTTAAACGTTTCCTAATTTATTACAGACATATTGTTTAGCATTTAGGCCAAATAGTTCAATCTTGGTTTTATCAGGCCAGAGAATTTTGTTCCACATAGTCTAAAAAATCCTTCAAGTGCCTGTTGGCAAACACCAAACAGGCTTCCATGGGATTTGCACTGAAGAGAGGCTTCTGTCTAGCCACTCTGCACTAAAGCCCAGATCTGTGGATGGCTGCAGTGATGGTTGTCCTTCTGTAACTTTGTCCCGTCTAGACACAAGATCTCCGGAGTGACCATCGAGTTTGTGGTCACCTCACTTACTAAGGCCCTTCTCCCCTGATTGCTCAGTTTGGAGATCAGCTCCTGATTGTGCCACACTTCTTCCATTTGACAATTATGGAGGCCACTGTGCTCTTGGGAATCACTGTGCTCTTTGTAGCCTTCCCCAGATCTGTGACTTCCAACAATCATGTCTCTGAGCTCTGCGGGCAGTTACTTTGACCTCATGGCTTGGATTTTTTGCTCTGATATGCATTGTCTGCTGCAAAGTCTTCTATAGAGAGGTGTGTATAAATCATGTCCAATCTATAAACTTTTCCACTAGTGGACCCTAATCAAGGTGTAGAAACATCTCAGCAAAGATGAAGCGAATTAGGAGGCACCTGTGTTTTTTTGTAAGTGTTGTTGCAAAGAGGCTGAACACTTACAGTATGTACATGTGATGGGTTTTTTTATTTTAACAAATGTACAGACATTTTTAAAATTCTGTTTTCACTTTGTCATTATGGGGAACTCAATTTGAACGATTAGAGTATCAGGCTGCAAAATGTATTTATATATATATATATATATATATATATATATATATATATATATATATATATATATATATATATATATAATAAATATAAAAGATACTAATATATAAGCTGTGCAGGCCTGAGGCAGATAAGACATGTCAAGCCAAACTATTGTATTAAAATAATTCATTATTGCCAGTGGATTAAAAAGTACAGAATGCTGACTATAAGCAAATGGATGTCAGTATGTTAGAGTTTATATAATTGTAAGAGGTAATATAATGCTACAGGTTAGTGTTCTTTATCACACCTGGAGAATCCAGTTCCCATGATCCGGAATAATTCTGTGGTGTGTGTGTGTGTGTGTGTGTGTGTGTGTGTGTGTGTGTGTGTGTGTGCGCTTGCACACTTGGTGGGGGGAGGTGACCTTGCACATGGCCAGAGAGAGTGTCTGATAAATAGGCCGTGGTAGACAACAGGCTCACCTTGCAGATGGTGTGTTCCGTCAGGGGTCGATACAGATGAAAACACACTTCTTGCTGTTAGGACAGCACTTTAGCAGGTCAAGCTCTAGGCTAGGCTCTCTTACTACAGCTTTGTTCAAATCCAAGGCCCAAGGCTGACGGATGTTCGAGTAGCCCTTTGAAGTGGAGACCTTGGCTTTTGAGCATTGTCCCTCCTCTGTACTGTAGAAGCACTGCACTAATCTGGGTGCGTCCTTTAGCTCTACACAAAATGTGGAGCAGCCAGAGCAGGTGCAAAGCTCAATGGCAGTTCATGAACCTTCCTTTACTGAGACGGAGAAATGGAAGTGATGTTTTACCTTTTGTCTACCTGCTATATTTTATCTTGTGATGTGCCTTGCAAAATATGCATAAAGCTTGTTTGTATTGAATATTTGACTTTTGAAAATAGTTTCAGCAATTGGAGCTCTTTCCTGGCACCTTGGACCTCAGTGGGTGTTTTTTGTGGTTCATTTTTTATTCTCTATATGCAACCTGAAAACAAATTATCTAAGTGACCCTTGTATGTGACTTGTTCAAGAAATCAAACTACTTGTGAAGTACAAATGCCGTAAGTAATGCCTCTTGTTGAGTCCACAAACACAGCCTCTGGAACATGCACACACTCTTAAGTGCAGCCCCTGTGAGTGGAGGTATAGGTCAGAGACCAGATGTGCCTTTAAAGAGTAACTTCTGAAGCAAATAATTTCATGTCTACTTTGCAGAGCAATTTGGAACAAAAAAAATAAAAAATAAAAATAATAGAAAGACCTTTCAAGCAGCCACCGTCTCATCATATGTTGGGCAGCAATGTCTATCACCTCCTCATTCATTATGTAAAGATGGTGCACTGTTCTCATCAAAAATAACATGTACATGATAGGATACTGGAGAGAGAGCAGTCTACTGTGACATCCTTGTTTATTCTGTACTCTCTCTTCTCCTACCTTCTTTGTCAGTTTTTCTTACTTTCTTTTGTGTGTAACTCTTTGTGACTCTTACACAACCACTCCCTTGTTCCGTTTCCTCAGTGGTCTCATCAAGTGGTGGCCCCTACATTGGTCAGGCTTTAAATAGTCCACAGCAGTCAAAAGCGTCCGAGATGTAAATGTTGAATCCAGTCAAGGCCGTGTGAAGGATTAATGAGTTTCACTCTTCTAAATGTGTCATGTGGATGTGGCACTTTACACACATATTCGCGTCCACAACTGAACAGATACGCAGTGCCAAGCTTGTGCTTTATTTATACCTGATCCCCAGCCTGGGAGAATATTAAGTAGGTTATAATATTAGGATTAATGCCCATCTTGGGTAGTACTGATATTTGCTTGTATGCAGGTGTGTGACTCACCTGGGGCTTCTATCAGCTGTTTGTAAACTCCCAGAAATGCAGACTCGGCCTCCTTACTGCGCTGGATCAAGGCAACAACCTACAAATAATAGCACACAAATTCAGAAAATTAGCAATTAGTTTATCTGTTGAAAACATAAGGAGACATGCAACATAAAATAGATATAATAAATGTTCACTGCACATTCCAGTATCTCATATTCGAACATAAATAACCTCAGCAATTTTGTGCATTTCTTTCATTCAAAACGTGCATTTAAGTGAAGTTGTGAACATCAGAAGTATCAACAGAACCACTCAACATACATCATGATTATAGACCAATACAGTGTCTATAAAGCAGCCTATCATTATTATTATTCCAAAATCTGGTCAGAGGCATAATGCTGTGGACTTAAAGCTCAGTGTGCCGAGGTCAGCATGTATGCAGTTTTTCCCTCCGTTGCTTCAACCCTGCTATCCACCGCTCGACAGGGGCCTCAAACCAATTACAGCTTCGTTAGGGGAGAGCGGGTGAGCAGAATGCACTACCACCTGGCCCCATGGAGAGGGCACCTGTGCCTGCAGAGACGTAGGCAAGAGAGTGCCCGAGACCAGAAAATACACCTCAGTCACTCTTTTCACAAAACTAAATGATCACCTGAGCTAACATCCTGTCTCATGTCAGAGAGCAAACATACAGAACTTTGGCAGTTGTGCATGTTTGTACAATAAGATGGAGAATTTCTGACACAGTGGCCATAGGTTCTTAAAAAAGGTTACATTTTTTAATAAATTACATTTATACATTTAATACTTTATATCAGGGGTCCTCAAACTGTTTTCTTTGAGGGCCACATAATTGTAACTTTCTTTAATGGGGGGCCGGGTCGGTCTGTAACAGAAAATTACATGGGCCAGGTTGGGGGTTCATAGTGTCAGCGCAGATTATATTCTTTGAACAATGCAAACAGCCATTTCTTTGCACTGAACAAAAAATAATCACTTTTTGGTTAAATACCCTGCGTTCTGAATGAACTTTTCTCTTTCTCAACCGTTTGTTGACTTTGTACATTTTCTCGCTGGTTTGCGTGCAGTAGCACCTGCTCAAACACGGAGGAATGCTATGCTGAATGTACCATTATGTTGGTTGGTGGGTGGATCTAACGAATAATGGTAATAACTATGGGAAATGTTAGTTTAAAAACCAACCTTTATTAATAAATAGAAATATGAAATGAGTAAAAACATATTTATTACATTACAAATTAAATTTTCAAAATATGTCTCTGGCATTGTTCAGAGGGCCGTTCCAAATGTGCTTTATACAAACTCCATTCGCCAACATAGCAGCACTGAACTTCATATAATGCTTTAGGAAAACATCATGTCTCCAGATACACCAAAGGTCCCCTCATGTGGATTCTCCTCTTCGTGGTCACAGGAAGCTTGATTCTGTGGTCAGTGATCTGTTTTTTGTGTAGATTTGTGTGTATTGCATCACTGCCCTGCTGGAAGATTCAAACTATAAACCAGTTGTAGGTTCTTGGCAGAGATAGCCATTTTTTTTTTCATTTACAATCTCCTGATATTTCCACAAAGGGTCAATGGCCTTTAGAGGAAAACATCACAAAAGCTTCAACTTCCTTTCTTTTTTATGCCCAAACCCACCCTGAGTGTCAGTTGTCAAAAAACTCAATTTTTTTGTCTCATCTGACCTTGAACCAGTTCAAGTTCCCTGTAGTGCCTAGCAAATTTCAAATGCTAAACTTTGTGGTTGGATGAAAAATCTAACGTTCTCATCTCATATGTATGCTCCAGTAAAGTAATGGGTGATCACGTGTGCAGAAAATGTGAATATACACTACATGATTAAGTTATATTCCTATAGGAGGGAAAATATAAATATACATTTTCTTAGAATAAATGCAGAATTAAATGTTAGCTTTCTCTCATTCAACCTGTATATTTACTGTGAGATTAAACTAATCAACCCATAAACCTGGATAAACCCAAAGCTGATTGCATGTAACTACTGCTCCATTGTATAGAGCACAAGTCGATTTGAATTCTTTGTGGAGTTTGATTTAGATTAAGGGGAAACATATTCCTCATTGTACTTAATTATAGGTATTTAAACATAAAGAGATGTAATGTGTGTTCAACAAAGGTAAAGATAGCTAAATACAAATATTTTAGAATTATGATACAAATAACAATAAGCACAAAAAATATTAGTCTACAGATATAATACAAAAATGAATGCTGTTACCTTCTAATAAATGTTATTGGCTTAAAGAAGAAATTCAATATGATTAGAACTATATGTGAGAGAGCGAAAGTGAGAGAGTGGGGGGAGATTTAGATTTACAGTAAAGAGCTGTTGTCCCTGGAGTTCCATAATGCCAGCATCATGCTCACTAAAATATTTTAAAGATAAGAGCCTGCCAATACTCACTGCTGCTTCATGGAGTTCATGTTAAAATGGAGAGGCACTACACCAATCGATACAGATACAATAGTCTCCTGCTTTCCCTGTCTGAAAGCAATAGTGTTTCTGTGTTTTTTTTTTCTTCTGTGCTTTCTCTCTTCTCTCTCTCTCTCTCTCTCTCTCTCTCTGTCTCTCACTTTTCCTCCATTTCCAGGACATCACATTTGGTTGCTACATCAGCACCGAGCCACTGCACGCCAAGATAACAAAACAAGAAGCTATAAATGCATGTGAGCAAGACTGTGAGATTTAGACACCAAGAGACAAGGCGTTATAGAGAGTCAGCACCTGATCAGTCTAATTAGCTCTTCCGTCCAGCACATAGCAAGCAGCATGAAAAATATTTCTAATAAATGTACTCTTCGAATTGCATTATTGATTACAGAACATGAGACACAAAACATACATCCTTTCGAGTTATACAGAATGTAATATATAAAAATATAGTTTAGCAGAGCAATGTCAAGTCTTTACCAGCTTTATCTGGTGTGTATGGAGGCAGAACTGTAAAGAATAAATAAATAAATAAATAAATAAATAAATAAATAAATAAATAAATAGAAATAAATAAATAAATAAATAAATAAATAAATAAATAAATAGAGGCTGTTTATAATTATTATTATTAATGAGATCAATAATTTTACTGCTAAAACTGTATTTCCATGTACCTGTATTATAATTTATACAGTCAAGGTTAATCAATTAAAAATGCTAGATATGACAGTCTGGCTCTTAATCATAAAATTTGTGTGCAATCAAATTGAATTATAAAATACCCTTTTGCAACAATTGCCATATCTGTGCATCCAAACTCATGTTTGGTCAAAGATTATTAATATACTTATGTATTAGCAAATGAGATATATATTATTTATAATAAAACAAATTCCCAATGTTAAAAAATAACAATTGCACAGGTGGGAACCTTCACTAATTTATAAGTAATGAAGTTTGGTGTCAACATGTAAATGTGAATCAGAGATACAAATGTGAAGCTCTTTAATCATTTAATTGAGTAATACTTATGAACAAAAGGCCCCATAAAGTGCTAGCTACATTCAAAGTGCTAGCTCATCTGTTCAAAGATGTGATGGTTAGAAGCTTTGCTGCTTCAGGGCCTGGACATCCTTGCTATAATTGTCAAAACCATGAATTCTGCTCTCTACCAGAAAATGGTAGAAAGTCGTGTCAGTCGTGATGTGAACCTCAAGTGCCATTGAGTAATGCGGCAAGACAATGATATAAAGCTCAAGAGCAAATCCATCTCTGAATGGCTCGAAAGAAACTAAATTAAGGTTTGGAGTGGTCTAGTCAAAACCCTGATTTGAACTGACATCGCACTGAATGACAGCTTTGTAAAAGACTCATCTCTAGTTACTGGAAACATTTGGTTGCAGTTGTTGCTGCTTAAGGCGGCAGAATCATTTGTTAGATTTAGGGGCAAAGACTTTTTCACACGATATATATACACAGGTGTTATATAAGCATTTATCATAAAAAAATGATATGCTCATTTTAAAAGATTTCAGTGTTTTCACATGTTGCTGTTTATATTATACTTACTGTACCATTTAATGTGACTAATACACATTCTAAAAACAAAGGACTGGAAAAGACATTCCTTTCTTTAATTTTTTTTATTGAATAAAAACGAAAACGCTTTTTTTGCTGTGAAAGGCTAACATTTTATATCGTATAGCTACAATTCGTTTTGTGCATCATTTCACCTCATAAATCAGCTGGGACAAGTGGGTGTGTCCTTGTTACTGCTGGCCTGAAACCGCTCGTTTTTATGTAGTACATAAGTTTAATGAAACAGACGCAGATTTGTTCATCTGCCGTTCTGTGTGCTCAGCTTGTACTAAAGTCACGCTATTTTATTATTTTATTAATTGGATTTTATTCATCAGAACCAGACTCGTTAAATCTTATTTCAATGCTTTGATGCATTTTAAGCTTTGATGAGTGCCATTATCATTGAAGACTTTTATTATTTTCTTTAAACAGCAGAATGAGAACAAATCGACCTCAATCTTTATCCTAAGCACAGAAAAAGTAAATAGAGTATATTAATAGTCTACAAAAAGTGTAGGATTCTTTATACTGTATGCATATGTGTGTTTGCACAAGCGTGGCTACATGCTGCATGTGTTAGATTGGCACCCAACTCTCATAATTCATCATCTATTAACAGCAGAACATAAAGATTTTCTCGACAATCACACCATTAACCTGTCTGAGCCCAGCAGACCAGATATCAATCATCTCTCTCTCTCTCTCTCTCTCTCTCTCTCTCTCTCACACGTGCTCCAGAAGAGATCTGCATATAAAGTTATGTTCATTTGGACTCTTATAGCCAAGTTACAGACTGTAATCCAGTTACATGGGGCTGAAATCAGTATAGGCAATACCACACTGACAAATTTACAATTCCTTTATCTGCTTCCAGTGAAAAGGACAAAAAATTGCTTTTGTCCACAGTTCAAAGTGAAATGTCACCAGCCTTTTTTCCAGTGCCTTTATTCACTTAAAGTTGTTTGACAAATTGCCCCTCAAAATTACAGCGAGTTCTTTCTGCAGTCGGTGCGTCAACACACCAAAATTATAATTTCTTATGCCTACTAATTCTGGCTTCAAAGGACAGATGACTTTTTAGAACTTGTGGCTCCTGACAGTGCCAAAACTAGCACGTGCCAAGTTTCAAAGGGGTGAAAAAGAATAATTAGTTTTACATAAAAACACACTCAGCAGTCATTTCCTCTAATTTCCAATTAGTGGGGAAATCAAATGAGTGACAATGAAAAGCGCTAAAGATCTGATCCCATTCTTCATTCGATTCTGTTAAGCGGAGTAGCTTGAGTGAGTTGCGTGTGTGTGTGTGTGTGTGTGTGTGTGTGTGAAAGAGAGAGAGTGTGTGTGCATGTGTGCGTGTGTGTGTGTGTGTGTGTGTATGAGATAGAGAGAGAAAAAAGATAGAGTGAGAGATCACGGGGGGCAGAGGGTGAGGAAGAAAAAGTATGAATTATGGCCAGGTTATAACAGATGCTCAAAAATAAATAAATAAAATCAGTGTTGGCATGTAAATTGAGGAGGTTGGTTAAAAACAGGGAACGCATGATGAGGAAATAAAAAGACAACAGGAAAGGGGAAAAACCCCTAAAGAACAGAGTCAGAGAGTGGAGAGTGAGAGGCAGAGTTAGAAAGGCTCCCAAAAAGACTAGCAATTAGCAATTATGCACTCATCAATTATAATTACTACAACTGGTGATTATGCAATTATCATAGTGAATCATCAGTTTTTAGCAGTAGGGTTCACACTGAGGTGCATTATGTCGGGCCTGCAGAAAGAGTCAAACCGCACGGAGACGTAGAGGGAGTTTAACATTTCACATTTAACAGTAGTTGATGTCGAGTGAGGTCAGTGTTATTTAGCTTCAAAAGCCAAAGATTTCCTTGAGGGTTCTTTGTATACTTAATAAGTCTCAGCTTTCTAAAGGGCTCTACTTGGAATCCCCTTATCTGAGATCGTCGCACACTCAACGCAGTACCTTCAAAGGCTTCTGAAGAAAAGACTATCTAAAGAATCTTTGTTTTCAAGTTTATATCCAGGCGCATGTATAGTAACATTATGGTCGCATTAAAATAAAAACGCTGCCTCAAAACAGGCAGATTGTTCTGTTCTCCAAAACACACTGCACACAATAATGAGGAGACTCTGACATCAGTATTATAAAGACTATACTTAACACAGAGAGAGCACACAGGAAAAGATACACACGTGGTGTGTTCCTAAAATAATCAGTGGTGGACGAAGTACCCAAACCATGTAGTTGAGATAAATTAGAGATACACACTGTAAAATATTATTCAAGTAAAAGTGCTTTCTTTAAACTTTCACTTGAGTAAAAGTACAAAAGTATTTGCCTTCAAATATGGCTGTAATGTTCCTATTATCATTTTTGTCACAAGACTCTCAATCAACTTGGATCATATGAAAAGACTCTAATGTTACTCTCAGCACACCAGTCTATTAATAGAATGATATTGAGGACTCAAATGCTGATTGTTATCTATTCAAATTATCATAAACCCAAAACCTTTGTGCACAAAAAGTCTCGCAAATAAGGCCACGGGTGTTGTGGTGAGTTCGAGTCAGGAGTTTCTTCCATCATTTATTCCTCACAAAATGTTCCGCTTGCTGTTGAACTGATGCTGAACTGTATGTTGGTGAACTGTATCTTGGAAAAACCACCAAGTAGCACACAGAGCGCGTAAAGTACAGACTCTAAAAAAGGTACTTAATTACAGTAACGAATTACATTTACTTTATTACTGTCCAGCACTTTGGAATAACACAGAGACAGAAATTATTAACAAATGCACCACTCACAACAGAAGAAGACATTCACAGGGAAAAAACTATGTTATGGATATGTAGTGGATGCAAAACTATTTTCAAGTACATCACTGGGCACAAACACACACACAAGATGTTTTGAGTATTTCATCGGGGTGTCGTGCCAAGTCTAAAGTGTGGCTACTGTCTCTGAGGCACTGGGTGAAATGAGCAGTCAGAGAGCTGACACGCATCTAGTCCTTACGTCAATTCCAATCAGCAACTCTGTCTCTCTCTCACACACATACGCACACACCATTGTGTCATCCAGTAAGGTTTTCCCCGGCACTTGTGCGCTTGACGGCCACAGAGTAGCAGCTTTCTCCCTCAACTCTACCCTCAAGCCATCCACTGCTCTCCTCAAATGCAGTTCTTCTGTAAACACTCACACATACTATGATTTAATACCACTGCTGTAGTAATATCTCTACACTATTATGCCAAACAGCATACAGAAGACAATATTTACAAATCCTTCTGTATATGAGTTGTATATGAAAAACTACTTACAAGTAGGGTTCAAGTGATATATATATATATATATATATATATATATATATATATATATATATATATATATATATATATATATATTAAAAAAAGAGATTCACCACTGCACCGATACAGAACACAGCTTATTTTTTAATTGTTCTGTTTTGTATGTGATACTTGCTATTAACTATTTACAATTATGATTCTCCATGTACAGAGTGTCTGTGTTGCCTTGTATGTTGCATCATGGACCTGGAGGCACAATATTTCACACTACTGTATACAAACACTGGCTCAAAACAACAGTCTCAAAACAATAGGCAGAAACTAACATCTACACATCTAAAAATACTGTATCTGGGGAATGCAAATGCTGGTTGTGGTCTGACTGAACAGCTACAGAGTATGTATGCAGTAGCCCTGAAGTTCCTGCTAGAAGTAATTAGCCACCATACTGTTAAAAAGCATAGTAGGGTAAGTTCAACATGGTGACCACATTTGAAGCTATGTGAGCTACAGAATCAAGCTTTAATCTGATAAAAAGCTAACAGTTCCCAAAATTCCTATATGTCCTAAATACAATTTGTAATACACATTAAAACATTATAATAATAGGATAAACACATTTACAACAATATAAATCTGATAAATCTGCAAACACACACACACAAACACACATACATCCACACAATAAGCCCATGATGGAATGTAAAAAAAATATAAGAAGCTGTGTACCCTAGAACATAATCATGAGCACCACGAGTAATAACTTAGTACTTTTAGTTTATTTACACATCATCTTTTGGCTACACAATACAACTCCTTCTGACCTTCTCCATCATCCGCAAAAATCATAGTCCATAGAGACTCCTGTCTGACCTCCTCCATCTGCCTGTCCATCACAACTGCAAACAGAAAAGGGCTCAGAGCCAATCCTTGATGCAATCCAACCTCCACCTTGAACCAGCCTGTCGTTTCCACTGCACACTTTACTGCTGTCACACTGCCCTCATACATGTCCTGCACCACCCTCACATACTTCTCTAACACAGCTGACTTTATCAAACAATACAACTCCTCTCTCCACCCTGTCATATGCTTTCTCTAAATCCACAAACACACAATGCAACTCCTTCTGACCTTCTCTATACTTCTCCATCAACATTCTCAAAGCAAATAATGCATCTTTGGTGCTCTTCCTCGGCATGAAACCATACTGTTGCTCACAGATGGTCACCTCTTCTCTCAGCCTGGCTTCCACTACTCTTTCCCATAACTTCATGGTGTGACTGATCAACTTAATTGCCCTGTAGTAACTGCAAGTCTGCACATCTCCCTATTACCAGCACCTCCTCCATTCCTCAGGCATCCTCTTACCATCAAAAATCTTGTTAAACAATCTGGTTAAAAACTCCACTGCCATCTCTCCTAAACATCTCCATGCTTCTACCGGTATGTCATCTGGGCCAACCGACTTTCCGCTCTTCATCCTCTTAATCACTGCTCTCACTCTCTTACTAATGCTATCCACTTTCTGCTTCACCATCTCCACACCATCCAACTTTCTCATTTTCCTCATTCATCAACTGCTCAAAATACTTTCTCCACCTTCTCAACACACACTCCTCACTAGTCAACACATTTCCATCTCCATCCTTTATTAATTGTAGCACATCCTTCTCAACTTGGTCCCTCTGTCTGGCCAATCTGTAAAAATTATTTTCTCCTTCCTTAGTGTCCAACTTCTCCTACAGCTCCTCATATGCCTTTTTCTTGGCTTTCACCACATCCCTCTTTACCTGCTGCCACATCTCCTTGTACTCCTGCCTACTTTTCTCATCTCTCTGTCGATCCCAATTCTGTTGTTTCGCCAACCTCTTTCTCCTTATGCTTTCCTGAACTTCCTCATTCCACCACCATGTCTCTTTGTCTTCCTTTCTGTTTTCAGATGTCACACCAAGTACCTTTCTAGCTGTCTCCCTTATCACTTCTGCAGTAGTTGCCCAATCATCTAGCACCTCTTCACCACCACCGAGCCCCTGTCTGACCTTTTCCCTAAATCTCACACTACAGTCTTCCTCCTTCAGTTTCCACCATCTTATACATCACTCTATGCTCCTCCTTCTTGTTAAAATATGCATTTATCACTGCTCTTTCCATCCTTTTAGCAAAATCTACCACCATCTGCACCTTCACATTTCTCTCCTTAAGGCCATATTTATCCATCATCTCCTCATCATCATCACTGTTACCTTCACCTACATGCCTATTGAAATCTGCACCAATCACCAATCTTTCTTACCTATGTACACACTCCACCACTTCATCTAACTCACTCCAGAATTTTATTCCAGTTCAGTTTAGTCCAGTTTTTTTACACTGATATTCTCTGATACCAAACATAGTTGATTGACCTGCTTTTTTATGATTAACAAATACACAATAATTAACTGTGCATGAAATACAAGTATGTGTACACCAAGAACAGCTAATAGTACTTAGCACTTATGCTTGCAGCTAGTAGAAAGCCTCCTGTGCAGCTTCATAAATTCTAAACCAATGGGTAAAGATGATTTTCAAAAATAAAAAAGAACAGAAGGCAGTTTCCAGATTCACTTGTATCTTGTGTGTACTGCTACACACAGGTTATGATCTACTCAGACCATGTTATGGTAGACAATTCTCAGCACAGCAGAAATGACACAGCTGGTTAGCTAATGAATGAGCAGTACTAGTAGGGGTTGAGTGGATACTGTTACTGCTTCTGTAAGAGAGAATCAGCAGGTCTGCAAAAGGAAATCTTCAAATGAACCTTGATCTTTCCAGGACTTGCTGGCAGTCTTCGCTCTGTGGTGCGAAATGTGCATCCACTACAGTTTTTTTGACATTGGTGGTACAGACGTGAAGAGATGATGTGCTGTAAAATGATTGTTTCTTTGCTGGCTGCTCTAGGGTACACGTTAATCAAGTTCTCACAGCTGCAGAACCTTATGGTGTACCTTATGACTTTACAGACTTCATAGACCAGACTTTTATAGGCGTGATAATGTGTGGCCAGTCAGAAGCAATCAGGAGGCCATACTTTGTCGAGGTGCTGTGTTGTCCATCTTTCTTGGTTGGGCATGATGGTTTAAAGGTCTTACAGGTATAGGTCAGTTTTAATTACTGGGTGGCACTACAAGGACTGAAAGTCCATTCCAATACATCATCATGCAGAGCAGAACTCAAACAAAGGGTCTATATTTCTTAGTAGGATCTTACAAATCTTACAAACCTTCAGGTTTTACCATGTTTATTGTGTATTGATGGGGCAAGCTACAACTAGGATTACTGTAGATTATTCAGTGCCCTTTATATTTTTCTAACTGATATCATACATGAACATGAACAGCATAAACAGCAAAAGACTTAAACTGCATCCCTGTTAGGCTGATGATCAGTCTCTGTATTATTAGCTGATAAGCCTGTTTTTACATTTTCTTCACTTGTATAAAGACAGAGGTTTTTGTGAAAGTCATCTAGAACTTGAAACATCTAATTAGCTGCTGAATCATCTTCAGTCTTAACTTTATCTTCTTGTGTACAATGTCAAATCTTAATTTTTTTTTCAATAACCTGTAACAGTAGTCTTTGTTAGACTTTAAAGTTTAGCTAACTGCAGATATATCCAGGTTTGCCAGATGTTTACAGGGTTACATCTACTACTTCATCTTGGTTAAGTATGTGTTGTTGTAATGGTCAAATCAAACATTTTATTTTAATAAATATGAGAGTTAGTTATGGTAGAAATGCTGAACTGTAGACAGTGAGGACAAATCTGCTATTTATGCATGATTCTGATTCAGCATTTTCCTTATGATGTTGGCTCAAGCAATATTGTTTAATATTAAATATTTTGAATATTATTCAAGGAGCAAATAAATAAATATGACACTTAATACACTCCACATACCTATTTATCTTAAACCCTACTTATTAGCCATATTCAGAGTTAAGTATTATACCTTTATACTTAACATCATATATGCAATTACAGTATTATCTATCAAACCAACCATTTAAGAAATAAGTGACCGTTGCTAGAAATGAGTATTCTAAGCTACTGCATATACATTTAACCCAAAATAATTCTAGTGCTGAATCTCTGAATATTCTGCAAAAAAAAATAAAAAATAGATAGAAACGTTTTAAATGCACACCTATCCAGTAGACTAAAAAAAAAGTCTTTAGGCACTTTATCAAATATAAAGTCTGTGAGAACAGCTCTATTAGAATCCTCAATCACAGAATGACTGCAGACCCATTTTTCAACCCTCATTATCATCCGGCAGGTCGTCTACAGGTGCAGGCACAGCCACAAATCCATGAGAGAGTGAGACATTAAACCTAGATCAAAATGTTTCCCTGATCCACCCTCCTTGCCGTAACACTGTTCCCAAATCCTGCTCAAAGCCACTAACCCCAGAAACTGGAGCCTTTCTGAACCCGCACAAAACTTCGTTCTGATCCTCTCTCCTTATACCCTTAAAGTCACCAGAATAAAATCCAGGATGTTTGAGAAAAAAGGTAAAAGTAGTAGTGTAGGTAGTGCAAAATAGAAAAAAGGTTGTGTCTAGACCCTTCATTTGAAATCTTTGTAGTTCAAAACTCAAGAAGCTTTCCCCCCCCCCAAAGAACAGAATTGACAAAGATTGAAAATAGTAAGTAAAGCTTATGGTGGATTTCTTACAAATGAGCAGAATAGGAGATTGATAAATAAATGATGTGAAAAGAAGAATCTAAGTATAAAGAAAAAAGGTATAAAATGAATAAAATAGCTTTATTTTGTACACAAAGTGAAATGGGCACTACAGGTAATCATTCTCCTTTATCTACCCTCTGTAGGACACAAGGGTGTGCACAAGTAGCCTCCACATGATCACGTGCTATCGTTCACAATGACACTCTGAAAATGTACTATCACTATAAGCACTAGGGTTCTCTCTGTATATCACACTACAGCTCTCATCCATTCTAAGAAGGCAGCCAGTCCCAGTCTAGGGTCTTGGTACGAAGAGATAGAGAGAAAGAGAGATAGAGGGAAAGAGAGAGACAGGGACAGGGGTTTGTGGGGTGATGGATGGATCTTGCTTGGCATGGTTCTCCTCTCTCGCTTACAGAGCTGGTGACTTTCCAGCCAAGCAATTATCATTGCAGAAGGCATAATAGCCTAATTAATTACCAGTGTCAACGTTGCCTTTGTTTCAGTGTAACAGGACATCATGCCAACAGAGCATCCGCTTAAAAGGGGGAAAAAAAAAACTCACAAGTGGCTCGCAGAACACAAAAGACAGAAGGGAGAGAGGACAACATGTCCCTTTTTACATGGCGCACAGACACACACACACACACACACACACACACACTCTCTCTCTCTCTCTCTCTCTCTCTCTCTCTCTCTCTCTCCATCTCTTGTGCTCTCTCTCTCTCTCTCTCTCTCTCTCTCTCTCTCTCTCCTCATCTCTTGTGCTCTTACCGTCTCTCTCTTTCTCACTCTCTCTCGCTCTCTCTTTCTCTGCTGTTCTATGGTCAGATTTGGTTAATTCAATTTGCATTACAATATTATTAAAAACTCCACAAAATCTTTTAACATGGCTTTCCAAGCAAGACGTAGTGACAGACATATTTCTATCTTATACAACACCCCCTGACACCCCCCCTCAACTCCCACCCCAAATATATATATAAAAAAAAAAGTGCCTAGATGACAAACACTTGCTACCCCTCCCGCCCTGGCCCTCCGCGTGTGAAATATTATGTGTCAGGTCTGTCACATTCTCTTCCCTTTTACATCTTAGCAAAAAATAGCAGTACACAGACAATCTGAGGCCAGAAAAAGAAGTGAAATAAAGCGTGGCAGCGGCAGGAGAGAAGGGGGAATTGCACAGTGACTGATGAAGGCGCTGGGGCAGAGACAGCACGCATGTTTATTCGCATTTTTAGCCAAATCACAAGGCTGCTTAATAAAACCATCTCGAGAGGCCGGCTGGTAGCGTGCAATGCCTGAGCACCAAAAACATGCTCGCGATGCTGTACTAAACTGAGAAACATTTCATGCATGTGTCCTTGCGAGTGTGTGTGGTTCTGTGTAAATCGGAGTGCATGTGTGTCTGTATGTGTAATCCTTGAAGGGAGGCAGCAGGGGCTCATTGTAGAGCGCATTGACTCTAATAGGAGCCGGCGCAGCCGTAGCGAGCAGCTCGCCGGCTCCTGCGGTGAGGCGAGTTTTGCATAATTAATGACTGTTGATGTTTCCAGGTAGTCGCTCAGCAAATTCACTTCAGAGCGGCTGCCACAATCGGGCCGTCTCCGGCAAGAGCGACACCGGAACAGACAGCTAACATTACCACCATAAATAAGGCAATTTTGTACAGTGTCTTCCGTCATTACCGTGAAGTGTTCAGGGGCGACAGTTCGAGTCACTTCAGCGGAAAACAAAAAGTGAAGAAGGTAAAGGGAAAAAAAAACAGCAGAACCGAGAAACTGTTCCTTATCTCTAAACCTACAGAGGTTCCAAACTCTTTGTTTAGTGAAGCGCCAATGAATCCCAGGATGATGCCCAATGTCTCTGTATTAATGGTAATGATGAACAAGAAGCCTCATGGTGTTAACATGATGTAACCACTAACTGCAGGTCCAGTGAAGACCTCAGGTATTTATGCACCTGTGAAATACAGGCATGCCTTCACATTAAGGTGTTAACATTATTAAAAAAAAAAAAAAAAAAAGCCAGCCAAAGAAGGCTATTTTTTATGACTCTATCCCCACCACTCATTAATTTATAATAACCTGTAAGGCTTTTCGATGTCATACATATTTTACTGAGAGATATCGTTCCCTTTCGCAGCTCTCATGTTGGTCTGAAAACTGTCAAAAGACAAATCACTGGTGCTGTCTATAATTAGCTTCAGGTAAGAACAAAGAGTAGCACTAGTCCTAGTCTCAGCAATAACGCTCAAGTGTTTTAACAATGGGACAAAAACCTATTTTGATAAAACCAGGCAAGACTGCAAACTTAATACAATGATGTGTGGACTTATCTAAATCATGTTTTGCATTCCGTCAGGGATATTGTATAATTTCACATCATATTAAATTGGTATTGATACACACTTTAGTAGTTCTATTGCACTCAGTATACTAGATTGAATGTAACCCAGCCATTAGGGTTAAACAAGCCAGTGCACTCTTAGTGCCAGTCCCAAGCCCAGATAAATGGAGAGGGTTGCGTTAGGTAGAGCATCCAGCGTAAAACGTGTCAAATCAAATATGTGAATCACGAAGTAGAAATTCATACTGGATTCGGTCGAGGCAAAGGTTACCAACAACTGCCACATGGTTTGTTAGCCAACAGGGCACCGGTGGAAATCGGGCTACTGTTGGCCAAAGGAGGAGAAGGAAATGAGGAAGACCTCTACAAAAACAGCAGGAAAAGGAAAAGTGTAGGAGAGTGGAGGTTCGGGTTGGTACTTTAAATGTTCGTGCTATGACTGGTAAAGGGAGAGTGATAGCTGATATGATGAAGCGGAGAAAGAAAGATATGTTGTGTGTTTAGGAGACCAAGTGGAAAGGGAGTAAGGCCAGGAACATTGGAGGGGAATTTAAGCTATTCTATCATGGTGTGGATGGAAAGAGAAATGGTGTAGGGGTGATCCTGAAGGAAGAGTATAGTGGAGGTGAAGAGAGTTTCTGATAGGGTGATGAACGTGAAGCTGAAAGTTGAAGGGGTGATGATAAATGTCATCAGTGTCTATGCTCCACAAGTGGGTTGTGAGATGGAGGAGAGGGAAAAGTTCTGGAGTGAGTTAGATGAAGTGCTAGAAGGTGTACCTAGGAATAAACGATTGGTGATTGGGGCAGACTTTAATGGGCATGTAGGTGAACGGAACAGAGGTGATGAGGAGGTGATAGGTAGGTATGGCTTTAAGGAGAGGAATGTGAAAGGGCAGATGGTGGTAGATTTTGCTAAAAGGATTGAAATAGCAGTTGTGAACACCTAATTTAAGAAGAAGGAGGAGTGTAGGGTGACGTATAAGAGTGTAGGAAGGTGCACACAGGTGGACAATGTTCTTTGTAGGAGATGCAACCTGAAGGAGATTGGAGACTGTAAGGTGTTGACAGGGGACAGTGTAGCTAGACAGCATTGGATGTTGGTCTGTAGGATGGTTTTGGAGGTGAAGAAGAAGAAGAGGAGAGTGAGGACTGAAAGAAGAATAGGATGGTGGAAACTGAAGAAGGAAATAAAGGAGGAGGTGGTGGTGAAGATGTGCTGATTGATTGGGCAACCACAGCAGAAGTGATAAGGGAGACAGCTAGAAAGGTACTTGGTGTGACATCTGGAAATAGAAAGGAAGACAAAGAGACATGGTGGTAAAATGAGTAAGTGCAGTAAAGCATAAGGAGAAAGACGTTGGCGAAACTGAATTGGGATCAACAGAGTGATGAGAAAAGTAGGCAGGAGTACAAGGAGATGCGGCAGCAGGTAAAGGGATGTGGCAAAAGCCAAGGAAACCTCCCCTTTATATAAATTTTTTTAGAAAAGTTTGTAGCACAGCAGTTATGCTCACATCTACTTAGGAATAACATTTTTGAAATGTATCAGTCAGGATTTAGGCCTCATCATAGCACAGAGACAGGGCTTGTTAAGGTGGTAAATGACCTGTTATTGGCCTCTGATCAGGGTTTTGTCTCTTTACTTGTTTTGCTCGACCTTAGTGCAGCTTTTGACGCAACTGATCATACTATACTGCTTGCTAGACTTGAGAACATTGTTGGAATAAAGGGAACAGCTCTCTCCTGGCTCTCCACACTCTCTGAGGTAAAGTTTGGTGTTCTGCAAGGATCTGTCTTAGGCCCACTGCTTTTCTCTTTATATATGCTGTTTCTGGGTGAAATTATACATAAACATGGTATTTGCTTCCATTGCTATGCTGATGAAACACAGCTGTATATTTTAGCAAAGCCAGATGAGCGAGATCAGCTTAACAATGTTGAGGAGTGTGTAAAGGACATTAGACAGTGGATGCTTGATAACTTTCTTCTGCTCAACTCAGATAAGATGGAAGTAATTTTACTAGGACCACATGCAGTTAGAAGTAAACTTTCCGATTACGTAGCATTTCTGGATGGTGTTTCTATCTCAGTGTGTACAGCAGTCAAAAAACTTGGTGTGATTATTGACCCTAGTCTTTCCTTTAAGGCTCATGTGAATAATATTACCAGGATCGCCTTCTTTCATCTTAGAAATATTGATAAAATTAGAAATATAATGTCATTACAGGATGCAAAAAAACTAGTTAATGTTTTTGTTCAAGCTTCAGTTAGTGATGACCACATCACCCGTTTTAATCAGTGTACACTGGCTCTCAAATAAATCTCGCATTGATTATAAAATACTACTACTGATGTATAAAGCACTTAACGGTCTTGCGCCGCAGTATCTGAGTGAACTTCTGTACCAATATGGTCCTCCACGCCTACTTAGATCAAAAGTTGCAGACTATTTGTTAGTACCTCAAATAACGAAGACTACAGCAGGGGGCAGATATTTCTCTTATAAAGCCCCACAGTTATGGAACGGCCTTCCAATCAGTCTTCGGAACTCAGACACAGTCTCAATGTTCAAGTCGAGGCTGAAAACCTATTTATTTAGTCAAGTCTTTTATCAGTAGAGTTTGGAGGGATCATAGATATAGAGTGTTTGGTGAACTGGGAAATTTGTATGCTGTTGTCCCCTCACTCTCACACGTTCAATCAAGTTTGTTGATAGTGGTGTGGTGGGTCGTCTTTTATCCCAGAGATCCCTCATGTCTGTGTTACCCTCTGGTTCTCCCTTTTAGTTATGCTGCCGTAGTGAGTCTTGCCGGAGTCCCCAACTGCACAGTGTCCTTAACTTTCACACAACAATAAGGACACATGATAATCCATATCCTTCTCTTCCTGTCACACCTCTCCCCCCTCTCTCTCTCTCGATCTCTCTCTCTCTCGCACCTGAGGTTCCAGTGACCACTGTTCCTGCCCCTCTTTCCTCTGCAGATCTTACCACTTTGCCATGCCTGCCTCTGGATAGTGTTCTCTCAGTTTGGAAGCCACTCTGTGCAGCTTGGGACGGTTTCTCATCAACGCCTTGGGTGGTTCCGTGAAAATTCCGGAGTAAGAGCGGGAGCTTTGAGGAGGGATTTGGATTGTAGTTAATGTCAACAGTCTGCTACATTGACTCAGGACTACATTTTGCCTCTGATCACCATCACTGTACCCCGCAACATCGTATATCTGCAATAAATGGACATCCGGTGCAACCCAGATGAGGATGGGTTCCCTCTTGAGTCTGGCATCTCTCAAGGTTTCTTGCTTATGCCATCTTGAGTTTTTTCTTGCCACAGTCGCCAGTGGCTCGCTCACCAGGGACAAACTTACACTTCAAATGAAGAACATTCATTTTTTAATCACCACATTATCTGTGTAAAGCTGCTTTGAGACAATGTTCATTGTTAAAAGCGCTATACAAATAAAAATGAATTGAACTGAATTGAATTGAAAAGGCATATGAGGAGCTGTATATGAAGTTGGACACTAAGGAAGGAGACAAGGATTTGTACCGAATGGCCAGGCAGAGGGACTGAGCTGGGAAGTATGTGTTGCAAGTTAGAGCAATAAAGGATGGAGATGGAAATGTGTTGAATACAGAGTTAAAATTCGGCTGGACCAGATGACATAACGGTAGGAGCATGGAGATGTTTAGGAGAGATAGCAGTGGAGTTTTTAACCAGGTTGTTTAACAATATTTTTGATGGTAAGAGGATGCCTGGAGAATAGAGAAGGAGTGAGCTGGTACCGATCTTTAAGAATAAGGGAGATGTGCAGACCTGCAGTAACTACAGGGAAATTAAGTTGATCAGTCACACAAAGTTATGGGAAAGAGTAGTGGAAGCCAGGCTGAGAGAAGAGGTGACCATTTGTGAGCAGCAGCATGGTTTCATGCAGAGAAAGAGCACCACATGTGCCTTATTTGCTTTGAGAATGTTAATGGAGAAGTATAGAGAAGGTCAGAAGGAGTTGCATTTGTGTTTGTGGATTTAGGGAAAGGGTACAACAGGGTGCCAACAGAGGAGTTGCATGGTATTGTATGAGGAAGTCAGCTGTGTCAGAAAAGTATGTGAGGGTGGTGCAGGGCATGTATGAGGACAGTGGAACAGATGTGAAGTGTGCAGTAGGAATGACAGACTGGTTAAAGGTGGAGGATAAGTCTGCATCAAGGATCGGTTCTGAGCCCTTTTCTGTTTGCAGTGCTGATGGACAAGGTCAGACAGGAGTTGGGTTATGATGTTTGCGGATGATGTTGTGATTTGTGGTGAGAGTAGGGAGCAGGTTGAGAAGAGCCTGGAGAGGTGGAGGTTTGCACTGGAGAGAAGGGGAATGAAAGTCAGTAGCAGTAAGACAGAGTCAAGTCAAGTCAAGTTTATTTCTATAGCGCTTTTCACAACAGACATTGTCTCAAAGCAGCTTAACAGAAATCAACAGTCAAGGTGACTGGTGTGCATTTATCCCTGATGAGCAAGCCGTGGCGACTGTGGCAAGGAAAAACTCCCTTTGATGTTATGAGGAAGAACCCTTGAGAGGAACCAGACTTAAAAGGGGAAACCATCCTTATTTGGGTGACATCAAGAGTTTGATCATAGTAGAGTACATGAGTACATGTGTGTGAATGAGAGGGAGGGCAGTGGAGTGGTTCGGTTGCAGGGAGAAGAGATGGTGAAGGTGGAGGAGTTCTGGTACAACAATGCAAAGTAATGTATAGTGTGTTAGGAAAGTGAAGCAAATTTTGGAGACAGGGTGAGGGAGGCGAGATTGAGATGGTTTGCACATTTCCAGAGGAGGGACATGGGGTATATCGGCATGAGAATGCTGAGGATGGAGCCACCAGGAAGGAGAAAAAGAGGAAGACCAAGGAGGAGGTTTATAGATGCGGTGAGGGAAGACATGCAGGTAGTTGGTTTGAAAGAGGCAGATGTAGAGGACAGGGGGGTATGAAGACGGATGATCCGCTGTGGCGACCCCTAATGGGAGAAGCCGAAAGAAGAAGAAGAAGAAGATACTGAATGAGGCTGCTACCTTATGCATGATTAGTTATTACTAGAATACCTTACTGTAGATTTATTGTAGGTAAATCAGGACAGACTGTATAGGGAGGCAATCATTTCATAGTCACACAACAATATGGTCTTAGTTACCTGGGTACTTATTTAGTTACAAGGGTGTGCAATTAAGGAAACATAGGGAAGCTAGAGCCATAATTTAAAGTCAAAAGTCCTTTAGGTAAGAAGGTTAAAAGTCTTTTCACTCTGCAAATAAAAATGAGCATGTCATCTTGTGCTCTTCTGTCATCCTGGTTTAATAAGTGACAGCATCAGGCACCTTTACCAGAAGTTGAGTAATAGTTCTGCTTAACCAAAGTTCTACATCCAGGCTCTATGTATACATGCCATCCTGCACCCTAACACCACTGTCCAACAATGCATTCAATGAATATAAAGACATCATAGTTAAGGTGAATGAATACTATTCATATGGTAAAATATGTTAACATTTTTTGCTTTATTGTTCATTTTATTTCTTTATAATTGCACAGGGTTTTTCCTTATTTTTGCTCGGTAACAATGTTTAGGTCAGGAGCCGCACATTTCTTTTGTATTCCATAGCGTAAGGGGAACACTTTAATATAATTTATATAATTATCTGCAGATAATTATAATTTTTTACACATTTTATTATATAAACAAAGTAATAAATTAAAATAATTACTTAATATGATTTTGTCCAATTTTTTATAAAGATTATTGTTAATTATAGACCAGAGGAAAGCATGAGCATAGATGAATTAACATATACAATGAGCCTGAGTCCACCGTAGCCTCAGATTCCTGTATATTTCTGAAAGGAATTGAGCCTGATGTGACCTTCTGCTGCTAGAACCAGTCCACCTTTAGTCGGATGTGTTGTGCATTCTGAGAGGCTTCTCTACCAACCTTATTTGTAAAGAGCAATTATTAAAGTTATTATATTCGTCCTATCAACTTAACAGTTATGTTATTTTGCTCTCATAATCAAGGAATTTTCGACCCACAGAAGAACTGCTCACTTGCTGTTTTTTTTTTTCTTCACACCACTTTGTGTAAACTCTATCGACATTCATGTGTGAAGATCCCAGTATATCAGCAGTTTTGGAAATATTCAAACCAGCCTGTCTGGCACCAACCACCATACTGATGTTTGATGCGACTGTTAACACTTAATAAAACACTTGACCTGTATCTGCATGATTTTATGCATTTTTCTTTACACAGTGATTGCATGTCGGTATTACAAAAAAAAAAAAAGTTATATTCTACTATAAGCAAATAATGTGTGAAAATTTGCATTTCTGTTTTTGTAAAACCGTCGTAAAATGCATGCAAATGTTTTAATCTGTGAGAAATCATTCTTTATAAAGCCCAGTAGGTCTGATATGACTGTGAGTGGCCTTTGAGCTTTGGTTCTACGGTAACTGGCCCTGCTTGTTCCCTTAAGTACAAGACTGTGTGCAATCATGAATAATTTATGATGTTCTTATGATTGAGCCCGGCCCACGGGACAACACAGACTGATGCAAGTCATGAAGCCTGTGACAGCAAAAAAAAAAAAAAAAAAAAAAAAAAAAAAAAAAAAAAAGAAAGAGACAAGGAGCGTGAATTTGTGTGGGTTGCAGAATGCTGATAACGGTGACATGAGATGCAGGTGTTTGATATTCGAACAGATACACAAAAGAACATTTTCATGTCACGCAATCCAGAACTTGGCAGTTTTACACAGTGCAGTTCCAAGCAAAGCTGGATTTGGTGAGGCAAGGAAAGTCAAAATAAGGGAATGTGTGTGAATAAATATGCTTTTGCTCAGATTCCCTAGACACTTAGTTGGGGAATAAGACCTACCCTTCAAACCACTGGCAAAAATTGCTCTCAGTATGAAATGTAATAAAACGGCTACATTGCTGACTCTCGGCGCACCTTCAGTCATACTTCACATCTCACAACTCAGCTGGAGAGGGATAAACACACACAAACACACACACACACACACACACACACACACACACACACACACACACACACACACACACACAAATACATTTGCCCAGTCAGGTCCTTAGACCCCAAACGCCTTCACATATATGCACACTATGCCCAGTGAGTATACGTGTATAATCTCACTTAGGCATGCATAAATGCTGTGACCACACTTAGTCCAGCCCTACCCGAGCCAATAAACATTTCTCCTGGAACTGAAGTCCTTCAGCACCCACTTAAAAAGGCCATGATCACTGTTTCTTTGGGTAAACAATTAGACCCGTGGCTTTTATGTGGAAGACATTGTGTTTTCCATAAAGCCCTGTGGGGAAATTAACAATACTTGGATGTCTACACTGAAACACTGCTCAAAGGTGTTGAATTACATTTTTGAAAAACAACAGCAAAATCAGTAAATACTGAATAGCTTGGCATTAAAGCCTTAAACACTCTAGTTATCTAGTTGAATACTGGGATCTAATGAATGGCAGCATACCACAAGGGTAATGGCAGAAGGCAAACACAACACAATACCATTTTCTATATCCCTTAGGAAACACCATTTACTTTTAGCTCTTTCTTCCATTTCTCAAAGAAATACAGTAATGCAAAGGAATCTCATTTCCTGTTTCATGTTGTAAAAGCTCTTCTCTGCTTCTCACCCACTGCACCTCTGTTAATTAGTATTGTGCTTAATCCAATATTGAAGAGCCAAAAACTGTCAGGTCATATTATAAACAATCGGCCTGAACACTCACGCAAATGACATTTTGTGCTGCTATCTCTCCCCGCAAAATGTTCCCAAGGTACTAATTGGCCTACTTTATGTTCTCGGTCTTCGAATTGCCAGTTTCTTTTTTAGTTTTGGGTATTAGTCTTGACATCCATCGATCTGTAACATGTGGCATTCTATATTTTTCCAAGACGAGGGAAAGGAAATGAATTGAATAGGGTTAACTCTTTCCCTTCCAGGTGCAGTTGACATGATGAAGACTAAGGGCTGTTTCAGTGGGTATGGTCAGGTCTGCTCAAATGAAGGATTGCTTGTAATTTGAAAGGAGAATGAAAGTTCAAACACTTTGCCAGCAGCAAAGTAAGTGTAACTTTTCTCCTTGTGCATTATTTAAGATTAGCTCCATCATTTTATCAATCTATCGATCTCTCAGCAGAAAGATGAAAATGGAAAAATAATGAGTCCGATGAATGCTGTGTAAAGAACATCAATGTGCAAAATTTAATTATCTGCAGAGGAAAAAAGTGTCGACTGTTTTCTAAAACAAAAAGAAGCGGTTAATATTTTGCCTCTCTGCATATTTTAATTACCAGATCAATCATAAGTGCATACCGTGCTGCTTTTGTGAGAAGGGGAGAAAATTGCAAGTCTAAATGAAAAACAATAGATTTACTTTAAAGTCGAGTCTCTTTTGAAGTCTAAATTAAAATTTCAGGTACCTTTAGGAAAAGCTGCTTCAGAAAGTTGCGATATTTAATTAGTGTGTTTAGATTCCACTGAAATTACACTTCACACGCCAACATGATGTTAAATGAAAACTCTAGAGGATTCAGACTTCTGCTGGCTCAGACACAAGAAGCTCACCGCACTTGGAGACTTGGAAAACGGTAGATTAAAATGATCAGGTCGGGTCAATGACAAAACACTTATCCTCTTTTTGTGTTTTTATTTCTAATTAACCATGATGATGTGAAATCATACACTTAGTCTCACTTAACCCACAGTTGACTCTTGGTAAAGATGGAAAGCTCATTCATAAAATAATATGTATGGGTCAATAAATATCTTAATAGTATCTTAGATTCTGTAAATTCTACGTAGAATAATGTTGCAAAGACATGAGAGAAAATGTAAAGCTTTAGCACTGTGTAGTCTAATACTTCAGTTTGTGTAAGACTCACATCCAGTCTGGGTTCTTCCCTGTGAACAAGAAATAAATGAATCCCCAAATATGAAGCCCTTTTTTCCACCCAGACAGTCTGATCTAAAGTCGAAATTAGACTTGGTTCCTGCTTTTAGGACGAGCACACAGCGTGTTTCATGCTTACATGACTTTTTTTAATTCCCTGCCTCATGTGCAGTCAAGTGGTAAAGTTTATTTCTCTTGGCGCATCTTCACCCGGCACACTGCCACACATTTCGCACATTTTTATTGGCTAATTTGACTGCACTCCTGCCAGCAGCTGCATACGAGCCAAAAGTGTCGGTGGCTGTTGGTACTCCTCCATGCCACACATCCTCCCCTGAAAGCTACGGGTGGATCAGTCCATCTTTCAGATTGAGAGAATATTGGCCTGGATTCATCATGTCATCTGTTTCACCCCCCCTCAGGCAAACATAACCAAAGGCACTTCCTCTCCATTTGTGGAAAGCGAAGCTATTTGTGTAGCCCTCCATATAGTCAGCATCTGTTCTCTAAAATCAGTAGGTTTGGATGTGCCAGAAATCTGTGTACTGCTGAGTGTTGGTGTACACTGGCTCACACACTGGTGCTATGATATCATTCATTCATAAATTTTCCCCCCAAAATATAATCCCATTCACAAGCTTTTCTGATCAGTCATCCATCCTTCGACTGTCAGTTGTTTTTAGATAGGTAGAGAATGTCTGCTGCCTTCAAATATCTGATGATTATAAGTCAAATAACGTATCATTTAGCAGTTTTCCAATACCTCTGCAATGGGTCAAGTGAAAATATACTTCAACAAGAGCTTGTAATTTAGGAGTTCAATGCTTATTCTTTTATATTGCATTTACTGTCAGGTGTGTGTGTGTGTGTGTGTGTGTGTGTGTGTGCATGCATGTATGTATGTGTGTCCCCCATGTGCTTTGCATAAGAACAAACACGCGTAACATTTGCACAGTAGCAGTGTCGCTCAGGCACAGTGACTCCCAAGCTCAGGATTGTCATGATGCAAAAATTAAACCTTTCATCAACAATGGCAGCAAAATGTGCTGACACACCTGAATCCCACCCAGCTAAAAATAAGGGTCTCGCGCGCACACGCACGCACGCACGCGAGTACACACCCTCTACTTGTCTTAATGCGATGGCAATGGCAACGACAAACCAATATCCTTCACATGCACACAGGGACTTGCCTCCATGGCAATGCAAACACTATGAAAGAGAGTAGGCCCGCACCTCAATATTACTTTAGTAATCAATTCACATGTTTTCAGTTGATCTTTTAGTGATTTTTATTAATCAATCAATTAGTAAAATAAAAATTAAATACCTAAATCATTTCCTCAGCATTTCAATTAATGGATCCTCCTGCAAAAGCCTTAACTCAAATTACTCAAAACTAATTACAATAATCTGTAATGACATGAGAATATTTTGAAGTGTTTATGTTGCAACTATCTGACGTATAATCTAACGTATGGCTATACAATTCCATTAGATTTTTTCCTACATTTTTACTGTAACCAATAAGAAAGTGGTCATGATCTCAGACAACAAGTCAATTCATCCCTAATTTCATTCCAGTCCAGCTACGATTAAAGTGACGAGGATCACACTTTCCCCTTTCTGATTTAATTTGATGATTAACTGAAGCTCTTGACCTGGATCTGATTGGATAATTGTGTGAATGTGCAGGGTTATGGCTGTGCTCGGCGAAATAAGCAAAATTTGCAGATTTTAACCATTTAGCTGATTAGATGTAGCAGCCGTACACATCAGACAAGTGTGCTGGTAAAATGTACTAGTAGGTAGTGATGGAACCAATGACTATTACGATCGAGAAAAGAGAAAACGTGTATTGCGAGATGCAATATTTCAGTCTGTTATATCTTCCTCACACTCACACACCATATCTGCAACATATGCTGAGAAAGCTGAATTTGAGATGAGAAACAAAGTGTTTACTTTGATGTACCTTATATACTTCTTTAGCTAAGCTCAACTAGCATGAACTAACAAGTTCATAGACTCTTTAGCACAGACTGGAAATAATCTCAATCTATTCGATTCTAATCTAATTATTTTTGTAGAACACTTTTTAACAATGGACATTGGCACATTGGCCAATTGTTGTCCTAAGCCATTGTAGAAAACTGTTCATATTGATTGCGGAGCTTCGGTCTATGAAAGACGGCAGTAAACTAAGGAATACGATGGAATACATGTGCCTTTTGTTCAGGTATTAAACATTGTGGCTTTGCTAATATTCACTGTAATATAAAGCTCTTCAGCCCCTACTATAACTCTCGATGAGTTTTTTTTTTTTATTATTATTAAAAGCAATATAACAGATGGCATTGCACTGTAGCTCCTGGCCTCAGAAAGTACATGTGTGAACCCTCTCCCATGAGGACAGGCTGGAGTGAGAGGATGAGAAAGAGAGAACAGAAGAGTGAAGTGTGTATGTGTGTGTGTGTGTGTGTGTGTGTGTGTGTATATGTGTGTAAATAGAGGTAGGATTGGGAGCAGAGTGAGATAGTAAGAAATTAAGTTTTTTTTCCTCACACAAGGTAAAGTCTGCCTCGCAGAAGCGGAAATCTCACCCGGTTCACACATGCAGGACACAAGTGCTAAAGCCAGGGAGGAGATTCCCGCCTATTGATATCAGTGCGCTTGGTAAAAGTCACCACTGTGACAAGAATATATAATAGCCCACCTGCTTATCGCCATCTACTAATGCTAATTTTAATGTATCAGGGACAGAGAGCAAGCACCATATTAACATTCACACTGACTGGCAAAGAAGAAAGGTGGCATAAGATATAATTGTCACACCACACCTATATGAGGTGTCTGATTAAAAAGGTCTCCACACTCATGGTAAGATTCAAATTGGAAGCAAGAATGAGTCGGAGCATGAGACCTGGTAGAGGTGGGAGATATATTAGTAATTAGAATTGCACGCCGGTAGAAAAGTGTTAATCGCAGTTTTTTAAATACCGTTTCTTGGTTGACAAAAATCACCAAGCACTTGCTATATAACCACTGCTCACAGTGTTATATTGAGAAGTTGTTATAACTGCTTTAGGGATGCTTTATTTGCTTTTGCCATAGAAAGTCATGTGGAAGGGATATGGCATGTCTGTGATGAAAAAGTAGTACAAAAAGTTTTATGCACACCAAAAAAAATAGACAGCCATAGCAGCAAAGACTCCAGCGGTGCAAATCCTTCAAGCTTTGATCATTTTCGGGTAGAGCTGCAAGTAAAACATGGTTCTCTATATTTGTTTTTTTTTCTTGGCAGTTTGCAGGACTTGTGATATTATTGAATAATGAGAATTGTTTTTTTTAATATACACACAGTATTCACCATTTCCAAAAGTGAGTGCACCCATCACATTTCAGAATCCATTTTAGTATCTTCTCAAAGGACAAGAATATAGAAATGAAACTTGGATATTTTAGTCTAGTCAATGTGCAGCTTGTATACAGGTATAAGACTCATTGTCCTCTAAAAATAACTAAACATACAGCCATTATTGTCAAAATAGCTGTGGGTGTACTCACTTCTGTTGCCAGTTATTTTGACAATAATGGCTGTATGTTGAATTATTTTCAGACATACAGTGATTCTTATACTACTATACAAGCTGCATATTGACTATAAAAAATATTTAAGTTGCATTTCTATAGTACTGTAATATTACATTTTGGCTATAATACCTTCCTCTGCAGTACAAATAATTATTTTACAAAGATCCTTATCAATTGTGAATACATTTCTATTTATAATGCATAAAAATGGAAATTTATGCTGCCCATTAATAGTAAATCTGCATACAGTCAGGAAAAATCGTCACACCTTACACAATTCTTTGGGAATCTGTACACTTAAATGGCAGCTCATCTACCTCATATAAGTTGTGCCCTGGTTCTAGTCCCAAATAGGTGTGTAAAATGCGAGTGGATGAAAAGTGTTCCTGTCTCTAACAGGCACTGAGCTATAACGCTGCTGCACAGCCTTTAGAAAAATTAGCCGCAGCTTTATGACTGCCTGAGCCACAAGCCTGTACAACTTGGCCCAGCCAGAAGGTTGTAATTACACCTCTTGTCATAAAAACTGAGGAAGCCAGAAACGACAATGCGCTCGCCCCCCCCCCAACTCTTCTTCTCACACATATCCTCGCCATAATTAATTACCATCCCTTTACTCTCTGATTTATTCCTCGATTCATAACATATTTATACATTCAAGATGAATTATCATTTCCTTCAGGAATTAATCAAAAAGAAGGCAGGAGGAAGCGGCCCGCTCTTGTCACAGAATGATCAAAGACAGAGAGACTTCACCTAGAGCAAGGTCTAGACGACACTGATCAGCACTAGCAGCGTTATGTACATGCTGAGGTTTAGTCTAAAAGGCTAACATGCTTCTCATATTTATTTTATTTCGATTTATATTAAGAAAAATTAAATCTTCCTTCCACAATAATATACACTAGTGCTCTATACATAATAATTGTAAAAGAAAATAATGAATGATTTTAAGCAAAACTAGTAAAAATGCAAAAAATTGACTAGATGTGAGCATATCTCCTCACACATATACAAACTGTCTCCATGCACATATTAAAAATTCACCACATAAAGCAGTTTCATAAGCGTTACAACACCTTGAAGAAGAAAAAAGAAAAAACCAAACAAATTGCTGGGGCCTTTGTGACCTAGAATACAGGTGTCTTATGCAGAATCGCTGTAAGCAGGCAGGTTTGGCTGGACGAGATAAATGGCAGGGCTGAGTCTGCATGTGAAGACAGCTGGATTTCGTACCTCTCTGCCTGATAATGAGCGGAGATGATGATTTCTGGGCTGCAGGGGTTAATGGCACGAAACCGAACAGTGCCGCTAATTACATGTTACGAACTATTTATCAGAATCTCCATCTGCGCTGCGCCACAACTCTCATTGTGCACGCTAAATTACTCCTTGGATTATCTTTGTAAAGCAAGTTTCCATAATTAGGGCCCTGCACTGATGTTTTCTCTTTCTGAACACCAACAGACAACGAGGGAGAGAGGCAGAGAGAAAGACAGTGAGAAAAATTAGCTGACTGGTTAATTTGGGCCTGACATTTCAAACCGGCGACACAAAGACACCTCACACACTTCTCTGGGCCTCCTCTTGGCAACGTGTACTTCGCAAACTCTGTGCTATTCTGAAAGGTGAATGCTGGGTGCAATTTGCTCACTGCTCTCAAAATAAGGAGGAAAAAACTGCCATCAAAAGTAGCAAGTAGCGTAAAAATCTTGCGATGAACCAGGACTTTCTCCCTGAGCAGCCTGAAAAGCCAAAAGGTGCGCCTTACACCACCTCACTCGAGCTTCTCCTCTGCAAAAATCTTTGTATTAAAATTACCTTTATTAGAAAACACTTCATTATAAAGCCAAAAAGCTCTGCCCAGTCTCCCAGGACCGCCAGATTAATAAGGACAGAGATGTATTTTAAGACGTAAACTCGGCTCCTCACTGTCCTTAATCTCCTTTCCACTTCACAGGCCAAATTAACACCTCTCTCTGGCTCTGATGGGACCTCGTTAGCTTGCTTCCACCCAGAAAGAGAAGCAAGAGAGAAAGAAGGGAAAAAAGTAGAAGGAGAAGGAGGAGGAGAGAAAGGAACTGAAGCGACCAATGACATCCACCAGCGCTGGGATTAACCATTGGTGCGAGCGAACACTTCGGGAAATCTAGGTCAACGGCATGTTCCTAATCAGCTGGCTGGTTAGTGATAATTAGCAGGCGAAGTGGCGCATGGAACAAGGGGAGGGAAGCGGTGAAATGAAACAGAAAAAGAAAAGAAGAACCTGTCGTGTTGCAAACACTTCAAAAGGAGCATACTTTCTCTTTTAAAATGTGGCACAGCAAGGGTCCGGGGATCGCCAGGGACTTAGTGAAAGTACAGAGCTGGGGAGGCGGGGGAGAAGGAGGGGGAAGTGCAGAAAGGCCTAATGGGACCCAAAGTACACAGCCCTTCACACAAACTTCTGAAGGAGCCATGTACATACTTACACACACACACACACACACACACACACACACACACACACACACACACACACACACACACACACACATCCACGTTCACTGTTTGCACATACAAACCACCTGCATGAAGGAGGATCACTCCATCTCGGCACGCTCTCATTAACTACACCGATACTGAGGCAGGGTTTCAAGCCTTATTGTTTTCAATTGCTAGAAACATAAGTGCAGAAATATCAATAAGCGCACACTCTGACATTTAAGACTGTTCTTAACAAGGTGTTTTTTCACCAAACTGGTTCTCGTATGCCTTTCGAAATGAAGCCGTGTAACAAATCGCACAAACAGATAGTGGAGAGTTTTCAGATGCTCTCGTTACGACCAGAGGTTTCTTAAGCCAGCTGTGAACCTCTGTAATCAGGTATGGAATTGCCTATCCCGTAGCCGCCCTACACACCGCTGCTAAATTTAGCCTCGACTCGCTCTGGCGTGGTACTGAATCACTCCTCATGAGTGAGGTGAGAGGGCTGGAAACATATTTGCAGTATCGTTTCAATACGCCTGTGCTTTGTGGACCGTGGAGCGGGCTCGCAAATATGATTTATGATCTTCATGTAATGGTTGGTGCAGCGGCTTTTCGGTGGAGATCAGATGACTGTCTCAACAGGAAGCATGTCAGAAGAGCGGCACAGAGCATACCATCACATAACAGGAGAGAGAGAGAGAGAGAGAGAGAGAGAGAGAGAGAGAGAGACAGAGAGTGACAGATAGAGGGGGTCCTTGTCAAAGAGAGAGGGATATTTGCAGGCAGACAGAGATACTTATACTGTACTTCAGCATGTTAATGGAGAGGAGATGCTGCTCAAGTCTGCCGGTAAAATGATACCAGTCAATAAGAAGGTGGAATGCGGATGTGGATGACGTTATTCTCCCAGTGAGAGGTTTTGCTAAATGGTAACTGCTGCTAATTCTCATTAGCATTGCTTTTTTTTCTGTTTTTTTTTTTTAATCCCTGCTGCTAAAGTTACGGTGGTGAATTCACTCCTACAGAGTTTATTTTGAGTGGGATCAAATGAGCACCGAGAATCATTTGTTTAACACCATGGGAGTTTATTTTAGAGCAATACTTTGTTCAGAAGTGCACACTGTTTTTGTATAGTTATGTGTAGATCCACTGTGTTATGGATGGAATGTAAAAGGCAGTGTGGTTCAGTGTGCGTTAGACTGACTGACCTGGGCTTGGAAACTCTTGAGGACAGGAGCAACCATCTCCCGCACATCCTATAAAAAAACAACAACAAAAAGACCAAGTAAAAAAAACAGACTAATTACTGAATACTGTAACACTGATGCACATGAGGTTTTTCCAGTGAATCCCAATGTAACACGAAAATAATAAACAAATGAGAAAAGGGAACATTTGTAAAACACTTTTATTTTAATGTTCCTGTAATGAGTGTGAGGTAACTATGATGCAAACAGATTTTGAGCCTGTAAAATGATATTCATGAACTGTGCAGGTGTATTTGATCGCTTGCCTATGCCTACGTACAACAGATAAAAAAAAACAAGCGCGAAATAAAGGTAAAAAAGGCATTCCACTCCAACTGTTTGAACGTTAAGAAAAAAATATATAATGTCGGGGGGTAATAAATGTTGTGAATGTGTAAATTATAAATGTGCATTAGTGTGAATGTCTACTAGTTTTGGGATTTCCTGTGTGCCACTAAGAAATGTATGCTTTTTTCCTTCATCGCTCCTTAATTAAACTTTTTTTTTTTTGCAACCAGTGAGGAACAAAAGGTATTTACTTGTGTGTGGATGTTCCTGCGTGCTTTAGTACATTTATGAATAACATTTCATATCCTTCTCGTGCCTACATACATATATGATTTATTATCCCCCCAAAAAAACAGGCTTAAGCAATGTCTAAGGGATATCAGATACATGCGAATGGAGCTTTAGACACACTATCCTCACAATCAATAACCTACAATATCAAATCAATCGATCACGTTTACGAAAGGTAAATTCTATAGGCACTGATTGATTTCAATGGAAAAGAATCCATCACGGTGTGACCTTGTGTGTCTTACAAAGTTTGGCTATAATCAATTTGATGTAGTTATTCAGTTATTCAAGAAAATGGTGTGATCTTTGATGGTACTTCTTAAATAAAAAAAAAATTATAATAAAAAATTATATATATATATATATATATATATATATATATATATATATATATATATATATATATATATATATATATATATATATAAAATTTTGGCTGCTGATTCGAAAATATAAAAGGTTATACCGTAGCTTAATAAAGGCTGTTGTAATCTTCATCAAAGAGAGAAAAAAGAAAGAATCGGTACTATACAAGCATTACACAAGAACTATGCCAATCCTGTAAATCCTGATTGTCACTGATGACATTTGTGTCAAGTGGTGTGCAAATTAGGCTTTGCCGTTTCCAGCCTGGAGAATTTGATGGAGGTTAATGTTGAAGCTTTAAATGTCTTTAAGCACAGTCATGGGAGAAAAAAGGTCTGTTAACGAGGAAAAATGTAAAATGTCAGTGCTTATATAATGAGAGGTGCGTGACATGCATTTCGTTGCCTCCTCACCTTTACCTGAGAGGAATCAGTGACTTCAATAAGGATTAAAATTATAGAAGGGAAAAATGGGGATTCAAAGGAGAGGCCAAAAGGCTGAAAAAATCTAATGGGGGCTGATCTTTTATACTGTCTGGGTTTATTTAAAAAGTTGTGCTTTGACTGTTCTGAGACATGAGGTGCATGTATTGTGTTTCACTTGGCCCAATAGATTATAGTGAATATATGTAGGAATATATATAAGGAAAATTGCCATTTCTCTTGCTATGAATAAGAATTAAGGATTAAAAAAGTAAAATGCAAAATAAAATGTCATATGATACAAAGACACAACCACACACAATAAAAATCCCCCAGAGACAAGGCTTCAAACTCACCTCAGGGACATTTTTCTTGAACTCTCGGCTCAGCTCCAGCACGTGCTTATGGGAGTGCTCGCTCTCTTCCTGTCGCCCGGCCAGTTGTGTTGCCACTGAATTTAGCTCCCTCTACAGAGACGGAGATAAACAGAGAGAGAGAAAGAGAGAGGTACACATTAGAGAGAGCTGCCAACAGTTATAAACACAGCTTAGTGTGTACATAAATAAATATACACTGCTGAATATTAACAGTGTAATCCTTCATGATCTGATAGAAAGCAACTGCTTACCATAAGACCCAGACCCATAAATAATTAAACCAAAATAAATCCAATGCCTACAGTAGCAGAAGGCCTTTTAGATAATCAGTATCAGAAGTAATCAATACCTCTGCAACAGTCATGAAACTACAGCACAGGGAACACAGGAGAGAGAGAGTGGGGGGAGGGAGGAGAGACAGACAGAGGGTGTAGCTACCTAAAGTATTGACCTCACGTCAATACAATCGTATTCATACGGTGCCATCCAAAAATATAATCAAGCATAATGTATGCACTGCAGATTGCATACACGTGCTAATAACGTCTTTAAGGAATCAAACAGTAATCCCCTTCTCTCTACACTGTCCAAACTCATCCAACTCTGCTCATCTAATTGAAGTTTATGGAGACAATCCCTTATGGCATCCAGCAAATCAAGCAGCCATGATCAATCATTCAATTTCTCCATCTGTTCTCTGCAAGCCAGCAGACCACTTTGCTCTCTGTGCTTGCTCTCTCTCTCTCTCTCTCTCTCCCCCATCATTTTTCCCCTCATATTGTCAAAGGTCTTTTTGCTCAGCCACTGGTGAAGAATGAGGAAAAACGGCAGACTAAAAAGGAAGAGGGCAGCATTTCAATTACTGTATCAGAATCATACATGACATGGAGAATGAAATTCACTAGGTTTTAATTAATCTGCAGTCTTACTTAAAAGCAATTTAGGAAATTATCAAAGGGGAGAAAAAAAAAATCCAGAGGACAGAAAAAATGGATAGTAGCATTAGATTAGAGATAATGCGCTTAAGGACACAAAAAATTATAATTCTTTCCACACGTCATTAAATTAGGTTTTTGTACTGCCATTAAATAAGGTCAATTTTTGTCTGTTTTAAAAATAAGATATATATATATTTGCCAGCTTTTGTCAATGAAAAACACACGAGTGACTTTACTTATTCAAATGGTCTAGGATGCCGGAATAAAGAGGGATGAATCATGCAAATTTACATATAACTACTAATTCATTTATATTGGGTAACTATATTATCATGGGCAGTTTAAGACACATACTTATTACCTTCATAAATCTATATCATTTTATTTTTTTTGCAAAAAAAAAAAAAAAAAAAGACAGACAGACAGATAGAAATAGGATTTACAATTTTGATCAGTTTGATCCTAAATATGAGGTACATAAAGCTAAAAATGGATGACGTAAAAACAACAGTGTGTGAGCAAACTCACACAACGCCAAAACCGTAGATTCTGAATGTTAACTACGTCAATACAGGGTTTTATATATATAAATAAGTTCTGAAAGCAGCTGGACAGCTTAACTAAGAGATATCTAATTTGATTAAAGCCAAGCAATGACCAAGAATGTCAATGGATATAATGAAGAGTTTTGGGTTTTGATTTATTCAACGTATAATAGAATTAAGCACAGGAAGTACTGTTAGGTATCACATATGCAAAGATGTGCTTTTATAGTTTTTTTTATATTCTTTTATATTCTTTTATATTCGTTTGTGGTGCTTTGATTGGGTATAATTCTGTAATAGATATGATAGCTGAATTCCGTAGCTAGATAAACTGGTCAGCAAATTACTTAATTAGATGTCACATACTTAGTGACTTGTGTCAGTGTCACATGCTCTCGATATAAACACACCTGAACCTGGTAGACTCCTTATTTCTTCACTGCAGAATAAACCCTAATGTTTTCTGCTTCTTGGTAGGTTTGCAGAAATCAGATCCGTATGCTACAAAGTTTGTTCAAATGCTCTTATACTTACCTCAAGCCATGGGTTTCTGAGTTGCCCGATACTGCCAGTACACAGTGTGTGATGTGCTCCATGTTAGTTAAAGTTCTCGCAGACTAGAGAATTCCCCCCACACGCACACAAGAATCCCGGTGTAGCACTCCCACTTCCCTGTTGGACTGAAATACTTGTGAATGCTAATCAATGACTGTTCACAGTCCAAATATCTTCAGGCAATTTCAGTTCTTCAATCACATCTACGGCAATCATTTGATTTCATTGGATTTGCTTCGGCACAGAAACCTTCTCACTGCGATATAAATGCAACGTTTGCTTCTGTAAAGATGTACTCGCAGCTCTATACAGTCGCACAGACATTAAGTTAGCTTGAATTTTACTGAAATGAAACAAAGGGGGATAAGAAGTGTGAAAAAAGCAGTTTATGTTTGTAAAAAAAAAAAAAAAGCAATCAGGAGCTGCATTTTCACTACATGGCAAGCAGGCAGGTCAATAGCAAGGCCCTGTCATTAAGCCCGTGCCAGTCAAACATCCGGTGGTAATTGATGAATCTCCCCCTGGAAAGCACCATGGGGGTAGGAGGAGCCACTTGAGAGGCGGAGGCTAGCGCTTTCTACTGAGGCCAGCGTGTGTTGTCCTGTCTGACAGACAGCGTAATAGTGGGAACTGACTGGAAGAGGTATTTACGCTCAAGCATGACAGACCACCTCCACTGAGCAACCGCTCCAGATATGCAAATAAGGAGACGGGTATGAACAAAACCCTATTGGGGTGGAGGATGTTAAGTGATGCTGAACACCACAAAATACCGAAAGCAATGAATAACGTTCGCACTCAAATACGTCCCGTCAGATGTCTGTGTTTTACACGCCATGTTGTTTTAAAGAATACGTTCGATATTGCGGAAAAAAAAGGCACCTAGAGATGAAACAACCTTCATACTATTCTAGATTCTATACTACAGCACCTGATAATCTATAATATTGACTGCCACTGAATATGTGGCATTAAAAGCTGATGACAACACAGAACACGAAATGTTGACATCTGGAACAGCAGATCCAGTTCCACCCTATGAACAGGGGTAGTCACACCAGCACAAATAAATGGGGGAGGGGCAGGAAAGAAGGAGTGGGTGGCAGCAACAACAAAAAAAGAAGAAAAAATGTAGATGTAGGTATTATTTTGGTATCCCATCTAATTGCAATCATAGGCAGATGTCTGAAAGTGTGACAGCATCAGCAGAATTACTGCTGAGAGAACAGAATCTTTGTCTAAAAATAATCAGACATTCGGGGCTCTGCTGTTTGTTATAATGGTAATCGATGCTGGAGGCTTTGAATTCCATCAATTTATAGATCCACTCTGTTCTGCCTAGTGACTGCACTGCCTCCAAACCCCTGCTGCACGCACACACACACACACACACACACACACACACACACACACACACACACACACAGACAGAATACAAATTCACACAAACAGGGTCATCTGCATCTATGTATGTAACCAAGCCTACATGTTTATTTCTCTCTTACACACTATTAAACACACGCACACACACACTCACACAATCTATCTACACTTCTACATACACAGAGATGCCTAATCTCATTTGTAGAACATATTGTTAATACAAAATGAACCACAAGAAAAGAAAAAAAATTTATAATAGCAGTAACCCTAACAATTACACAACCCAACACAGACACATGCAGTGAAGTGGCACAGAGGGAGTAGTGTGTGATCAAAATAAGTATAGTTGCTTTTCATATGTTCCTTATCTCTTCCATCTTTCGGTAAGGCAGAAGATTGTCCTTAGCCATTTAAGATTAGCTCCTCAGTTGCCACATTCAAAAGGAAGATCGATCAATAAATCAAATAAACACAATCAATATTAAACCCTATTGCCACAGACTAGTCTGGTCCACATGTTATTGCAGGCACCACCCCCATCCTGGCCTTTCAGCCCTGTCTACAAAAAAGAACATACAATTTTGGGGGATGTGAGATAAGCCAGCTAGTGGTCATTGCCAAGTTATCGTGTTCAGGAGCTCCTGGTTCCACAACTCCAATTGGCTATATAAGACTGTAGAAAGGACATTACTCATAATCACACACTCTGGTGCTCATGATATTTCTCACTCTTTGGTGTTTGTAATATTTTTAGGATTTATAATTGAACTCTTGGTGTCACCCAAATGAGGATGGTTCCTCTCTCAAGGTTTCTTCCTCGTGCATTCTAAGGGAGTCACCATACCAAGCCACGTTCACCCCAGGCTTGCTCATCAGGGATAAATACAACATATTTCACTCAATACTTACATTTTCGTTCTAGGGTTAGGTTTTATTCTGTGAAGCCGCTTTGAGGCAAATGTCCACTATGAAAAGCGCTATAGAAATAAACTTGAATTTAATTTAATCAGATCACCAGTGTCTGGTACAGAGTCTCTCAGAGTGTTATAGTGCCAACTAAACAATAACTGCTGTGGAGTGAAGTGATAAACTGAACTTAAAAATCAGTGTACTGCACCGCTGTCTGCTTTCTAAGGCAACTTTCAAGTGCTACTGGGGAAACTACCAAAATATAAAAACAAAAACAAAAGTAAACCTAAAAATAAACGTTTTCTAACGGGCTACTGCAAGAAAGAAAAGAGAGGGTGGTATGGCAAAGAATTTGACTCTTCCCACAAACGCACAATTACCTGTTAAACAAAATGCACTGAAGGGTGCACATAATACGCTAATAGTGCTATGGTGTGTAGATTTAGCAGGTACTGTCTCTGAGAATCTCATTTTGACACCCTTTCTTAAGCTGCTGGCAGAGCCTGGGAAATGATCCCGAATAATTAATCCCCAGTCAGTCAGGCAGCCTCTCCACAGACAGCACAGAGGATCTTAAAGAGGAGGAGCAGCACATGAGCGTTACAATCATCAGCAGAGGTGTGACTAGCGTTGTCTCGCATTAGCCGTCATGCTGCACTTCTTTTAGGAGTTTTAGCGCCTTTGCACACCACAATCCATCAACAGCCCGTCTAAAACACCTAAACCTTTTTTTTTTTTATGGTTTTACTAAGAAGTGTTCTAGGAACAGATGGAAAAACACCCTTTTCTCTTGCCACAGATGAGAACCAGAGACAAAAACTAAGACAAAAAAAACTAAAAGGGTTTAGACAACGATACTACTCTATATTTGAACTAAATTTCACTCATATCTGAATTCTCTGTATCTGTATCCAAATATTATCATCAACAAGCAGTTACTGAAAATAAACTTTCCCTTGCATGACAAAAGGGAATATTTTGTATAGACGCCACTTCAATGTAAAATCTTGCCTGGCTTCAAAAATATACACAGAACAAAAAAAAACATGATTACAGCTGAACACAACATTAATAACTATAAATGCTGTAGGAGGAAAGAAATTTGGAGAGAAAAAAAATCTGTTCTGTCTGAACTTTGAGATTTGTATGAATGGCCATGTACACGGCAAAGATTTTAGCTAAACTACCACAATTATAGTCAAATGTATCTGTTTTCTCCTAGTATAAGATTACAATAAAACAAATGTACAATTATTAAGCCAATCATGAACTAGTCTTATTCTGATTTTTTTTGCTTATTTTCAGCATTTAAGCATCTCTAGAAAAAAGAAGAAGAAAACTGTAAGCTAGAAATGAGCAATAATGTTCAGAAATACATTCAACAATCTCCTATATGGTTTATTGTAATCTTAGAAATACAACAAAAAAAAAAAAGATTTGTATGGCCACCCATAGTGCAGATTCCCCTGTTTCGCTATAGATTTTGGTCATTGACAACAGCAGCAGAATGAATTTGGAATTGTAAATCCAACAAATGTTTCACAACCCAGTGGTTGCACTTCAGCAGAAGAGTCACTAAAACCAGCACTGCAAAAGCAATATCTCATAGATATGATGCTGGATACAGTGTATTCTCTGGTGATTATCCACTATAATGTAATCTGGTTGTTTTGGAGGCTGTGTGCCATGTGAAATAAATACTCTGTATTCAGGTTGGTTGATGGACTTGGCCAGTCAATAACATTTTTGCACGGAAAATACTTTATAGCACTGGTTTTCCATGCATTTGTTGCACCCAAGTGGTTGAGATGCTTCTTTACACATCCAGATTCATCCTGTTGCAGGTGTCAGCAGCTATGACAACAACAGAAACAAGTGAATCTGCTTTACTGGCAAACATACTGTATAAGCCCATGGCACTATGATTCAATCTAAAAAAAAAAAAAAGAAAGATATCTCCCCTTTTGTTCTCATATGTCCAAAGCTTTCCGATTTCTTCTCAGAGCAGCAGAGCCTTTTGGTCAAAACATTTTTAAATGAGGATTTTGGTATTAAACTCTGTAGGGCGTTTTAACATTTACACGGCTCTTTTAATGACTAAATGTAGTGCCTTCTAAAGACTGCCAGGTAGATTTCAACCTTCAAGACTTTGGTCTTTTATGGAGACCAATAAACATTTCAAAACAACTCCAAGCCTTTTGTTAGTTTCCTTATACTATATTTAATTATGCATTGGTACAAAGGCATCAATCCAAAATAGGTCTGTATAATATAAAACTCATACTCAAGCAAAAATTTACAATTCTCTCCACACTGATATTCCTAATTAATTAGTCAAATTTGTAGCTGACATGGCCCTGAGTTCTGTTAAATGTAAAATATATAGACAAGCAAATGAATAACAATCCTATCTTTAGCAGCATAATGAATCATCCTGACATTGCCAGCACTTCACCCTCAATTCATTCTTAATTATTTGTCACCTTTGTTTTTATTAGTTTATTTATTTATTTATTTATTTTTTTATTACAAATTACTCCTACAAACTGCTTTGTATGAACATTTCTATCACATAATTTATATAACTGTTCATTACTTATCATCACCATAACACTCTAATGTTACTTTCACTGTCTGGGGTTAGACATGAACCTTCTAATCACTTTTAAATTCTTGCTTAGTTATTGACTGCTGATTTCTTGGCAAAAGTTGAAAGAGCGGAGTAAACGCGAAAATGATATGGCGCTGTGTTTCCCTGAAACAGCCAAGAACAGTACTTCAGTTTGCCACAATGAGTTCAACTGCACATAGCTAAAGCAAAGAAATTAATAAGTGTCTCCTCAAAATTTATTACAGAGTAAATATAACCAGGGTAAGGAGAGGTATATAAATTGGGGCCACTGACATGACAATCCATAACAAACGGCGCCAAATCAAGAGCTTACCTCCGCAAAGGTGCAACTGCGATGTTGACACTGGCCCAGTTTTGCAGGGCTATCGACAGAGGCGAGAAAAAACAAAACACTGAGCGATGGATAACACTGATAAACTGCCATTGTTTATTCTCTCTTAAGAAATATCAATGTGTTCTCAGGTGTGCTCCTTTTTTCCTGTTGTTTACAAGCTTTCCTTTCCCCTCCACAGCTCCCTTGCTGATTGCAAGAGGAGATCAAAGCTTGCTTGCCAGAAGAATGTGAATATTTCAAGTGATGGGAGAAAGCCAAGTTTCACACCACCTGTGTCATCCTGAACTGGGACCAGCCCCATCACATTCACAACCTGAGCTCCAGCAGGCCCCTAAGGGGCCCAGTGACACAAACCTGGACCACCTGTCAGACTTGATGTTTTTTTTCTTAGTCATGCATGCTGAGGAGAATGCGTGCACGTGTATTGCAATATTACTCGTTTGAGATAAAAATAAATGTATCTAGAGCGCCGAGACTGGGAACATAACCTACATTGAGGATGTACATTTTAAAATGGAAATGATGGACTCCCTAGCAAGGTTACAGAACTCGCAGAGGTACAGTTTGAGAGAATACAATCATAGATTTGTTTTTGTTTTACTGAACATCTTTAAATGCATTATATATGGAGGAGAGATTCTGTGAAGGATGGTCACTTTAAAAAGTAGTTAATATTTCAGTATTTTTTTCCCACTTGCAGCTGTAAACACGCTCACATATTTCTCTAGCTGCATAAACGGTTCTGACAAAAAAAATAAATATTGCACAAATATTGTTCCATCTGGGATCTGATAACGTGTCTGTACGTATGCGTTTCTTTATGTGTGTGTGTGTGTGTGTGTGTGTGTGTGTGTGTGTGTAGGCACCATTTGAGCAGCCATCTCCTATTCCACAGCCAATAAAAAAAAAGTATCCCGAGTGTCCACACCAATCTAAACGCTGCTATTCAACAGCTGTTGCCTATGGCTGGAGCACAGGGAGCACTGGAACAGAGAGAGACACTGTAAGGAGAAATAATGAGAGTGCCCTTGTGTATACCTGTTGTACTAACTGTGTAAGCAGGTTACACCAGACTGTCAGCTTTCCAGCATCATCTCTCAGATGAGCCGTAAAGCCTTTACAGAACATTCCTTACATTCATCTGCATCAGGGTGCTCGGTACACATTAGCTGAAATCATGGAAGGAAAGACAATCTATTTGACGCTACACTGCCCACATGTCCAGAACCCTTTCCTGAATACCGGCGCTTCGTGCTGTTAACTTCCATCTTATATTCTGGGCAGACAGAAAAACGTGGGCAAGGGGCAGCAACATTTTCCCTCTTCTCATAAATTACTCTTTAAACTGGCGGCTAAATGAAATCAAACTAAAAAAACATGGACCACTCGGCATTGTGCTGAAGCAGACATTTATTTTTATTTAGGCTAGGATGTTCAATTTATATTTATTGTCCTCTAAATGTTAAACGCGCCCAGTGAAAAGACTGTGGAAAAGTCCAATTTTTTTTTTTTATCAATAGTCGGTAGCATGAAGATTCAGAGGTAATCAGTGGGTCAGACTGTTAGTGAGCTCTGTGTAAATGTCAGCTCACTCATTACCAAAGCAAACCAACATGGCCAGAGGAACCATGATAGATGGCTGACCTAAGGAGGGCCTCCACACTGATAACGAAGGTCCCTCTCCATCCTCCATATTAATCAATCCATTTATCTCCCATGTTCCAGAGACACTTGGATCATCCTGTCACATGTGAGCAATCAGTCACACGCAGAAAGATTCAGTGTTTGACTTAGGAATACCTTATATGCCTGTATATGCTCCGCATGAAATCATTCCTATAACTAGTGTGTGGTCTTTAGATTATATGCCCCAGCTTTCATAATGAACTGAACCTGACCTTTAGAACAATCAGGAGATCATGAGCCTTGATGATTTAATTAGTTTTTTTTGGCCACATTTATCAAGCTATAAAATTAACAAGGCCTGTAGCGCTGGCACTATAAGACAAACAATCAGCATATGAAGTGCAACAATGTAATGTTCTGCATTTCTCGGCAGAAGAACGGTGTAGGGGCTGATTGCTGCTCAGCCGTAAAATCGTCAACGTATCGTGACACGAGCTGCCGCAGTCCAGCGACTCCCATCTGTACCATGCAATCTCAAAGGAAAAACAAAAAAAAATAAAGTGTACCAGAAGCGTGACGACGGCAACGAGCTGTCTCCATTCAGCCCAGTCAAGCGCTTCTCTCCTGGGCTCAGCTGAAGGTTTTGGATGGCAGAGTAGAAAGCGCAGGAAGAGAATTGGGAGAGGGTTTACATCGTGAATCCCAAAGCCAGGGAAGAGCGCCCAAGTGGGGTTCTGTGAAGTGTGAAACCCCGTCATCATTACCAGTCCTCCAGACAAATAAATCCATCATTAGGGCCGTTACACGCACAGATGAAAGTCCACCGCTCAAGCCAAATTGAGACAGCAGCAGAACGGTGGGCACCTTCAAGAATGCACCATGACAGCACAGGATAGAACTCTGGTACGACTTAATGGCAGAGGTGGTACTATAAATATGTCTATGCATGACCACCCAGTCTGGCCACCAACAGTGCTCTTTCCTTGCTCATATCTATCTACTTCTCTCAGCTGTGCATGAAGGACATTAGGGATTTGGCCCTCTTTTGCTCCAGCAGAAGTGACAGCACCACGGCGAGAGATAACGAGGGGTCAGGAGCTAAAAAAAGAAATTAAATTCAAACTAAATCAGGAGGCTTTTAGCAGCGTTATCTGAGACTTTCCACAGATATCACAAGTTAATTGATCTGAAGCATCTCAGGAGCCCAAGTTCTCCTTTAGCCATGCTTTCCCTCTGATGTAGATCTACAGAGGTGCTATGCATTCAGAGCATAAATGTTCTCGTAGGGTCCGGCTATCATACAGCTATGATATGAATCAATAGACTCTGATCACTGAGCAGCTTCTTTAGAAGATTTAAAGTGAGGATATTGGCCTCATTTTCCTAGCTGAGACAAAGAAAATCATCCAAAACGGTAAACACGCCACAAAGAAAATTATTCTACAGTGCGATCCATTATTCATTTAAGATACATTTTTCATTTAGGAGAAGAGTGGAAAGGATGAGCAATGATGAATGCATTGCCCAGGATGCAATTTGTATGTAAAATAACAGAATATTAAAGAATATGTTTTAAGTGCAAATGTAGTTCAGTGCCATTTAAAGGGTGAAAAAAATACAGTGAATTAGGAAAAATAGAGCCTGTGGCAATGCATTCAAAAAATCACTTAGTGGTACTCAGAGAGGCTAAGTAATGGGGCACAATAAGAGGCGTTCCAGGACACGGCACTCAGTCTCTCCATCATCAGATGGCCATAATTCAGAGAACAGATTTTCATTGATATATCATTTGGCAGGCGCGGTAAGTAAACCGAATAATAGTGCATCAATGGAACCTCCTGAGGATCCTTTTCTTCTCCCTCTCTCTTTCTCTCTCTTTCTGTCTCATACACACACACACTTACTCTCTTCTACACATTCTCTTTCACCCACTCCTTATGCTCTTCTCTCTTACTGTCAAGTGCACAGAGGCTTAAGAATAACACACATGTGCGCACATACGCAATTGTACACACAAACACTGATAATACTGGTATAAACCCTTCTCTCTTTCTTCCTCCCTTACTCACAGTTCTTGTTGTTGGGTATCTTCTCTGGACACACTGCTAATCAACCTCACTCAGTTAACACAGATTCAGCTCAGCGGCCAAGCAAGAGCATGAGAAAGAAAAAATTCGGCTTCAGCAGAGAGCAAGGAAACAGCAGTTAGAAAAGGAGAAACTTTAAAACACTGACCTACAAAACAGAGACATGACCCAGCACTCCTTTCAACAAGTCCAAATATATTTTATGCAAGTTGCTTTACACTATACCTCTATTACTATTTATCCATTACCTAATGAAACCCTGTGTTAATGGCTTAAAAGCTACGAGGGGTGTTTAAGTCAAACCGGGTGTTTTATCAAATAAAAGAAAAAATGTTAAGGAGTGAAAACTGCATTTATTGCTACATTTATACACTTATCTCAGTGTTTAACTAACGCCTGGAAAGACTCGGCATAGAAAGATTTGTCAGTACACCTGAACCAGTAGTTCACCCACAGAAAGATTCGTCTCATGTGCAATTTCTCGAGAGGTTATGCGTCAACACGCTGAACGTTCACAGGAATGACTGCTGCGGGCTGCAAACCATCACGACCGGGATCGTCACTGATGGACATGCACTGAAACATTTACACCATTCAAATCTTACTGTGGCTGCACGTCTCTTTACCATACTGTGCTTGAAGTCTTCTGTAGATATTCGTTGGTTTTATACCTTCGTTTACAAGAAACTTCAGCACCGCACCCTGTTCCATGTACAAACTAACACTGTTGTCTGCCATCCTGATTAACGGTGTCTGTAGTAACGCCATGCTTGCATCCATCTTTATCATGCTGGGATGACTAGAATCTTGTACTAAAATCAGTGTTTAGATTCTACATACATATTACTGGTTATGCACAAATCATCCCAACAGATGTACATTTCTTTTAAATGGATAGGAAAAAGACTGGATGCATGTATATTTTTAAAGAAACTTTGTAAGTTTGGAAACTCTCATATTGTCTGCATTTTCATTTTGAGCTCACACACATACTGTCACCTAACATGAAGTTTATTCAACTGCCATGTACATTTCATGGTGAACAAAAACTCAGCACTACATGTTAGTTTATTTCCCTACGGTTGAATCATATTGTTCAGTAAAGTCACACAAATGTCTTATTTTCTCCACTTGTCCTATACCAACATTCCCTGACATGCAGCCTTTAGCCCTGATGGCAGGACTGGAGCATGCCATTGTAAGCACAGGGGGGTAGGTGGTGAGATCTATTCGAGTTCGCACAATCGATACCCAGAGGGCTCAGACAGGAAGGGTATGGTTTTTTTTAATGTGGGGCTTCTTTATGGAGCTTTTTTTTTTTTTAATGTAGTGACCTAGTTAGGCAAACTACCCATTTTCTCCTCTGAACTTCACCTCATGCACTGCGCAATAACACATTACCCACAGTGAAAAGATGCGAACTTGTGGAGGGGCGAATACAAACACATAAGCTCGTTTTCCCTCGAAATTTGGAGGAATAACACTTTATAAAAAATTATACTAGGCCGTGTGTGTGTGTGTGTGTGTGTGTGTGTGTGAGTGTGTGTGTGTGTGTGTGTGTGTGTGTGTGTGAGAGAGAGAGAGAGAGAGAGAGAGAGAGAGAGAGAAAAAGACACTCAGTGGTAATGACGAGTGACTGGTCAATGTAATGAAGCAGAGGAGAAAGCAGTTTGTGGTGGTCAGATAAAAGTCTACTGAAGCAGAGGTTTATGTGAGGAGGTGTTGCCCATGAAAATGCCTGTCAGATTATCTCAGTGCACTGTGGGCTCCAGCATCAGCCTAATCCAGCTGGCATGTACAAGTGTCTCAACCATCTACCGTGAGGAGCCAAAGAAAGAACAATGAATGAATACAAAGTCAAAGAGAAAGGAAGGGGAAAAAGAAAATTAGATCTATGGTGTGTAACCTTCACTACTTCCTTGACAGGCATGTTCCAGGTCAATGGCAGTAGCTGATCTTTAGCTCTAATGCTCTGGTAAGGCACCATCTCGCCTGGTGTGGGCAGTCGCTTTTAGAATGCAAAACACCAGCAAGTTGATATGAACTCTCTTTGTAGATTTTGATAGATATGTTTTATGGGTTACAGCACATTAAAATTTTTGTTTGTCCAGATTATTATTTTTTTTAACTAAATTCTGAATTCACAGTTCATGCTAGCATACTAACACCTGTACAAGTACAGCATCTTGGCTTTCCAGAAAACCTGGCATGAAATTCTTCTCATGAAACCCAACCACTGGAAATCAAAAATGTCCTTCCTCTTCTTTCGGCTGCTCCCATTAGGGTTCACCACAGCCGATCATCCATCTCCATAGTACTCTGTCCTCTACATCTATATATTTTCCTCTACACACATATACATATATAAAATAAAAAAAATTTTATATATATATATATATATATATATATATATATATATATATATATATATATATATATATATATTTACACTTTAAATTACGTATTCGGTTTTTTTTTTGTTTTGTTTTTTTTTATCTGACACCAAACTTATAAGCAAAGACAATAAAATTTGTTTGGCTTTTGTTGATTCAGCTTATGTAGTTTCACCATAAATAAGCTACTAGTGCTTATTCTGACATGTGAGCCAGACCCACAGTAATATGAATATATTTTAAAACACATCAAAACTTAGACTTTATTCCACATTAAAAAGATTTTGTGTTGTACTGTGGATGTGGGATAATGGCGTTTCTTTGGCCATTGTCAGTTGGTACAAATCAAATCTATCCGGAACTGACGTTGAGTTTATTTAGCTACTGTTGCTGCCATTATAGCAAGACTTTTACAACCATAAAGAGTGATGTACAATATAAACTCTGCATTCCAGCAAGCAATACAGAGTATCATGTATTCGGTCTGGTAGAACTTACCACTGCAACCTCACATTAAACTGAACAAAAACCCTTCCTGATTCTAATAGTGTGCACAATCTTTGAAGAGTTCATGTCAACTATCTGCTTCAGTGTGGAGAGAAAAAAAAAGGAAAACTTTTATAAAACACAAATTTACACACACAATAAGATTGTTACAAAAAACATGGTATCAGTCAATATTCAGAGGTTCTTTACAAATTCTGGGAACCCATATGACTGACTGTTCACACACTATATTAAGTGGTTGGTGCAAACACTTCAGACCATTATTATAGTGAAGGAGGTATGGAAGATAAGAGAAGGCACAAGAGCCAAAGAGTGACTGCTTACAGGAGCAGCTGGCAAGAGAAAACTTAACTCCTGGCAGCCACTCAGTAGAACACTCTAAGCTTTACGGGCAGCGGAGAGAAAATGCTTCCTCCTGAAGCAAAATAAAAAAAAAGAGGGCCCTGCAAACTCAATGCCTTTCATCTTTGCAGTGAATAACCCAGCTTGAAGAAACCATTTCAAAGCGGTACTCGTTTACCTGCTCTCACACTTATACTGGAATGGGAGGAAAAGCAAAACAGAGAATAAGAAATAGAAGGAATAAGTAAGGTATCTCCCCTAGCCACTCTAAACTTAGCACTGGTCCAAATAAAAGTCTGGAAATGCTGAGGTGGTCTTTTTTTTAAATATATTTAATCTGGCTTCAGTAAAAAACAAAAAAGCTATTAATACTATGCACTTTGATGCATTTGCATGTCCAGTGACTGAAATCCCACATGAAAGTGTGACACAAAGAGAAACTTAGGTAATAAAAAGGAATTCAAACTATTTTAGTAAAATCCCAGATATGATGGCAGAGCATTTGAAAGTGAGAGAGAGAAAGAGAGAGAGAGAGAGAGAGAGAGAGAGAGAGAGAGAGAGAGAGAGAGAGAGAGAAGATTTATCCCTTCACGGCCTTTTGACACTAAATTAAACTGTTGGGTCCATTCCCTGTGCCAGCTAGTTATCTTTCCAGGCTAATTTAACACTATAATTTACGTTCCATATAAAATATGTCCCGATATGGTCCTGTCATGGCAGTACATCATTTTCAGCGAGTGCGCTGGTTTCAGTGAAAAGGACAGAATTAGATCATATTCATGATGCAATTAAACACTTCAGTGGGAATCAATGTAAAACTGATGAGCCCTGAAAACAATGCATATGGCTGAGAACATTAGAACACATTACCTTCCCCTGGATCCCCTCCACAGACGCAATTTAAACCCCTCCACTAACACTCTTGGCTGCCATCACCGCCGCCTCATAACACGCAGCCATAATAAATGAATTTTTCACAAAATTATTCAACTACTAAATTGCCCATGGTAACTGAATATCAGATGAAAGTGATGTGAATTATTAAGTAGAGATACTGTTTGTTCTCATCCAGAGTATAATAATCACCCAAATGGGGGAAAAGGAGAATAAGAGAGAGAGAGTAGTGCAATGGGAATGTTTTATAATAAATTCTGCTATTGATGTAGAGTCAAGGAGAAGCTGGTCTGCAGCCTCGGTTGCCTGCTGAGATGATGGCATCGACCATTTCCCAACAGGAGGAAATGTGGGTTTTCTTGTGGTTTCAACTACGAGTAAATTACTCAGCTGAGCCAAGTTTGATCATACAAACACAAGCTTAACCAACTTCAAACTGGTTCATATGCTCAAAAATAATTTTCTGTGCAAAATATAAGTAACGGCTAACCAACAAAAATGTTACTGAATAACATTCACATGTAACTATATTACACCTTTAGTTCCTTGAAATAATCCCATATGAATATATGCACAGATAGTTTGTAAGCCCTTTACAATTTTCGGAATACATCTGAAAAGTCCAAATAAGTTACATAAAGAGAACCCAATTAAACAGATGATGCAAAAACATTATAGTTGTATAATCATTAAGTGTTTCTTTAAATATAAATCTTGGGGGAAAGTTTGTAAACCTCAAGAAGTTATTTAAAATTACTTAATTTAATTGAAGTCAGGAGCTTTAATCAAGGGGATAGTAATCAGTGAGTTGAGAAGGCCCATCACATGATTTAAGAACATTACTTGGGTATTGTCAGGGATCCACCAGCCACGCCTTCACTTATCACTCCAAGCCACTCTCCCACTTACTAATCAGCTACACCTGGCACTCATCAGCTTCCCTGCTATATAACCCCCGTTCCTCCACCAGCTCATTGTCCGTTCTACAGCTTAGGCAATAGAACACTGTCGGACTACTCAAGCTACTCAGTGTTGTTTCTTTGTTGGCTACGTGACTCTAGGTGTTTTGTTTTTGCTTCTACCTGATCACAGCTCTTACCTGGTTTAGCAACCTGGGGTTTCCTTTTTGTGTTTTGCCCTGTTCTTTTCTCATTAAAAGCCTTGTGGATTTCACTTCGGTTTCCGGCACGTTCTTTTGCCTGACAGGTCCCTGAAAAAGCCTGATTGATGATCACCAGACTGTAATGCAGGAAATTCAGCATTTACTCAAAAGGCATGGTTAATAAAATGGGAAGTCACAAGAGCCCCAGGGTAACATATAAGGACATACTGGCCACTTGTGTGTTAAGTGTGAATGTTCATGAGAAATGTTTGGTCAAACAATGAATATGTAAATTTTGCATAACAGCAATACAAATAGAAAGCCACTACTCTGCTACTCTTGCTGTCTGAAGTTTCCTCTAAACCACATATTTAGCCAGAAGCATAAAGAATTATTTTCTGTTGATAGAACTGTTTGGTGAAACAAACAATGCATTCCAGCATAAGAACAACATAACCATGAGGCATGAGGATGCACTGTCATGGTTTGGGGCCATTTTCTTGCTCAGGATCAGAAAAGCCTGCCATTATTGTTAGACCTTTAAATTCTGGACAGTACAAGCTAATCCTATAGGAGATTCTCAGGGTATCTGTCTATGAACCAACGCTTAATTACAAGTAGATCATGCAGCAAAACAATGGCCGTAAGCACACAAATAGGTTTACAAAGAAATGGATAAAGCAAAAATAGTTCAGACCATAACCCAACAGAAAAATTATGGAAGGACCTCCAATACATTCTGGTGCATGACTGCCTATTCGGCCAAAAGAGCATTATGGAGGTCAGGTGAGGGTTCTGGGCCGCAGTTAGTGTTCCAGTTTATCCAAGTGGTGTTCAGTGGGGTAAGTCAGGGTACTGGGCAGGACACCATTTTTGTGTCTACTTTTACTCAAACCATGGCAAACAATTTCTTCATGGATCTCATTTTGTGCCCAGAGACATAGTCATGATGAAACATGTTTGGATTAATGTTCATGTGCTTAATGTGTGTCAGTCATTTCAGTCCATTTGTTGCTTAGCTCCACTGTACCTCATTCATCAATGGAAAAGGACCTCCACATTTAATTACCAAACCACACAAACGTTATTTAGACGACTTCCTTTTTCTTTCGACTGTTCCCGTTAGGGATCACCACAGCGGCTCATTCGTAGCCCCCCTTTTCATCTACAATACAAATGTTATTTGGACGATGGACCATAATTAGCAAAGCAATGACAACAACATGTAGCACATGCTGTGTTGGTACAAGTATATGAGCAATAACAATACGATGATTTCTTCATAATATTACAATACTTCAATAAAAAAAAAAAAAATTATATATTTATATATATATATATATATATATATATATATATATATATATATATATATATATATATATATATATATATATATACACACACACACACACACACACACATATATATATATATATATATATATATATATATATATATATATATATATATATATATATATATATATATATATATATATATATATATATATATATATATATATATATATATATATATATATACACACACATATACATATACACACACACATATATACATATATATACACAATTGAATCTATGGATCTTGAAATTAAAACTCTCTCAACCTGTTGTTTATTTGAGGGTAGCATGGAGAAATTGCTTTGGAACCTCTACATTTATGACAGCATATACTTAAAGACTTGCGTCAACTGCAGCATAATGCCATTAGTGAAACATGAAGTTCGCTTTGGAAATACAGCCAGTTATTCATCACCTTCCTATGTCATTGTGTTGCTTTCATCTTGGTAGGAAAAAGCAGCAGATCATGTGCAGGGTCCACTGGGAAGAAAGGTATGCTGTTGTGCATAATTCCAGGGCACAAGTCATTGAAAGTGCAGAGGAATCTCAGAGCATTGTATCTGAAAAAATAGAGGGTAATTCAAGTGTTCGTTCTCAATTCAGTCTATTCTGAATGAAAAAGTATAGTCTTTACTACAGAAACAGCCAAAAGAGATGGCATGGGCCAGTGCATCTGGGCGTGTTCTTTTGAAGATCATTTTTAATCCAAAATGCTGAGTGGTAAACAAATAGGACTGGTTGCAACGATAGATCTGAAAGCTACATTTCAACATTTTATTTTCTGTGAAATACATTGTGCTGTACCCTCCCTTCATGTGAGAGCATGAGTTTCCTTAGAGTGCAGCCCTATAGCATGTTAATAGTTACAGATCATTTCACATTGTAGCAAAAGTCTTAAAATTGCATGAGGCCACACACTGCCCATAACAGCCCATTCTACTTGCAACATCACTACCGAGACGGAGTGTGTTGTACCGCAAGATCAAATGGCTCCTAGCAAGGCTGCGGGATTATGTAAAAAAAATTAAATAAGAAAGTTGGAAAACAAGTCTTAACATGAGTGTATTCGTGTTCCTGGACCGACTAAGGAGGTCGTCACATTTACTAACTGCCAACAACAGAGTTTAAAATAAATTAAGTTTGATTATGTTGATAATTCGTCCTAGAAGTTGAGTTCTTTGCAAAAAGACAGACATGTTGTTAAGACACAGAAAGAGCTCTCAGGAACACTGCTCTGCCTTATGCCCTTGAACCAGTGTTGAGAATCCAGCACCCAAGTGATATGTGATTTAGGATGGTCCTATAGTAAACCTCATTAATGTATGGTTGGTGTAGAGTCTTTGGCAAAATGTTCACAGCATGCATATGGACTAAAATCCTATTTGATCAGGAAAAACTCAAAATTACCCATGATGGAGTGACGTGATTATAACCAAACCCAAAGCAAAATTAGAATATTTTCATAAAACCAGCACAGTTAATCAGCTCATACCACTAATGACAGTTTTTAGTTTATTAATGAATAACATGCTGTTTAGCGGTTTACAGTTAATTCGTATCTTCCTTTAAAGAAGATATGAACAGCTAATCTCACCTAAGCGTCTTTTTTCTTGTCATGTTACCAAAAACCTGGAAAGTATAACCCGCTCTGTCCTAAAGATTTTCCTTCAGTGGAAGGGTCTTCTACCAAATCCCCTCTACAATGATTATTAACTTTCCCTTGTTAAATTAAAACATGCTTTTTGAATAAATACAATTCTTATTCTGTTTAGATTATATGGATCATCCACTGTGTATGTGTATGAGCTATAGAAATCACAAATGAGGTATAATTAAGGCAATAATTTAAAACAATCGCTTATGTTGCAGCCAAAACTATGTACCAAAAGAAAAAATAATCCACACCTTCTCAACTCAACAAGTCTTGTTTCACAAACTTGTGAAAAAATGGCATAAAGAAGGATCGATTTAAATAAATAATATAAACATAAATAAAATAAATAAACAGAAGAGAAATCCAAATCAATCCCTATTTCATATGACCACCCAATGGCTGCAAAACAGCATAAAATCTTCAAGGTACACTTATGCACAATTCTTGGAGGAACTAGGCAGTTAGGTTATCCCAAACATGTTGGAGAACTAACCACAGACTTTGTGTTTGTAGACTGCCTCAAATTCTTCTGTCTCTTCATGTAATCTCAGACAGACTTGATGATGTTGATGAGATCAGGGCTCTTTGTGGGCCAAACCTATATGCTAAAGTTAATTCTTAATGGCATTTAGCTGTATGTTTGTGGTCGTTGCAGGATAGATAAGTATCTGCCTGTATTCCTCAGTACTGAGGACACCATTATCCTGACCAAATCTCCAACTCCATTTGAAATAATGCAGCCCCAGACTTGCAGACTGGCCTTGTTTTCATGTCAGAGGTTTGGCTTTTTGGCCAAAATTCTTCCATAAAAACCACTTCTGGACAGACTTCTCCAAACAGTAATTGGGTATATCTGAGTCCCACTGGCTTTTATGTTCATGGCACTGCTAGACTTCCAGATCTTCCACTGTCAAAGGGAAGTAAGCATGATGTGTCGGTCATCTGCTGTTGCTTTCTGCTCTTTCAAAATAGTTGACCAGCACATCTTAAAACCATTTAAAAACATCAGCTCCCTCTGGAGAGACCTTGCTGAGTTTGGCTGTTCCTCACCCAATGACCCAGTTTAAGCCTCCTAATCAGCTGTTTCTGTTGCGGTTAATGACTGTGTTTCAACTTAAATATGAAATTGATTATTATTAGCACCTGCTTGGTATAACTGGTTAATTATACACCTGCCTCTGATCCTACAAAAGCAAGTGTCCAAGCAGGCAAACATAAGAATGGAAAACTAATGGGTAGTCAAACCTAATATAGGTTTGAATTTCTTATTCTTAGCTCACTTTGCATTTTGTAAATTGATCAAATAAATTGTTAACACTCACTTTATTTACACTCACTCAGCATTTTTCTTCTTTTTGTTTTACAACTGCCTAAAACATATACACAGTAGTATATATATAGATCGATCGATCGATAGATTGATAGATAGATAATATAGTATAATATATATAGTATAATAGTATGTATGTAATATGTATGTTTTAGGCATATTATATATGCACACATTATACATATTATATACACACACACACACACACACACACACACACACAATCTATCAAAACCATAAGCAACGGCAACAAACACTGAACAACAAAGCAAGTGCACCAAGTGTGTAAGTGAAGTGCTGCAAGTTAAAAAGGGTAAAATTTAAATGTGTTTTGGGGGTGAGGATGTGTGATTGAGCAATTTAGAATAATTTTTTCCAATGCGAGTTTCTCTTGACTCCTCTGCTGAAACAGTAATTACACTTAATGATGCTTTAAACTGTCCATCAGTAAGAAGGTGAGAGGAGGGGTCACTGTAAAGTGCTCCAGGGCCACAGTATGTCAGGACAGATGCGAGAGGTTGCACTACAGCGGTGGCCAGTCCATCACACAAACATTTCTTCAGAAAATAAGAGTCATGGGACACAAGGTGCGCACACACATACACACCATTATTTCAACATTCTCAGCATACCACAAGAGAGAGGATAATTGAGATACAAGGGCACAAAAAAATGAACAGAGAGAGTTAGTATAAGTGCTCTATCAAAGCAGAGAACGTAGACGTGCTCTTGCTGTCGACAACTCAGTTTATATAAGATTAAAATGTATAGTGAAATATGAAATACACAGATGAAATTGTAACACTATAATGTTGTCTGAAAAAAAAAAATGTTAACACTTTTATACTAAAATATTACTGCTGATTATATACAGAGAACGGTCTCAAAGTCCAGATCACACAGGACTAATTTCATATAAAAAAAATTAGACTTCAAAATATAGGCAAAATCAATGCCTTTTAGTTTTCATTTCTAATTGTATTGAATTGATTCTATTCTTTAACTGACAAATAATATGAATTTCATAACAAAGTTTATACTGTCATCAGGCAACATATGAAATGTGTGAAATCTTTATATCCCATAGTTCTCTGTTCAATATTCAGGAAATATGTATTGAAATACATTTCAGATTCAGATACATTTTGGGAAAGAAGAAAAATAATATATAAGTGCCTTCTAAATAAACAGTTTATTTTTTAATCACTGATTTTCCGAACAGTCGATTATGTACGACTGTGCTACGTTGTCCACACGGTAAAGGTTTTAGCATCCAATCACCATATTAGATTTGTGGCTAATAAGAAACAAAGTGAGCATGTCTCAATTCATGTGGTTTTCCCCTCTCAATCAGGATATTCGGATGGGGAGAAGCCAGTCAAGGCTTGGCAAAGGCTTGTGTTTGCACCCGAGAGTGTGTTTGCTGAAATTACTCTCAATAACACCTCAGAGGGAATGCAACTAATGCTAATGCAAGCGCAAACAAATGGCATCTGTGTAGCGTGTGTAATCTGTGCGTTATGCGCAGGGCTACCAGAGCATCATATGGTATAGCCATACAGAGCCACACATTCAGGTGTATGTCTGTTTCCCTGCATCTTGTTGACAGACTCTCTTCCATGGTATTTTGCTGCCAAACTGACAAAAATACTAAATAAATCACTCCCAAAACTGCTAGTGTGGTTTCAAACGCCATCACTGTGGGTTCCCCACTTGACAATGTCAATACTGAGGAGTAATGGAAGTATTTTATATGATTGCTTTTTTTCGCTCTCTTCATGTTTTCTTTTACCCCCTCCTGTGGTCCAATCAGCACAAGGGCCAGAACAAAAGAGGCATTGTCTCTTTAACCAAGGGCAGCAGTGTATCACCGTTTCTTCCACTGGTACTCCACTTTATTAGCAACGCTGCACACCACTGTTTATACTAGTGGGTATTCCATGTTTGCTGGAACAATTACAGTATGACAAATGGCCCATCAAGGCCATCTATCAGAGGCTGGCCGACAGGAATCCTATAAGGAAGGCGGCCATTTGTCCCCCTGCTCGCCTTCTCTGGGGTGCCATGCTTCAGTATCCATGACAACACGCAAGCCGCTCACCCTGCAATGAGAGATGGCAACCCAGGCGCAGCTCTGGAAATTAGCCTTTGACACTCTCCTCCTTTTAGTGCATCCCTTCAAAAAACACACAAACACACCATGTACAAGGATGTGCACACACTCCCCATTTTCCAGGCCATACAGTAGAAGGGGCAAATGACTCCTGTAATGGCAAAGATCCCCTGCCAGACCACATCTGAGGAAGTAGAGCATGACCAAACAGGAGAGCAAGACAGCCAATGGCCACTGCTTATACCCTATTAGCATCAACTCGAACACGATAGTACTTCTGCGGATTCCCGTGGAAAAGAATCATGTCCACACATCTTCAGGAAAGCAGACTGACATTTTATTGAGCTTTTTGTGCGCTCTGTATTAAATACTGGGAATGTATTTGTTTTGCATCCAGGCCTGCAGTTGTTCATTATATTTCACCTTTTGGATTATTGAAACAGGAAACTCTGGGGTATTGAGAAGGAACCAAATTGCTTGGGACTTCGGAGTCCTTACTGGTGGAATGGATTATAGAGCTTTAATAAAGGTGTTTGGGCTTAAAAAAAAAAAAAAAAAGACGAGCTGGCAGTAGTGAGAGATAATAATGAAAAGAATTGTGAGGTTTGATTCAAAGCTCACTGAATCTAGACATATTAGTCTAACGTGAACAGCCTGGTTCAGAAAAATAATAACAAAAGGAGACACAATGAGGGTGTCAATATTTATTACAACAAAAGAGAGGACTAGGATAAATGAAAGACACCATAGGAAAGGCACTTCTAGCTATAATCATTATCAGTATTAGTAGAAATATAATTAACAAAATTAACAAAAACTATTTAAATATAACAAAGAAAAGTTTCGATATATCATTATTCCGGGTCGTGTGTTCAATGAGGTGAAACTAGCTATGAATGGAAAAACTAGGAGAAGAAAAGGAAGTGGGAAATTAAAAGTTTAGTAAAAATCATTTTAGGAAATGGAGCATGGTATGAAAGATTCAGAAGCAGCACCTTAGCATCTAAAACCTGCCTGTAAAAGCATGCAATAGCAGCTTTTGTATTCATGTGGTGCAGTCTCTGTCTCAATATTCAGAGAACTGACAGTTTTGGCAAACCACCGATTGGCCTTAACTTTGTCTAATTAAATAAAAGCAGTTCTGATCAGCCACCATTGAGACACAACATTCTCAACAGAGGACTAAATGCTGTTTAATTTGGTGTTTCACTTGTGCCTGCTTTTATACAGCTATGAGCAAGAAGGAGCAGGAGCAAAAGACCCATTGTACTGCTGCTGATCGGAGAACATTCATGTTTTCCCTGTTTACAGAGCTCAGTGCATGATTGGGAGTACAGAAGCTGTCTGTTCAACAGCAATTCAATGCAATTCCACCTGAAAGATGAGACGAATCAAGAGCTCAGAGTGTGGTACTGTATTAATTCAACAAGAGGGAAAGTGAGTTTACAGAAAGCAAATAATACTGTGTGAACATGATTATGGGATTGGAGTGCTACTGGAGAAGACGTTTAAATAAGATCACAGTTTGCACAGACAATGTTACAGAATGTAGCATAAAGGAAGCGCAAAACAACCACAAGAATCAAATTCTTCTCAATGTCAGTTGATATGGGCGGCAAACATTCACGCAAACCGATCATCAGTAACCTACCACTGGCATGTGAATAAAAAAAAAAGAGAACTAAAAGACCACCATGTGCTTAAACTGAGACTACACAATTACTCAGAAGGTGATGCGCTCCCTCCATCTCCACTACCTGTGCATATAAACACACATACAGTATGGACACATGCACAGACACACTGAATGGCATATGCCTTGATTTAAAGGTCATTAGTTTTTAATTGCATTGTTAATTCCCTTTGGGGAGGAGAAGTAGCACATTATGTGTGGGGGATGGGTGGGTTTAGAGTTTGTAGGGAAAAGGGTGCTAAAGCAGAGCAAGAGTAGACATGGGAAGGGGGGGGTTTGGGATGTCTCATTGAAACACTATGTCACTCAAGTAGAATCACCCAGAAAGAAAACCACACATTATTTGAATTAACAGGCTCAAACAGTGCCAAGGTCCTCGCACCATTATAAAGCCTTTTACTTTCCCACCAACCACCAAGTCTGCTGTGTGCTTGTGTGCTTTAGACTGCAAGAGGCAACAATTGCAGATTAGTGAAGCCCTTCTCCCTTTTCAACAGAGGTTAATAAAAAGCGACAGGGCTAAGTCCGCTCTGATTAAGAATGCTGAGAGATATTAGAGCAGTTTGTTACATCAGATCATTATTGGATTAAACATCACACTCATAACAATGAAATTTTCATTTTTTTCATTTACACCATGTACACACAAAGCTAGTTTTGAGAGTACACGTGTCAGCCAAAAAAAAAAAAAAGAAAAATAATAATAATACTAGTAACAATATTATAATAAGTTTTTTAAATATTTCCTGTTATGTCTCCTTCAGTCTGGATTACCAGGCTGAGAAGCTACAAGTCATGGTGCAATTTGATCCTTATTACTTTGCTGCATCAGGAAACAAAAATGTTGGTCTTTACTGAACCAAATCAGAAGCTTTATTTTTTTTTAAGAAGTAAATGGTCAAAACTACAGATCTAAAGCATGGCATGAGCTATGTTTGTTTATTTAATCAGCAATTAAAATAAAAAACAAATTGAAGATACCCACTAAGTGGGACTAAATTAAGATTCAATCCCAACCACCAATTCCTCACCTTTTAAAGACCATAATCATTTGTTCAAAATGTCTTATTCTGAATATTGAAAGTAGAATTACTTTTTGTTCACCATATTTAGGTTTTACTTCACAACCAAGATATTCTTTATAATTTAGATCTGTTGTAATTATTGTACGGAAATGAAAAAGGACAAAATCATTTTCCTAAATCTTGCCTATTTTATTACATTTTTTACAATTCATAAGAAAAAAGAAAAAAAATTACTTCTGACCAATAGCATTTAAGATGTGTGAACATTCAGGATGTGTACACACACACACACACACATATATATATATATATATATATATATATATATATATATATATATATATATATATATATATATATATATAGTTGTTTTAACTATGTGCGATTTGATATTGTCTAATATTTAGCAAACCCAAACAAAACACACCTACAGAGTGCATGTATTAAAAGATGTGGTCTAGTAGGTTGCGTGTGCATTTTGAGTTCGTTCTTTTACTGCTTGATTTAGTCTATTAAAATGTATCGAGAATAATCACAAAATCCAAGATATAGGCCAGATAGTTAAAACACACAAAGTTAAATAATCTCTCACAAAAAGTGACTTTTTTCCCTCCAAAAATCAGCTACTAAAATGTATTATATTATAAAATGTATATTATATTTATATTATACATTGATGAAATACTAATTTCATTTGCTTGGTAACAGCCAAAATGTATAATTCAATAATGAATAATTACTTTTTTTTTTTTTTTTTTTTAATAAATGACTTTATAAATGGTAAAAAAAAAAAAATGCCCATAAAATGTAAATCACTTTAACTTATTGAAAAAGATTAATTTGTGTCACTGCTGTTTACTGAGCACCACCAAGAATCTAAAGAATATCAAATGTTTTAGGAGTCAGCTGTCCACAGTAGTCCTTAACAAACCAGCAGAATAACACACTCAGCAAAATATCGTCTAATTATCGTTATTGATAAAATCCAAAAAAAAAGTTCAAGACATAATTGTCAATATTACATAGAGCCAAGACCATTAAAAAAAACTGCACTAAAGAAACTTCTTCTGAGCCTTGTGTCTCCCACACACACTAAAGTGCTGTTAGTCTCCACTATTACCTGTTCTTTACCATCAAACAGCTACCCATTAACACACCACCCTTTTACTGACCTACACTGTTATTGGACTGTCTACCTGATCATCTCTCAGATATTAGTCAGACAGAAATATTAACTTCTTCAGCTAGTTTACATGTGCATTGTCTGGATGGAGATCCTCTATGAGAGTTAATCCTGCTTTCCACAAGAGGAACAGTGTTTGGCTTCAATTAGAAGCCTCTCCTGGGGTATTCCCCCCTGTCCCATTACCTCCCATAAATCCAAATGCTTTACGATAAGGTGCATAAAATGAGTCATCCATCTGTACAGTAAATAAGACGTTGTCAATGGCATGACGCCAAGCTTGGATCGCTGCACTTCCTCTCTGGATGTACTCTCGCCAGGCTCCATGTCTGTCGAAACAGAGCTAAAAGGCTTATGATAAAACATGGGAGTGCACACTAGATTCCTTTGGAAGCTACTGGACCATCAGTATAAAAACATACAAAGCAGGCCCCTTTATGCTGCATGTTAGCTGTCTAGCACAGGCAAGTAGGATTTGTGTATAAATAGACTGATATTTGGAGCCATTCATGATTTCCAATATCATGACTGAAACCCCAGTCCCAGCTGAAGAGAACTAGCCCCATAGCATAATGCTACCTTCACCAAGCTTCACTTCAGTTAAATATTCTTTGGGGAAGGAGCTTGTTTTCTGTGCCAAAAAAATACACCATGAATTTTTGGACCAAGATTCAGCAAGCTAGACAAACAAAATAAGACATTGAAGAGAGTGATCAGTATTTGCCAGATGTTTACAGTTTCTTTAGGTTTCTTAGCAGCACCCCAATTATACTTTCTTTTTGTACTTTGGTTAAAGTTGGAGAGACAGCCTACTCTTGTTAATGTCACTGGTGCCTTATTTTCATCACGCGTTGGTGATTGTTTTACAGTGTTCCATGGTACATATGTTTAAAATTTTCTTTTTGTACCACAGCCACATGCCCCGTTAAAAACATGTATGCACACTTACGCAGCCAGGTTCCTGTAATATTAATCTCTCCCCCGAAAACACCAATTTGTTTTTCCACTTGAATTGTGTTGGTTGCTATAATCATATTAAATGTAAAAAAAGATCTTAAAAGATTTACTTTGATTTCTATTTTTTTCCCTTTTTTTACATCACAAAAGCCAACATTCTTTATATCCATTGTAAATATTTTTATATCTTTACATAACCTGGAAAGGGATTTTAGTGCATCTGCCTTAAAAAAAATAAACACACACACAGATATTAACCATGTCAATGTCAGTAAATATTATAATTATAGTTTTTCTTTTGATATGACAAACTATTGTTAAACAGCAAAAGTAATGAAACAATATATTAAGAATTGCATTTGGTTTATGGATAGTTTATATGAGGCACTCTTAAACAGACCACACTGCATCTTTTACATGCAAATTTCCCAGCATTTGCATCTCCTTATTACCTTATAGGAAGTACAAAATAAAGATGTAATATTCTTACAGTTTTATGCGTTTCTGTGACTCATATGCTGTTGCAATGTAATTTGCCCATGCATTAAGTATAATGAACCACTCACAGTCCTTTTTCTACTTTCCTTAACTTTATTACATGATGCAATCGCAAGGAACTGGGAGTCAATCAGAGGAGAAGTTGTTTTGGCCCTAAAGCATGCAACAGCCTAAGGATCTCTCCCTGATGTTGGCGATAGGCCCGTGGCAGTCAGGCCATGAACAGCTACCATGTTCTCAAAGTGAACTCCTTCCTTGTGGCAATCACTCCTCATTCAATTTAACAATTGTGAAGGTTTTGTTTGCACTGACCAGTAATGACTCCCTGAAGAAATATAGTGCATATCAAAGTGCCCAAGCCAACCGGGGCTGCGACTGACTGCGTTGACAATTTCTGGAGGAAAATGAATAACAGTGCATGTTCTGTTCATGTAAGGTATTTTGTTGCATTAATTCTTTTTAATTACAAAATGAGCTTTAGTGGAAAAAGGCATGAGAGTCATGGTAATTACAAATTTGTAAGTTTAAGGCTGAAAACAATTTCAACAGACAAAAAAGTGTCAGTATGGGAGGGTTTGTCTTACTGAGAAGCAAAAGTTTATTTAAACATATAAGCAACTGAAAAGCCAGAGGGGGGCACCATCTCCACAAACCCGTACTGCATTCTAAACATGGCCACTGCATTGGCAGAATGAAACCCATTCTACTTCATATCATTGCTATTTTTAAACTTACACAAGGAGATGAACTTCACTTGAAATTTACTTCACTGCAATGATTTATAACCTTAGTAAATGATTGTCAGTCAACACAACTCGATATGTGTTGCTTTCTCTTTCTTTTAGTTAGATTCTCCTTATAAAACGACTTAAACAGCTTTTCTGCCTAATGTCACTGACAATCCTGGTTAATTACCCAAAGAAGGTTTCAAACTACTTTGAAATAAGTGTAGCACACTGTACATATTTATTATTTCTGCATGCATGGGGAAAGCGGTGTTCTGATTTATTGCAGCACTTTGTTAAAAGTAGGGCACTTTAACAAGATGACAAAAGTTTGGAGAAAGAAGCAAGGCTTATTTATTTACAGGCAAGAAATGAGCAAAGGGAAAGAAAGGGTAGAGACACAACAACTAACTGCATGATGCACGGATACAAACTACCAGTGATGCTCTGGCAACTCTCCCTATATTGAAACATTTTAGATGTTTTCTAGATTTAAGTTAGTGGTCTAAAAGAGCCTGAGAGAAGGTGAAAGATAAAAAGATTCATTCTGAAAAAGTTGAGAGGGTTTCCTTTTCAATTCTCTTTTTTGATTTATATTGATGGCTACGTTCTAATACGCTATCATTTCAAGAGTAACTGCTAATTTACAGTGACTTCTATAAGACCTTACAGTAATCAAAGAATATATAAGTTTAATATTACATAGATTAGATAGATTTACATAGATTTTTACAATATTACATTCCCAAACAATAAATAACATCAGAAAGTCACAGATGTAATAAAAAAAAGAAGTTGCAAAACAAACGGCCGAAATGTAAATGTTTTAATGGTCTTAACAATGAATCATTGGTCAGCAAATTAGCAAGAGTTAAAAACAAACGAAATGCAGTCCTGAGACCCTCAGTGCCCTCTGCCTGTTTACTTTTGCTGCAGTGTTTTGAATAAAGATATAAACTGAATTTATTTACATACTATTTTTGTTGCGCAAAAGTAAAATCATGATCATTAAAATGCTTGATGCAAAATTCAATACGTCTGGGTTCACTTTAAAAACATTTTTTATTAAGTCCTCTGTTCGAAGCTCATCACCACCGAATGGAACAACAGTATTTATGCCTTTTGGGTATGTGAGCATGTTTACCCGCAAGGCTTAAACATTTAAAGAAATGAAGAGGAAAATCTACCTCATACCAGGTTACTTTATCTATGGGTTTCATTTTTGTTAATTTTGTGACCAATGATTTGCTGTATATACATGTAAATATCTTTAAGAAACAAGAAGCATCCTGTTATCACTTACACTTTTCATAGACATGCCTGCTAAAATCACAGATACAAGATTAGTGATTTAATCCACAGCTCAATGGAGTTTCTGGCCATGTTTACACTAACCGGGTTTCCACCAGGTTCTCTGGTTTCCTCTTACCTCCCTAAAAAAGGTTGGTAGATTGACAGGCTGTACTACATTGCTAATAAGTATAAATGAGAAAGAGAGAGAGAGAGAGAGAGAGAGAGAGAGAGAGAGAGAGAGTGTGTGTGTGGGTGGGTGGGTGTGTGGGTGGGTGTGTGGGTGGGTCGGTGTAACTCTGAAAGACTGGTGTGTGTATACATTTCAGCCTTACACACAAAAACTGACCCACAAACCAGGATGAAGTGTTAACTAACCTGTTTAAAATGAAGTGATGTGACAATATTTAATTAATAAGAATTTTATTTGCAAATTGTCATATATATATTATAAGTTGGATAAAACACTTATGCAATTCTTCCAGTTGGAATCACACAATGATCCGTTTTTTTCTGTCATATTAGGACAATGTCTCTTGCCAGAAAACAGTTTAATAGCAGTTTATCTAATTTGATAGGAAATGAATGGCATCCATTTATAATCAACAGCTTTGTTTCCAAGATGATCACGTTCACACAATTACTTTGATCTCATCAAGATATTCAGCATCAGCGGTACTGAGGGATGAATGTTTAAACCCGTATCTGTAGCAAGACTAAAACTAGAACACGCAACCTAAAGTAGTAGTCATAAAGAAAGGAGAACCTGTTTATGAGTCTCTCATTATTTAAAGTTATAGCTTCCCAATGGTCCAATGAAAACTTGATGGCAGCATTAACATGCCAGCTCACTAGCTCCTCATGGCTATGAACATACAGCGTATATATGTGCAAACGAAGAAATGGCAAGGGGAATACACAAAATATCATATACATAAAATATAATAAGACAAATACTAACAAAACACAAGAGAACCATAAGCCTGTATTAGGAATTCTCTGGCACCAATGTCCAGTAAAGGCAAACAGAACACCCTAACAAACATTAATTGAACAGTAATTTCTTCCCCAGCTTAATTTAGTACTTTCTAAAATTCAATGTTGTGTCCTCAGCACTAAAGCTGAGTTCTGCCATGGACATTTCTTGTCTGAAAATCTGCATACAGTAGAAAGACAAACAGTCCTGTAAATAAAGACTCATGTCCAGAAACTGTCTTGTCTACGACGTGCTTATTGACCGTAGTCAGATGCTCTGCTGATTAAAAATTGATTCCTTTTGAAAAAATCTAATCAACAGAACAGGATTCTTTCATATGTGGAGGGCACAGCTGCTGACACTGAGGGGGGAGTAGACCTGTTATTAACCTCTACCCTTCTGTGTGCATCCTTGCAAAGCCTGCACTCACACACAGTTGCACAAACACACATGCGTGTGCTGCCTCATGGCCCAGGGCCAGACACAGGCCCAGACACCCTGAATTATTCAGCAGTCTGGGAGAAAGCTACAACTACCTCGTTGTCGGTTGCATGAAGGCAGTAGGGGCCACTATCCATACTGAACCATACAGGCCCTCGGAGTCAGGTGACCCTGAAGAGTGGCCCAAGGGAGGAGTGGCGGAAGAACATTAGTGGTTGGGTTAGGTGGGGGTGGAGCAGAGAAGGAGAGAAGGTAGAGTTTTATACCAAGCTGGTGGACTGGGGAGATGTGAGCCTGAATTCATCAGCGGTGTAGCCAGGGTCACAGCAGGTTAATGATGTCACATGTCTAGACGGACGATCCTCTTGCCCTCTGCCTGGAAAGCCAGCTGGGGATGAAATATAAATGCTGGGGCTATTGACCATGGTCAGATTCTCTGAACGCCTTACATGCCATAACAATCTATTTTGCAACCAATGGTCAGGGTTTGGATATTTGCAGTTAAAGATTGTAAAGGCCTTATGACAAGAAATACATTACAGGTTACACAAATTATATTGGTGTTCACATCAAAATCAAATCATAGAATTGAACCGTAATGGCATCCCCCAATAAATGACTGCAAGTTTAAAATTACCCTCTGCTTTGGTTCTCCGGTAAGAAATAAGTCATACAAATCAATGCTTTAATCTTGCATTAAACACATAAAAGTTTGTATTTAATATATAGAATAAAATAGAACTATTCTATGAAGAGCCCAATAAGGTCATGTGAACTCTGCTCACAGGGTCAGTCCAGCCCTCTCACTCAAGTCTCTGAGTCTCAACACTGTCCAAGGTTCATATTTAAGCACAGAATGAATTACTAAGTGCAGGGCTGGCTTTAATATGTTAAAAACCCGAAAGAGTCAAAAGCTTCGCCCACACGACAGCCTGTGATTAGAGCCTCTTCATTCAGCACTCAACACTCAACCCATTATCATTACACAGACAATTACTGCTCCACCAGGGCCACTGCCACCACCCCAGTGCGTTTAGTAATCATGGCATTCTTCCTGGAAAAATGGGGGTAAAAAGGGGGAGGGAACAGTTAGCTGATGGCAACGGATCTGTTGTCAAGAGACCGATCACCTTGGTGATCCTGGGCCAAATTTGAGCTGAAGGGGGACACACGCTGCAGTAAACAGTAAAGCTGTAAAGCAAAATCCATTCCAGGTACTGTATTATTAGACCAGCTTCTGCCTGTGGGCATAAGACAGCACTGATTACTTGTAAGGATGTGAGCAACGTCTGATGCCTCTTTTAAATGACAGTTAAATAGCATTTCAATGAATCAGAGGAAATCTTTTTAGACAATTCTATTTTAGCTTTACCCACTTTTTATAAACACTCAAAAATAGATCACGAGCACACTTTTGCACAAGACACCTCAGGCAGTTTGGTCCAAGTATTGTAGGTATCTAGGCAGTTGTGTGTGTTGTATAATCATCTCATGTCTACCTTGTTGGTATAGAGCAGAAACGGTTCAGTTCAAGTACAGTAAAAATGTAAGACATTAAACTGCTTGTCTGTTTTTAAGAACGCAGTTATTATAATTTTAGCATTATATATTTTATATATATATATATATATATATATATATATATATATATATATATTAATCAAATAAATTGGCACAAATTAAATTGAAGTGCAGATGTCTGTGTCTATTTTACATTTAATATTACATTTTCTAAAGATATGATCTACTCAACTGTTCTACTTATTTTAGCATACTTTTACAATGTCTCTATTTTTCTTCCAGCCTTCATTCGTTCACTCCCTTGAAATGTAGAATTGTCAGGATTTTCTCCTTTTAAAAGAAATTCTTGAAGCTGGACATAAAACTGTAAAGAATTCATAGCGGTAGCTTTAGCTACCAGCCTTTTCCTGGTTAAAGGCTTAGGCTAGCACTATGGATTCTTTTCAGCCATGCACAAAACCGGTATGAAGTAAGTAGCCACAGTGACGATGCACTAACTGTAGTTTGTTTTTAATACCCCTGGCATTGTTGTGCATGGACTCACTCAGAGTGCGAGGCAGAGAGGAAACAAACTTGCGGTCTGCCACTGAGGTATCTCACGTTAAAAATATTGCATTTGGCACAGTGTGTGTGTGTGTGTGTGTGTGTGTGTGTGTGTATATTATATATATACATATACATATACATATATATATATATATATATATATATATATATATATATATATACATATACATATATATATATATATATATATATATATATATATATATATATATATATATATATATATATATATATATATATATATATATATATATATATATATATATAAAAACACACACACACACACACACACACACACACACACACACACACACACACTGGTGTTCCAACCACTTTCATGTTTACAGGTGTATAAAATCAAGCACTTGGGCATGCAGACCACTTCTACAAATATCTGTGAAAGAGTTGGTTGTTCTCATAAGCTCAGTGAATTCCAGCATGGTACCGTGATAGGATGCCACCTGTGCAATAAGTCCAGTCGTGAAATTTCCTCGCTACTAAATATTTCACAGTCAACTGTTAGTGGTATTATAACAAAATTAAAGCAAATGGGAACTACAGCAACTCAGTCACGAAGTGTTAGGCCACGTAAAATCACAGAGCGAGTCAGCGGATGCTGTTAGTCGATAGCTCCAGACCTCCAAACTTCATGTGGCCTTCAGATTAGTTCAAGAACAGTGCATAAAGAGCTTCATGGAATGGGTTTCCATGGTCGAGCAGCTGCATCCAAACCTTACATCACTAAGTGCAATGCGAAGCTTTGGATGCAGTGGTGTAAAGCACGCCACCACTGAACTCTAGAGCAGTGGAGACGTGTTATCTGGAGAGACGAATCACACTTCACTGTCTGGCAATACAATGAACGAGTCTGGGTTTGGCGGTTGCCAGGAGAACGGTACTTGTCTGACTGCATTGCGCCAAGTGTAAAGTTTGGTGGTGGGGTTGTTTTTCAGGAGTTGGGATTGGCCCCTTAGTTCCAGTGAAATAAACTCTTAATGCTTCAGCAAAACAAGACATTTTGAACAAATTTCATGCTCCCAACTAACAGTGTGGGGATGTTCCTGTTCCAACATGACTGCACACCAGTGCACAAAGCAAGGTCCATAAAGCCTTGGATGAGCGAGTTTGGTGTGTAAGAACTTGACTGGCCTGCACTGTGTGTGTGTATGTATGTATGTATGTATGTATGTGTGTATGTATATGTATATAATTAGTTTTAATCTAGTAAAATGTTTAACTATGACCAGTAGGTGTAACAGTGTTTCATTAATAAAATTACAATAATTATATCGAAATTAATTAATATGATAAATCATGATATAAGCTTAGGCACTCTGCAACCTACAGGCAAAAGTTTTTTCCTTTTAAAATAGTGTACCTTATGAGTCAGATAAAAAACACTGATTTTTGGCGTTGGATAAACAGCACCCACGCACACTAACTCACAGCACCCACTCCCCTCCACTATGGCATGAATCTATGTTCCAAGAGGAAATGCTTCATTTGCATCGGGTCCTATAACTGTTAAGGTCATCATTCTCTCCTGCATCCAAGCCAAACCCAAGGGCAGGTGGCCCGGTCATGGAGAGGATGTACACACACCCACTTTACTTCATTTGCACAATGTAATTTCCTCACCTAATTCCACCAAGGTGACTGTGAATAAATCTCAAACATCAGCACTTACAACAATCAAAATAGCTTTAGTCAGTGGCCAGCCTGGAACAAAAGATGAAATTCGGCACGAGGTGAATTTCGAGCTAAAAATGTTTTATATATTTATAAAGAACATTTGTGTTTCAATTTCATGATGCGCTGAACTGCAGTTTGCATGTGTCCTTCAGAGTGTGGCAGCTGAGTAAGCACATAACTAATATGAGGACATGTGTTGACATGAATAAGACAAGTGAATAGGAAACAAAACACACAAGGTTCTATGAACACACAAAGACAAAAAAGGAGAGTGTCAAATCACATATCATTTACTAGATCTAGTACAACATGAACATAGCAAATAATTTCCACCCACTTCCACAAGCAAAAGGTTGAACCAGAGGTTGGGCCTACCAAACAAAAAAAAAAAAAGCAGACTTGCAGAAAGATCAAGATTTCTCTTGCAACACTGGAAAATGGAAGCTGCTGATAGTATTTCAGAGAGAGAGAGAGAGAGAGAGTGTGTGAACTGGTCAGACTATTAACAGTCGTAGAAATGGAATAGAGCTCTTCAAATGGCTGTTTTGAAATGAATACTGAGGTGATGAGTGTAGGCTCCGATAGAAAAAGGTTCCTGTGATCGTTAATATAGCAGAGCACAAGGACAGTATATAGAGCACTGTAGGAAATGGGAAAACATGTGGTTGCATCAAAGCACAGAGACATATATACCAACAACATCCATACTCAATAATGATAAATGCAATCATGACACAGTTTGTAAGGGGCATTAAGGAACCTAGGAGGTCTCGCAATTTAGAAGGCACACTGCATTTTGATCAAACTAAGCTCAACCATATTGATCTTACACAGCAGTCCATGTTGTACAGTTATTAGGTATGCCATCATTGCTCTTCCTTCTGCTATAACCAGTAACAAGTTAGTTTAATATTAGGGCACAACGAGAAGTAGTGATAAAAGTTGTGCAATAGTGACTGATGTTTATACACAAAAATATACACGGAAGCCTCATTGGACCATTTGGAAATGCTCAATGGAAGCTTTAACGTCACAATTTGGTTTTTCAGAGACAACATTTTGAAAGCCCAAAAAAAGTTTCCTAAAATCTGTATTCTTTGGTTTGACATGTTCGCTGACAGCTGATTAATGGCTGTTGCGAGCATTTTTTTTTCCTCTGATGAAATTCTGGCAGTGTCAGAAGATTTCAGACTCTTTCCTGCAGTGTGACTTCTACTATGACCGTCAAACCAACAACCAATAAGAGCGCCGAACCTGAGCGCCGTCTCAATTAGAGTGTCAACTTCAAACCACCTCAGGGAAAGTGTGAAACAAGTCAGGTGGACAGTACAACAAGAAGAATAACTTAGAGTTATGGAGGGAAAAGGAGTGTTTGTATGTGATTTTTATCAACAAGGCATGCCATGAACAAAATGAACGTGGCAGAGAGAAAGCAGGTTTGAACAGATCACGGACTGATGATGTAAAACTTTAGACGAAACATTTCTTGTGTGCTGTAGTTTTTGACTGTCATACAGTCTGACATTATGACAACTGAGATCCTACAGTGCGACATGGGGATCATGTTCATACAGTCTGACAAGCAACAATCTCAAAGAACTATAAAAATTGCACACCTGTGTTTGCCACAATTCTGGGGCCATGCCACAAGAAACTGGCCTCCTCAGATTATGCACAATGCATATAGTAATTTAGTAAATTGAAGCCATGTAAATTCAAATATACCTTAAGAAGAAGAAAAAAAAAGTAGATAATACATAGCAATTTTTATATTTTATATCAGCGAAGGTTGCTGAAAGAACCTTTTCAGGCTTTTCCAACAACAACAAAAAATCCGTCTCACTGCTGATTTTGCACAAAAACGGTCGAGTTTAAAAAGTCTCATCCCACAGGCGCTTGCTAGTCCCTACAGTGAAGCCATGGGTAACCCAAACGACAGTTTTGAGTCTGCTTCAGCTCAAGAGGGAGCAAAAGAGGGAATGAAGAGCAGGGCCCCCAAGTGAGATGCTGTGATGACACTCACACTTATGTTTACACCCCACTGCTCAAGCCTCAGGGGAAAAGGGGGTGCTTCACTTCTTCAGCAAGGCCTACCGCACTGTTTAGCTAAACCTGCTGCTCTTGGTGGCATGCACACAAGAGAGGGGGAGAGAGAAAGAGCATATGCAAGAGAGCAAAAGAGAGCAAGAGCATAGAGAGGAAGCGGTAGAGAGAAAGAGAGAGAAAGTAAGGGGGTCCCCAGAGGGCTGAACAATCAGACAATTTCAAGATCACAAAGCATTAAACCAATCCCGGCAGGGTACACTAATTAAACAGCCGAGCCCGGCACCACCAACCAATCCCCACAGAGCAATTAAATCCATCCCCTCTAAAACACTGTGGAACCTGTCTGGGGAAAACTGCATAGAGGAGAGAGCAAAAGCGAGAGAGAGAGAGAGAGAGCGAGAGCGAGAGAGAGCGAGAGAGAGATTGAGAGAGTGTGATGAAGAAAAATAAAACAATTCATCAGAAAAAAAAAGAAAGAAAGATGTGGAATGCAAAAGGGATTTTGAATGGGTACATTTTAATTCAGCATTTTAGTCTGCTTTTTTTTCAATGATCTAAAATGCTTGAACAATCTATTTTTAGCTATTCAGTGGGAACAGCTAGGGGGACATGGACATCATGCTACAAAATATATTTAAATTATTATCTGAAAATAACACAGAGTTGTAAAATTATCCAGGAGACACTGAATGAAAGCGGTGTGAAGCCTTAAACTCTTGTTATGGGAAAGCTGCAAGAATGCAGAGACCATGGAGACACTTTCACTACGTAAGAGCACATGTCTATTGTTCTTTGGTTTATTGAATCTCAATCAGTAAAAGTAGTATCTTTATTAAGCCCTTTGGGTTACCTAACTACATATAATTATTATTCTTCTTTACCAAAGTGCAATAAGATTGATAAGAACACCGTTGTGTTATATGATTGTGGATTGTGAATGACGCTTTCTATACCCAAAAACTTCTGTTCCCAGATACATTCGAGGAATCACATACCTTTTTTTAATACGATTGCTTCTCTTTTTCTTGACCTGGTGTCATGTAGCAGGAGTTCTCTTCCTTCAGAAAGTTAAATGTGGTCATGAAACAGCAAAGGAAAGGCTTTAAAATGATCAAAAGTCCATAACTTAAGTACCTAATTTTTGTCACATTATTTTTACCTTGCAGCAAGTTTATTAGATGAACATTAAAAATAACTATTTCTAAAAAGATAGTAGAAAAGTAGAAGATTTGACACCCAGTCTGCTATTTGTTAGCGACAATGGAAGTGATTTAGAAATACTTAAAAAAATGCCTATAAAACCCTCACCTTTGTGTAATATCATGATATTGATGTTCTACCAATACATCAACCAATCCCAGTATTCATTACAATACGATAATATACCAGTGTGTAATGTCACGTCTTCATACAGCTACTGGAAACAGAAATAGATACATTTCTGTTATATGATTTTGGCCTTAGATGAACTGTTACATTTCTTTTTCTTCACTATTAAACAGCATACATCCACTGAGAAAGAGACTAAAACATAAATTACAAATGAAGTTACTTGTTCTTTAATTAGATCCAGACATTATCAGCTGGTATTGGGAAATTGTAATTTCCCAAGTCTCACACTGCATGTATAATAGGGCTCATTCCTGTGTTACAATGATACTAAATTGAGGACAAATAAAGGGGAAAAAAGGCTGTGCTTATTATTAGTATCTCTAATAACTTAAATGCGTAAAGAAAATGACCGTATAATAAAAATCTAGCTTGTTCTCAAATGAATGCTTCACTAATCTATTTTATGAGCGATAAACATAAAATCGAGAATTTGCATTCAAATACAAGTACTATCTTCACTGCATGCATAGTAGCAGACAAAACACTGAGCGCACACTCATACTCATACACACACACACACACACAATCAAGGGGTCTCCTTTTATCCCTGAAGGGCAGAATGGACAATAGGGGACTGAATTACGTCAACAGAAGCGCTGCCTGATACGAGATGGGCAGACAGCAAAATAGGAGAATGGGGACGAACCGATTCAATAAGACTGGTGATCAAAATTTCTGCCATCAGACAGGCAAAACAAATAAAGAGGGCTGCCGTACAGGTACACAGCTCAATACAGCCAACCGGGCCAAGCTCTGGCAGGAAGAGGAGGCACGGCTTTATGCTCATACAGATGAGCCATTAGCTCTTTCTCCTTTTTAAAAGAAAGGTTTAGAGAGACCACTGCTGGGATGAAGAGGACAAGAAAAGCCAAGGCTCTTTCTCCTTTGAACTAATGCATCCCCAAAGTTTTGTTAAAGCCTCGTTATTTACTCCTGCACTGAGCCCATAGTCATCCCCAGGAGCGTCAGAGAACAAGGTATTAATATGAAAATGCTGAGAGTTACTGCTATGAAGGACTATGGTGCTCCGGTGTAGATCAATAGTGAAAAATTGAGGATCTATCCATTTGGGACGTTGTTAGTGATTTTTCGAATAGGGATCTAGCTTAAGCTGGAGGCATGCATCATGGTTATGCATCAAGTGTAGTGGTAAGTAAACGCTATTGTGAAGTTCACCCTCTCTCACTCGCGCACACTCGCACACACACACACACACACACACACACACACACACACACACACACACACACACACGGGTCAGTTCTGAAGCATGAAGGTCAACAAAATGCTTCATCAGTGCAGACTTTCCTGTTTGCACGTCTTGTCTGAGCCATGTTACTTCAGTTCAAACATAGACAAACAGTCTGCTAATGCAGCTGTAGATCACGTCAAGCATGCTCGAGAGTGGATTTCTTTTTGTGGTGCACAAAACCATCATTATGAAAGGAAAAAAAAAGAGCACAGGCGTATCAAAGCAGCCGTGTTTATCCTGGAACACTTGGTGTGAATGGAAGAAAATGACTCTGGACAGGTATGAAAAAAATCAATCCCCCAGAGGGTCACGGTGATTAAGCCGACGTTTTATGACAGACCTGTTCTCGTGTCTATGAATAGTTGCCCATCACGGCATTAAAAAATACAGTTTATCACCCCACACCTCATGCTGAATATCCGTATTTGAAGTCTCAAGCCTGAAATCTAGCTAGGAAGGTTAACCTTCTTAAAGCTTGAGTCAGTTTCACTTCCCCCTTAATGTTATCAGCAACACTGAAGAATGTGACTTCTGGACCGCACAACTCAATTCACCACAATATCAAGGATTTTTATTTCCTCTTTTTTTCCCCCTCAAGTCAGGGAGAGAAGGTTGTATTCATACAAGCAGGGTGGATAAGAATTTGTCTTTCATTAAACTCATCTGCGAGATTGAAACATACACAGACGAGGATCTCTGATCTGCATTTAGACAGCAAGCCATGCACATATTCACCATACATTCACTATTATGGATCTATAATTAATAATACATGTGGATAATCTGTGATTGGTTTGCAAGGCCTGACTCCTTTGCATTAGTGTGTGAATTCTCAGTGGTGCAGTTAAGGAGCTGGTTCATCCTTCAAGACACCTTCCACTTAAGGCTTCCTCTCAGCAAAAACACTGTTCCTTCCATCATCGTAAATCCTATTTACACTGCCCAGCAGAATCTCTCACAACCTCACACAATGGCACGTTTTTAAGAGCAAGAATGACAACAATAAATGCATGATTGTCTATGCTGTGAAGCAGTGCAGAGCTGCTAGATTTCAACTTTCAATTTGTTCCAACTAAGGAAAGGCACTAAAGAGAAACGCTGGAGCTAAGGCTTAAGGAAGGCAGTGTATTGGCTGACGATGACCGAGGCATATGGAGTATGGCAACTCTTGTTCATTCATTCATTCATTCGGGAAAGGGACTGAACCTCCAGACACAAGCAACATACTAACATCACATTTTGCTGAAAAGAATAATATTTTGGTTAACAGTCTGTGCGAGGAATCTTTTTACCAATTAATAAAGTGTGTAGGACATAAATGAAACAAAATGCCATGTTCATGTGTTTATGAATCTGGACAACGAATGCATGAATATAATCATTCCACTGCTTTCATATACGAGCCTGTTAGCGTGAGGCGTGCACGAACGCACCCACACACACACACACACACACACACACACACACACACACACAGAGAGCTACACATGCAGAATTACAGTGCAATCACATTAATAAAATGCCCTCATTAAGAAATTAATATTTATGATCATTAAAAATCATGATTTTGTTAATTTTCTTATTTCTTTTTTTATGATGACTGAATAATTAACCATATTTGGTAAAAACCAATCAAGTACAAAAGCTGTAACAGCTCCTCACATATAGCCTCATCCCTAACTTAGACAAAAATAATGTTATTCAGTATCTGGAGGAGGATTCTGGATTATTTTATCATACTACACAAAAAAGGCGCATAAGCCTGTTTCCTACTATTCGGGACCTGGACCCTCCTGACTGGTCCTTCTAGATGGGTGCCCATGGAATTGCCATCTGGCTGGTGTGAATGATTACCAAGGCAATGGCCAAGTGACCTGAGACCAGCAGGAACCAAGGTCACAGAGCCCACTCGTTCTCCCATTCTGCATCATCTTGTTTATGCTTAAGAGGACATCTCAGTGAGAATATGGAAAAAAAACAAACAACAAACAAACAAACAAAAAAAAAAAGCAAAAGGTTTATTCACCCTCAATTAAAAAAAAAAAGGCTAACCAAAAACAAGAATCCGGTTGTGTCATCATAAATATAAGCCTAAATTATTAAAACCTAAAAACGAGGTAGACATCAAGTACAGTAAATGCTGGAGTTTATGATCAGAAATCACAAGTTGTATTTATAGCATCCTTCAAGAGATCACCTCAGGCGCATTATAGAAACACCCTTGAGGTATAATAGCAATGTAGCAGTTGGCTTTTAACTTATTATAATTGGAGGGCAACTGTCCCGACACCCAGGACACACAGATCCCAGACACAAATATCATCTGACACGGCCATATGCAATGCTGCAGACCAACACAGACAAAAGAGGGTAATAAATCAACTGTCAACCACAGATCCCCCACATATTCCCCCACTGGTCGATGCAAGTAGACTATTTCCACCCAAGGGGTCTAAGGTTAGAGCACAACAACTGACGAGAAAGACAATATTAGATTTTTTTTGGAGGAAGGCAGGTCTGCAATCTGAGCTTATCTAAAGATTTTAAATACAAACAAATTGTCAATAGGACTCATTCTATGGTTTCATAGCTCTCTAAGAAAGACTTGTTCTCTCCAGTGTTCCACAGTCTATATTTAAGGCTGATGTATAGATCTCTGTGAAGTTCAAGTTCATAGCTAGGTGAGGGTACAACGAAGACACGGTGGCCATGACACCCGACGACAGAAATATGAGAATGACAATAACAGTCACAAGAACAACGACCATGTCCACCCAGAAACAAATCTCACTTTTGTTGACATTCAAAATGCTTTTGTTTGACTGCATGCACAAAAAGCATTACTGCATATTTAACAGGAATTCTACAACCACGCAATGCTATACAAACGTTTATACGTCACATAGTTTATCAATAATTTAGTCACGTTCTTTCAGTAGTGCACTTTCTTTTTCCAGGTCATTCCTTAAGCACATGCACATTCAGTGGGCAATTTTGCGCTCGGATAACTCTGCAACTACAGCACACTGCGTGAGAACTGCAGTTTGACATTTATTATCCTTGCATTATCCATGTACTTTTTTAAGGGAATAAATCTAAGAGCCAAAGCAAAGGGGACAAAATTATATTCATAAAACGTAATCGAATATGGCACGTAAACAACGCACCGTGTAGTGGTCAGTCATCTCAACTAAGCACAGAGCGAACGCTGATCTCTACAAAATGATCGCACAAGCTTGTTTAAAAATAGTAAGATATTTTGTCACACGTCGATACAGGCTGGGGTTTTGGCTGCAGGTACTGGATGTGTAAATTCGGTCTGATGTGATCTAAAGAAAATGAAGGATGCTGACAGCGCATACAGTAACTGCATTCAGCTCGCCTTGAATTGTCATCAGGTGCAGGTGAGCACATCAATAACCCCAGACCAGGTGTGACCTAGACTAGCGCACAGAACAAAGTAAAGCCTTAAAACCCACATGTGCAAGTATGTGCATTCTTTAAAAACATATATTTAAAAATGGGATTTGCACACACATTTGCACTGTATTATGGGCTTAACAATAACATGGTGAATCCATGCAGCACTGCAAATGCAATACTATTGGAAAACTACTACTGTTTACATTTCCAACAGTTTGAATGATTTCCTTATATAAAACAAATCCGGATTATCAGTCTTGATGAAGGGGAATTTGTTCCTATTCAGCCTTCAAACAAGAATCTGCGGTTTCATATCATGATGCAGCCCTCCAGAGTTTAGAAGAAACAGTGTGTCCGGGGTCTGAGTGTGTGTACAATCCAGACTCCTTACGCACACACTTCATTCCAGGCTTACTAGAGTAACACTGCTCATCTCTCTGTGTACGGGATCTCCGTGCAAAATACATTTGCTCTTTGCACAAATCGATATCGGTGTCGATCGCGTCTACGGAGACGGAAACACAGTGTAGCGTCGCGCGCCATGTCTGTGCGTCTGAACACTAAAACGCGAGCGGACCGCTCCACTGCTTCCATCACACACATTTTAAACCCATCAGTGTCGGCGAGCGGCTCTGAGCGCGCACACACACACACACACACACACACACGGCCACACACCGCGGCGCAAAACGCGATTCCTCCTCGGCTCGGCTTTTTTCCCTCCATGCTCCCGTCATTTCTCATGTTACAGGACATCAATCACGCGCCTCAGACGGTGCCCTTGCGCCGGCCCAGGCTGATTTACAAACATTAGCAGGGAATGCAATTACACAGTCCTTGGCCGAGCATGGCTCACAATGCAGGGAGAAAAAGAAAACGGACACACACACACATACACGTATATTAAAAAAAAAACACGCTTTGCGTTTTGCAAGCTGCTCCACGGCGATAAAAAAAAAAAAAAACACACACACCGCAGTTTGCACAATGTGATTGTAACGCAACGTCGGGGCGCGTGAGCAAACCTTTTGTCTCTGGTCGAGCAGTGACCGCATTATTCGCGCAGGGAGAAAAAAAAACACCCCAAAGTGACTGCGTAGAAGCAGCAGGAGAACCCGTGTTAGTGCAAAGCAGTACAACCTGTGTTTTCATTTCTAACAACGCGGATTTGTTCCTGCACACAGGCTGATTATACACGTTACCTCCTGTCACGCCGTAGATTGAGAACAATTACCATACATCAAAGTTACCCGTCGGATTGTTGTGTTACTCATGCAGAAGTTTTGCTTATATTTGCCCTAAAAAAATTAAACAAAACTGGCTCAACATGCATGAACTTTTCATACATAGCAAGCCTATTTATTCATTGCACAGAACCGGTGCACATCACGAACAAGTGCGAGCGCAGATGAATCCAAAACCCGAAGATCGCCCTGAACGCACAATAACATGTCCTGGATGATAGAAATGTCAACAGAAAGCAGAAAGAGTGAGAGAGTGATTTGGATAGAGGGCAAGTCTGCCTCAGCAGCAGCAGCTGAAACGCGGATTAGTCACGCGCGCCGCCGCGGATGAAACCCAGCCATCAGAATAAACGCCTTTTAAAAAAGTTAAGTGCACGCACCAAGACTCGCGAGAGCATTAAAAGTTTCCACGCTGAAGCCCGACAGAGGATAAGCGGCGAAAAAATGTTGCTCGAGGGGGAAAAGAAGGCTCGGGGTAAAAGCAGGGCATGTAGAGAGAGAGGCACGGCTCTGCTCTGCTCTGCTCTGCTCTGCGCTCCGCTCCGCCACTGATCAATGATTGAACCGAACAAAGGCAGAACAGGATCAATTTCTAATAACGATCAATGCAACGGCTCCGGTTTTCGCCCAAAAACACAGTCGCTGCAAAAGCGAAAAAATGTTTCCATAGTGCAAAACCTCGTCGACTATTTACTGCAGTGAGGTGGGAGAGATGACCTACCTGCAGCCGCCGTAGATCAAATTTCTTCCAATATTGAAACATCGATCCCACATCGGCGGCCATCTTGGGGTATATTGAGGAGATTTTTTTTTTTGCACCGGCTACAATAAATATATGGGCTGGATTCCCCTCGTTAAGCAACGTTGACGCTACTGCGCGTGAGAAAAAAAAATCTTATGAAAATAGCAGCCCCCCTTAAAAAAAAAAAAAAGAAAAAAAGAAAAGAAAAGAAAACTTAAGGCTGATGAGTGAAGAAGCAGAGCGACAGGAGGAGATGATGATGTATTTAGAAAAGTAGAAGAAAACGCACACGGGTGGTGCGGTCCAGGGATTCAGCTGGCCAAGTGCACTTGATTTCGGTTCGGGAAAGTTATCGATACTGACGTAACGCGCTGATCGATAGTGTCTGCTATCGGAAAGAAGAACAACGGAATCATGAACTCATCTGTTTTTATATGAGCGTCAAAAGCACGAAGGGCGTAATTGAAATTAGGAAAGTTAAAGAATTGGATGGTGGAAACATTAAGCTTTGATTTCTACATACAGTTGATTTGAAATATGAATAAACACAAACTACATAGAAACAAACACTGCTTTTTCTACTTTCCTTGGTGTGCACTGGGTTTAACATAGAGGATTATGACTTTCTGCCATTTTTTTTATTTAAACTACTTTTGCAAAGACAAACCTGACAATCGTTTATACAGAGGGGATGTGATAATGAAAAATAGCATTTTAAGTTACTATTTTGCTCCAAAAGGATGATGATTAAGATGATGAGATTGGTGGTACTGATGATGCTATTCATAATAATAATAATAATAATAATAATAATAATAATAATGATAATAATGATAATGATAAATAGAGAATCAGCATGTGTTGTTTCACATTGTGAATATATATATATATATATATATATATATATATATATATATATATATATATATATATAGTGCTTGTAAAGATTTGGTGCTGATGTGGAAAATGAATCCTTGTTTGAATCCATGTTTGTCCATATATATTTCTCACTGTTGGATCGTTGTTTGAAATTTTAAAGGTAAAAAGCTATTTTTATTCATTCTTAACATCACTTGCTCCCTCTTGTGGAAGACCTTTTTTCTTGGATTTTAAAACCATATTTTCAGTATAATAGTTCACTAAAATGAGAACACAGACAGTACAGTAGTTGTTGCCCGGTCACAGAAGGCATAACAATATTCATATTACATTTTAAAGATTTTAGGAGGAAGCTTTTCACAGCCCACACTATACAGAGGATTCTACTCAACTATAAATCGTATGGTATTATTTTGTCTTAAAAAAAAACCAACCCAGGCAGTCACGAATTGATTTGATCAATTTTTAGATAATATTCGGTTCTCATAGTTACACATTTTAAATCTCATAGTTTGCGAGAAATTACAACAGAAACACATCTGTCATTTTTCTTTTTTTTTTGTTATTAATGTCAAACTGGGCCTAGGAGTCAACTGTTTCTTTAGCTCGAAATGCTAAATACATTTTATAAATCCCCTAAGGGACATATTATAGGGGCTTATTAAAAGTTTCGGTTTTATTGCCTTTTATTTATGGCTTCAGGGGGAATACACTGCATCACTCTCATAAGAAGGCAATAATGTATCCTGTTTTCATAGGGTTCATTGTTAAATTTGAAATTTAAATAAGTGTTGATATGCACACAGGATGCATCCGTGCATATTACTTTTGTTCAGATGTAAATGTGGAAATATTTTGAAGGTGCTTCTCCTACCCTCCTAACCCCCCCCCATGTCATTTGCAAAGAACAATAAAAGAATGAGAGGTGTACATTTTCACAGATTTCTGGCTAATGTCGCCCTGCACACTACAAAACAGGGCTCATTAAGGTGTGGGGAGGTGAAATGTTATTATGAGCTATGCACAATATACAAATCAACATTTGACTATAACTGAACATTGCTGGACTGTTTAGAAATTCAGTCAGAATACAGTTGAATCTCTTGGGTCCAGAAGGAATTAAAACAAATGTGTTCGGTTTTTCTGTGTGTGTGTGTGTTGCATGTTCCTATAGGAGGCTAAATTATCAGACAGCATTGTTAAATTTAGCCTATTCTCAAAAACATTTCTTACAGGCATCATGTGATCTTTTGTTTATAATTATGTGTACCTGATTCCTGTCCAATATGCACAACAGATCAATAAAGACCAAATGCCTTTAAGGGGCATTAAATAATTCCTTACTTGTTTGCTTGTGGCTCTTCTTATTCTAACTTTCAACATGTTTATTGAGTCAGCTACACAAGGCAGCTGATGCTACATGAATAGATTTAACTAGTACCTACATGTCTTGATAAAATTCACACATTTTACATGTTAAGCAGAAAGACCTTGACCACTTTATATGTGTCACACTGGGACCAAGGAACATTCGGTCTGAAGGCACAAGGCAAGGACACAACCTAGATTAGACACTAGCTTATCAAATTGCACATAAAATTTTTAAGTCCACTGTCCACCCTTTTTCTTTTTTTACAGTGGGTGGAAACTGTAGGAAATCCATGCAGAACTCTGCAAAAACGTGTCTTGAAACTCTACACAGACAGTAACCGGAGCTCAGGATTGAATTTAGGAGCCTGGAGCTACAGTATGAGGAGGCAACACAACCCACGTTCTTTTTAGAAAATAAATTGTATAACCACAGGATATGATTTTGCTGTTGTGGACAGCATGACACCACACACCTTTTTATTATTAAATGCTACAGATTGAGTTGTTGGCTAAATCTCTTTTAATGTACTGCTGCAACACTGTGCTTTCATGCTGTGTATTGCATAAGAACACTAACAAGTTATTGTGTGTTACTGTTACTTGTGTGATATGGCATGAATGTCACCTCAGATCTACATTATATTTGACAGGTACAAAAATGTGAGAAATGAAAGCAGAGAAATTCAGCAGCATAGACATTAAGATGCTGTATATTTGCATAATAATAGTATAGTTGAGAAGTGTAGTGTGAATAAAATACAAAAAACATTCAGACTTTTTACATAATGTGTTCTAAACAAATACGAAGATATGAATAATATGTGGTTTGGGGGTTTATTTTGTATTTTCGAAAAAAAAAAAAAATTGCCAGAAAGGTTTACAAGTGTCTGGTTGACAGTATGTGTGCATCAAAAAAGTTCACACAAGTCAGGGATTCTTGATTTTATACTTTCATACTCACTAAGGACTTGACAAAGTACTGTATATGTACAGGCAGTCATAGAAATAACCTTAATATAGTTTCCTTCATTTTTGAAAAGTTCTACATATCCAGTTCCAATTTTAAATACAAAGTTATGTTTCATCTTATGCTTTGCTGATCCTCTATATATTTTTCGAAAGACACATTGTATTGTTTATTAAATGTACATTATGATCCACTGGAAACATTTTATGCACACATGAAACATACATATGCTGTACACATTTACATTATTTTTTGTCTTTTAGCAGAGCAACTAACAAAAAATGATTGGCAAGCTTGCAATGGTCTTACAGTCCCTGCTCTTAATTAGTACAAGCAGTTATTGTAGAACAGAACCAACTAGACACATTTAGAGCAGTGACAACAGATAATAAATATAAGAGGATATTAATCTAAATGGAAATGGGCTTTTTTTTTCAAATTGGGCAAAAAACATGAGGCACTACAAAACTCTATATCCCCTGAGGGGCCTGATTAAATTATATTAGCCTGCCTGTTATTGTTACAGACAGTATTGCAAGACATCCTAAGGAAGACTAGAGTTGTAAGAATGTAATTATGTAATATGGAGTAAGCGTGTCAGCAAGTCGAAATCAGAAAGTAGAGTTTTGGGACTCCTTAAGAGAATGAAATCAAAATGCTTTTCAGTTTCAACCAACCAAACAAAAATCTATCCAAATTAACCTGATAAACCTGATAGTATCCCAGAAACCTATATAGCAAATATAGCACATTTTATAGCACAAATCAACAGAAATTCTGCTTAAAAAAGATCATTAAGAGCAAGAGATATCAAGTGAGTGGCAATGAGAAACGACTGGGCAACACATAATAGAGCACACAATCTCCAAAGACAAAAAGTTTTGATAAGCTCACCAACATGTTTATAAGTGATAAAAGGGAGATTAGAGTAAGATGGATGAAAGTGCAGTTAGTATTTATTGAAAGATTGGCAGACAAATTCAAATCATGAGACAAAGTCAAAAACAGTGAACTGGCAATGGTCAATTTATTAGCAAATATCAGAAGCTAGACACATCTGAAATATGAAAAACAGGAAACAATCTGGAACATAGTTTAAAAAGGCTTAGCAAGTTTAGATGCATGCAACCTCCACAATAAAACAATGTCCAGTGAAAAAGATGATTGCAATCTGGAATCCAGTGACTGTGTCAGAGTTTGGTGGCAGGGTCATGATTTCAAATATCATTGCCACCGAGCTGTCACTGCTGGCCTCTGAACAAGGCCCTTAAACCTTAACTGCTTAGATGTAAACTTGTAAACACAGGATGTTTATGAATATAGTACAAATGGATTTTATATGACCCATATAACACAAAAACATGTGTCCTGGACTTCCTGACTGGGAGACCTCATTCAGTCCGGAACGGGAACAGCATCGCCATCACCACCACATTGAATACTTGGGCCCCTCAGGGCTGTGTGCTCAGCCCACTGCTGTTCACTCTGCCAACTCATGACTGTGTAGCAATGCACAGCTCGAACCACATCATCAAGTTCGCCGATGACACGACCGTGGTGGTTTCATCAGCAGGAACAACAAGTCAGCATATAGAGAGGAGGTGCAACAACTAACAGCCTGGTGTAGAGCAAACAACCTGTCTCTGAACACTGACAAGACTAAAGAGATGGTTGTTGACTTTAGCAGAGCACAAAGGGGCCATTCGCCATTGAACATCAATGCATTCTTTGTGGGGATCGTCAAGAGCACCAAATTCCTTGGTGTTCATCTGGCGAAGAACTTCAGTTGGAGTCAACCAACTTGTGGCACCTCTCAGCTGTTATTCCACTCCATGATTCTTTAACAACATTCCACAATTAATTTACATTTCTTGGTTTTGCTTTAGAAACAGCATTTTTGATATCACCCCACAAGTTCTCGATTGGATTAAGGTCCGGGGATAAGGCAACATGACCTCTTCAAGTATTTTGACATAAGCAAACTGATCCATGATCCCTGGTATGCGATAAATAGGCCCAACACCATAGTAGGAGAAACATGCCCATATCATGATGCTTGCACCACCATGCTTCACTGTCTTCACTGTGTACTGTGGCTTGAATTCAGAGTTTGGGGGTCGTCTCACAAACTGTCTGTGGCCTTTGGACCCAAAAAGAACAATTTTAATCTCATCAGTCCACAAAATGTTTCTCCATTTCTCTTTAGGCCAGTTGATGTGTTCTTTGGCAAATTGTAACCTCTTCTGCACATGCCTTTTTTAACAGAGGGACTTTATGGGGATTCTTGAAAATAGATTAGCTTCACACAGACATCTTCTAACTGTCACAGTACTTACAGGTAACTCCAGACTGTCTTTGATCATCCTGGAGCTGATCATTGGCTGAGCCTTTGCCATTCTGGTTATTCTTCGATCCATTTTGATGGTTGTCTTCCATTTTCTTCCACGTCTCTCTGGTTTTGCTCTTCATTTTAAGGCATTGGAGATCATTTTAGCTGAACAGCCTATAATTTTTTGCACCTCTTTATAGGTTTTCCCCTCGCCAATCAACTTTTTAATCAAAGTACGCTGTTCTTCTGAACAATGTCTTGAACGACCCATTTTCCTCAGGCTTTCAAATGCATGTTCAACAAGTGCTGGCTTCATCCTTAAATAGGGGCCACCTGATTCACACCTGTTTTTACACAAAATTGATGACCTCAGTGATTGGATGCCACACTGCTATTTTTTTGAACACACCCCTTTCAACTAATTGCCCAATTGCACAGCCTTACGAGCATGCATATCATGAATGCTGGGTCTTGTTTGTTTTCTGAGAATCTACTGCACCTACTGGTAACTTGTTTGCCACGTAGCAGTAAAAATATACTAAAAACCTGGATTATTCTGGTTAGTCACATTGTACTGCTATACTGTATATGGTTGAAATGACAATAAAAGCTTCTTGACTTGACTTGATTAGACATATCTGTGTTTTAAAAACAGTTTTTTTATCAGCTGAAGATTTGAATCCTTTACCAGATTAAACATCTGATGTACAACCACTTGAATGTGTCAGGATTCAGACCAAGCAAATACACATCATACCAAAACCCAATTTGTCAAGACGTATGGAGGACATGCGTAATAATCCATTAAGCACTGCACTAGTAACGGATGATGTAAGTGTGCCTGCCATGTATTACCACTGTAAAAACATAGGCATGAAGTTAGCTGTTAGTCTTCCATGCTGTACAGAGTTAGAAGCAGAAATGCACTCTCTGCTGTTTTTCTCACTTTTTTGCAGCAGTGAAAGTAGCTGAAAATAATCCCCTTCTTCAATGGATTACCAATCAAACAGTTTTAAACAGGGACCTGTCAGCTTCTAACACTCAGTATAATCCTACATCTGATCCACAGGAAAAGAGAGCCAGAAACAGGAGCACTTTCTGACTACGCTAATTATAAATGTTAGAAACTAATACTTCCACCATAAGCACACTAATTCTCGTTACTTAAAAGAGACATAAAATATGCCAGCATTAACACCATACTAAGGTCAGTGATTAGTATTATTTTTCAATCTAGACACCTGAAGGAGAAGAAATAAAGTGGTGTAAGCTATTACTGGCCTACCATACAGAACCCTCTATATTTACTGCAGTAAAGCATTTGCATATGACATTTCATGTTTAGGGACATTGGTGAATGCAGAGTGTCAAGTGGCATTAGAGTAGGGTTCAGATAATTATTTTTTTTACTCTGGGCTAACACACACACACACACACACACACACACACACGCCTAATGTCAGCTGTCTGACACTTGGGTGGAAAATAGGGAAGGACAGACATTCTTTCAAGTATCAAGGAGACCGTGGAAAAGAGCAACACAAACAGGATAAATGTGAAACTAATCCAAAATGGCAGTGACGGACATGCACACACACACACACACACACACACACACACACACACACACACACACACACACACACACACACACACAATTTCTATTTTCCTCTATTCACCTACATAGAACACTGCACTGCAAACAGACAAAAATGCTTTAAAAAGAAAACAAATGACAGCTCATAGAAACAGCACAAGAAATAGAATCAGCATTATATTTAAACATAGAGAAGGAGAGAAAATTTGCCACTGATTTGTCCTTCAATTTTACTGCTGCAACTCTGTGACCCACAGAGATCAGAAATCAGTTAACAAAAATTCTGGATGCCATGTAAACCTTTGCAGCACTTGATGTGTTAACTAAACCCCAGCTTGTCAGGATCCTTTAGCATGAAACGCAGAACACGTCGATGAACAGTAGCTTTAACCTCTGAACACTGAAGAAGCAGATTGTGAAACAATGAAATGTGAGAATATGTCTAGAACTTCTTTATATTTTATACATCTAAAAAAATTTAATTATCCCTGAGTGTCTAACCGGCTGCATTTCCAGATTTGTGTCCTTCAAATAAAGGTGCCTTCTGACAAAAAGAATGCTATTCTGACTGATCATCCTTTAACAGTACATCTGAGATCATTTTTTAGACAGCGAGACAGTTTGATCAGTTAGGATGCAAATATTCCCAGGTTCACAACTATACATGTTTATGATAGGTGATAGCTCAAGTTTGAAAATGAAAATGTAAATTATATTTTTGCTTTGGAGTCTCAGGGATAAAGGGACAAGAACATGTATGCATGCGATATTATGGCTCGCCCCCCATTACACCATGATCCCTCTGAACTTCCACTGCTCACTAGTTCCATCATCTTTTAGAATACAAAAAGACATGCTACCAGACTCTTTTCTGTTGTGCAGAGTTGATGCCCAAACAGCTGATTCACTAGCAGCCTTCGAACAACCTACCTCAAAGACCTACCTCATCTAGAGTTTCTTAAAATAGAAATTGATGGAGACTTCAAAGCACTTTGTAAGTCGCTCTGGATGAGGACGTCTGCCAAATGCAATAAATGTAAATGTAAACAATATGACAACTATTAGTTGGCAGAGCTTATATTTCACTCGTAAAAAGGTTTCAGGTTTTATCTATGATATGTGTAAAGGGTGCTGTAAACATCTACTCTGCATTCAGAAAGCATTCATTTTTCACATTTCATTATGTTGCAGCTTAAAGCAAAAATGCACAATGGACTCAAATATTCTTACATGGAATTAGATTGGAACAACCAGGACTCTTCCTAAGATAGCTGCCAGACCAAACTGAGTAATTGGGAAAAAAGGGTCTTGATTAAAGATTTTAAAAAATGTTAACAATAAAAATTTCATATAAGTACTTCTTCATCACTAGATGGCACCAAAGCATATACAAATGGAGATGTAAAAAATATAAAAGCCTGAATCGATATAATTAATTATAAATCGCACATTTAAATGACTGGAAAGATGTTCATTGTGTGGTGTTATTGTGTGAATTCTAATTTAAATACATTGTAAAGTCAAGTCAAGAAGCTTTTACTGTCATTTCTACTATATATAGGTGACACAGTAAAATAAGACAACGTTCTTCCAGAACCCTGGTGCTACATTAAACAACATAGAGCTACAACACACAAAATAAGGTTAGTGCAAACAGTGCAGACAAAAAACAGTGCAGACAGACAACACAAGACAGTGTGGGACAGATACACATAATATAAAATAGTGCTGACCAGTAAACATACTATAAAATATGATTATACAGTAAATTATGATTAAATATAAATATAATATAAATATAATATGGGTGGTGGAATGATTGAGATGAGTAATTAGTGTGTGTTGAATTCAGGTTGTACAGTTCAGTTACATAGTTGAGTGTGTGTGTGTGTGTGTGTGTGTGTGTGTGTGTGTGTGTGTGTGTGTGTGTGTGTGTGTGTTATGTACAGTTCAGTTCTGTGTGTTGAACAGTAGGGATGCTTCGGAACCTCTTTCCTGATGGCAGGAGGGTGTGTGAGGGGTGAGGCTACTGTGATGACAACTGTAGTTACTGTAGGTTTAATTATCCTCCAAATAACAACAAAATACATTACACAAAACATCACTTTTAGCAATCAAGGGGGACCTCTGCTGATCAGAATCAGATCTCAAAGAGTACATTTTTAATACAGAGAAGTTAGAAGCACACACAAGCATAACTTGCAAATGTTTTACTATCTTGGGTTATGTGCGTTAGAACACTAAAGATTTTTAAGTTTTAGGCTGTATTATACTTTTTTATGCTTTTCCACAGCTTCTTTTTGGTACTGTTTGTTTTGGGTGGTTTCTACCTTCTGTCTCCTTTTCAGAAAGTGTAATGCATGCTAACTTGGGATAGTTTTGATTTATATGGCTTTTTTTTTGCAGGTGTGTTTTGGGTCATTGTCTTGCTACATGTTTAGTTAAAGATCCTCCTAAATAGACTGGATGCATTTGTCAGACAGAATGTTTCTGTTCACAAATTTATTCTGATGCTACCAACACGAGATACCTAATAAATAAGGATGATCCTGTTCCAAAGCAGACATAAAAGCATAAGACATGACGGTACCTTCACAATAGTGTTTGCCTTTGGAATAGTGTGTGTTTTGGATCATGAGCAGCTCCTTTCTTTCTCCACACTTTGGTAGATACTTCAAGGTTGTTGGTGATCAGAGAGGTCAATGACTGTAAGGGTTTTTTTTAATTCTGTAATCAATTGCTGTTTCTCATTGTCCTTGGCCTAACCTGTTCAGTGTCTGATTGTTAGTACATCAGTGGTTTCTTACTTTTTCTGGACATTACAATTTATTCTATTGTTGTTTGTCCAATGTTTGTGCAATGACTTTGGTAAAAAAAATATATATATTTTTTTTTTAATTCTTAGCATTAAAATACCATGCTTTTCTCCCCTTTGACAGCTTTCTGGTCTTTTTGCTGGTTTCTCATTTGAACCTTCACGGATGAAACCTGGGGCTCAATAAAAGAGTAGATATTAAGATCTATTACTTTTTTAAACAATCAGTCTAATGGTGCACACCTGGGCAAAAGAAATACTGTTCATGCACATGTTCCAATATTTCGCTAACTTGACAAATAGCTGGGTTAAAACAAAACAAGCCTTGTTTGAATTTTTTAAATGCTGCCTCTTGCTCTGTCTCTCATTCCTGCTTTGCTAGACCTCTGTGACCTGCTAAAGGAGTTCGCTCAGCCTCTGTGCCCTGACAGAAAGGCCAGCAGCATCTCTACTTTACTCTCACATTACTCACATTATCTGTGTAAAGCTGCTTTGAGACAATGTACATTGTTAAAAGTGCTATACAAATAAAAAGGAATTGAATTGAATAGAATGCTAAGGAAGGCCCAGCTCCCCCACACATCCTCACAAAATTCTACAGAAGGACAATGGAAAGCATCCTGAGCACCTGCATCACTGCCTGGTTTGGGAATTGTACCATCTCAGGACACAAGGCCCTACAGCGGATAGTGAGGACGGCTGAGAAGATCATCGGGGTCTCCCTTCCGGCCTCATGGACATTTACACCACATACTGCATGTGTAAAGCCACCAGCATTGTTGCTGACCATACACACCCTTCACACCCCCCCCTTGTCACTCTCCTGCCGTCTGGAAAAAGGTACCAAAGATTTTGGGCCCTCACATCCAGATTTCTCAACATGATGGGACTGGACTGACACACACACACACACACACACACACACACACACACATAAATGGACAGACTCATTAAAAACTTCACTTGACTGACATGACTTTACTCTGTGCCCTAATGAGGAGTTCGCATGAAGAAGTGGAAATATGTTAAAGTTTCCCAGCAGCCCTTTAAAGAGACTTTTGCTTGTTAGGAGCTGCACATTAAATGGAAAACTCTTTAAGGATTATGAACAATGACTACATTTCCCACCAGCCTCAAAACCTCAATGAACTATGTCATGTTTGTTCTTATGTTTGTTTATACTAACGATTTACTGATTACTGCTTCATGTTTCATGTTTCTAGGTATGAGATTTGTTCCTTTGCATTCTCGTTTTGAGTTTGATAGCATTTTTTGTTGTTCTTGTGTTTTCTTTGATGTTTTACATTTAATTACAATTTCCCATACTTACATCTGCTGCCACATATACACTATAGAGAACAAGAGTTTGTGGACACATGATAATAAAATTCATATGTTCAGATGCAAATTCATATGCATCCTGAGGTTGCGCCAGCTCCAGTCACGTCCCACCTCATGAAGATTATAGACCTTTAAAGAAGTAGATGCCGACCCCACAAACATCCCAAACCATCTAGAGACGTACCAGTGCCATTTGGATCCCACTTCATGTGAAGTTTTGACATTGGACCTTTTTTGAGTGGCATGGAAAAGCTGGTGTTGGATCTATGATTGATCTATTTTATGAGTTGTCAGTAGCTCCTGGTTCCATAACCTCAAATGACTGTATAAGACTGTAGAAAGGACATTACTCATAATCTTACATTCCAGTGCTCAGGTTAGTTCCCACTCTTCAGTGTTCTGTATTGTTTTAAGATTTATAATTAAACTCTTGATATCACCAAATGAGGATGGGTTCCTCTTTTGAGTCTGGTTCCTCTCAAGGTTTCCTCCTCAAAACATCTAAGGGAGTTTTTCCTTGCCACAGTCGCCATGGCTGCTCATCAGGGATAAATACACATCGTTCACCTTAACTGTTAAATTCTGTAAAGCTGATTTGAGAGAATGTCCATTGTGAAAAGCGCTATAGAAATAAACTTGACTTGACTTAAAATGTGTTTTTAAACATCCTATCGCATATTTGGTCCCCATGTGCTTTTATAATTCCATCCACCTCTCTAGAAAGACATTCCGCTAAATGTGGGCATGTGTTTGTGGAGATTTGCTCATTGACCCACAAGAGCGTTAGTAAAGTCAGGTACTGATGTATGGTGATGAGGCCTGGGGTACAGTCAGTGTTCCAATTCATCTCAAGGGTGTTAAATAGGATTAAGGTCAGAGCTGTATAGCAGGCAACTTACGATCATCCTCTCCAAACCATGTGATCCATATCTTCAGCCGACTTTGTGCACAGCAGCATTGTCATGCTGGAACAGGTTTCAGTATCCTAGTTCAAGTGAAGAGAAAATTAAAATGCTACCACATCCAAATATGTTCTATAAAATTGTGTGCCTCCAACTTTGTGGTAACAATTTGGGGAAGAACCAAAGAACATTTGGCTGGAAAAATCCAGTGTCCCGAAACTTGCCCACATAGTGTATTTATTTCACAATTGTAAAGTTCTAAAAGAATAGACATACCTGAACAGAAAGATGTTTCTTGTTTTTCCATGTATCTTAATTAGAATTAGAATTATAGCATTCCATAATAATCTGGTTACATGCAAAAGTGAAAATGGGCATTGTCTCTTTCTTCATATATACAATGTAAGATTTGCTCAGCATATACACTCAAACCTCCTAGTTAATAATTGACTGACCACTGTCTCCTACTTTTCTGTTCTTAAATTTCCAGTATCTGGAGTTATCTCCATTTCTCTAAGGTATGCAACCCTCCAAAAAATGATTAAATAATTAAAGAATCACATTTAATATTGATATGTAACTAGCTAATATTTAAAATTATTTGGCAGAATGAATATATTTAATGCTGCATTGATTCAACAGACTCCTTATAAAATAATTATGCTCAGTTTAAAAAGTTTTTTGTTTGTTTTTTTTTGTTAAAAAATATCCAAAACTAAAACTGGCAGAAACCTACTTTTTCCTAATTATCTGTTTTCTACAACTGAGCACAGGAACAGCTCACATATTTTCCCCAGTCGAGCACAATGTTACCCGAATACACTGTACCAATTTCTTTCTCTTTACTGGCAGTATCACATGATGTTTCACTATTAATATTTTGTCTTATTTTTGTCTAGGATTTGCACAAAAACCACACAGTGTGTCTTCATTTTAAATCCCCAGTTTCATTCACACTCGAATCTGGAGGGTGCTCTTGTGCAGAAAGTCCAAAACAGACGTAATAGAAGTAATAACTTATGAACTGGCCGAAAATCTTTTATATGGATAAAGGCATGTAGAATGGTATCACTGTAGTTAAAGCAATCTCTGATAAAGCTAAGCGGCAAGGGGCTGTTAGCAGTCTGACTGCGAAATGCGCTATGGCATAACTCACAAAAACGTATTATTAAATGGCAAACAAGGATCAAGAAACAATATAATTTATTTTTATAGGTAAAGTATTGTGATTATTACAACAGAATTCACTCATTAATATTAGGCTAACCTGACTGACAGGTGGGTGGGCCTAGGCCCATCCAGACCCACCCATAGCTACGCGACTGCTATGGGAGTCACGTGATAAAAGAGCGAAAGTTACACTACTCAATTCTGTTTCCTGTACATAACCTACGGATATTTTGAAATGCTTCGCTTATGTCCGATCACTCTTTTAGACTACTCGTTCTTCTGAGTCACAGTAAAGACTCATTCAAAATGAACTCGTTCATAAACGACCCATCACCATGTGACATCAAAGCAGATTCACATCGCGTGCGCCGACTGTGAGGTGAAACTGCTGCTGCGCGCGCAGTCCATGAAAGGTAAAGCTATTCGAGTTGCGTCAGAGAGTGACGTCACGCAGTCACGAGACGCGTTGTTATGTAAGCGGTTAATGAGGTCCAGGCCACGCGGTGTGCTGTAGCTCAGTGCCGTAATGTGTTTAGAGGATTAAAATCGCATGTGGGTAATATGTGGAGGATAGATGAGTGTAAAGAGAGTTCGATTTGAATCAGCGGTAAGACAGACAGAGACAGAGACAGACAGAGAGAGCAAGAGAAAGAGGGAATTTAGAAGTTTGATTCTACTCGGATCCTCACTGGATTGAGCTCACAGTTTGCTAGGTTGTGTGAGGGGTGACAGGCGGCGGGCTGAGCCCCGGACAGTAGAGCCGGCTTTGGCCTGCTGGAGCTCGGGGGATGTTGTCCGTGCTCTCCTGCGGCAGACTGCTGGCCCGCGCTGTCCTCGGCGGCCTTTCCCAAACCGACAGCCGGGATTACAGCCTCGTATCGGCCAGCTTTGGTTATGGCAAAGATTTCCGCAAGGGTATTTTAAAGAAATGCATGTGCTACGGGGATGACGCCTGGTTTATCGCGCGACACAGATCCGCTGATGTGTTGGGTAAGTAACTCCGGTCTAATGCTAGTTAGCTACAAATCGTTATTAGCCGACACGGTGATAACTATCTGAGCAACTAAGCCCAGTTCAACCATGACATTTATGTTATAGCTAGCATGAGTAATATTAAATGTATGTACAAGTTATAATAATAATTAGCGCCTATAACGTCCTTTTTGTGACTTGGTAACGTGGCACTTGTTCTAGCTAGCAAGTATTAAGCTAGCTGTGTTAGCTTATGTACTGGATGGAGTCTCATTGATGCTTGATTGGCCAAATACACTGTGTGTTTATAGATCCGCCTGTCTGGTGTTATTTTGCAGTCAGGATAATAGTGGTGTAGTAACCCCGGTATGTTACTGAGGTGGTTTTGATGAAAGTGTAGGCTGTGTAGAACTGGACCTACAGCTCGTGTCTTTGACAATGCCGACAATTTAGAATTCCAAATGTTTATATGAACTCCTGTTCCACTGCTTATTCCTGTATTGTCCAATGAGGCAATTCAACACAGTGCATAAATGTAATGCAGAAACAGGAATAGAGCTTCTGTTAATGGGTACAGTAAACATAAAAAAAGTAACAGAGGACTGATGATCATGATTTGATTATTAGAGCCAGATGGGCTGCTCTTTTGTGTTCATGCACAACAGACCCTGCAAGGCACAAAAAACCCATCAAATAACCACTACTTACATCTGGAGAGCAGAGCATGACAACAGGAGTAGAAAACCATATTGGCCCTCCTCCTGTCAGCCAACAACAGGAATCTAAAGCTAAGGTGTGCACCAGTATTTCAATTTCAATTTGGAAAATGACCAGACAAAATATTTATACTTCTAAATGTCGGAGGAAAATGGTCTGCTTGTTTTGAGCTCACTTGAAGGACAGATTGAATCAGTTTTTTATAATTGTAATGATCAGAAAATCATCTAATTGACATTAAAACAGAAGATTCAACTTCTGTCATGTAGGAAAGAAAAACTATAAAGTTCAAGAATTAAGCCTTGGATTAGGCTTAGAGTGGAACCTGACTTGATCATCTTCTGTGGTAGATCATCCCTCCTAATGTTTAATGTTTTTTGGCATCTAAGATGCTTTTCAGCTCACTACATTTGTAGAGTTCTTATTTAAGCTAATATATGTTTTCTATCAGGTCAGACTGGTTGTTTTCTTTAGATTTTTCCTCTTCAACAAGGTTTCACCCTACAGACCCATTGCTCACAATTATTTTTTTTTCCCCCATACCATTTTTCTAATCTTAGTGTGTTGAGTGTGACATTTCTAGGCAATCTAAGTTTCTACAAATCCTTAAAACTAGTTTGGCAACAACAACTATACCAAAAGATCCCTATTTTTCCCATTCTAATGTTTAATGTAAATAGTAAATAAAGCTCTTGACCAGTATCAATTTAGTGCTGCTGCCATGTGACTGGCAGACTGACTAAATGCTTAATTGAGCAGGTGGGCATGGATGGTGTCAGTGTTTGCTGAAGCTGGTTTACAGCAGCTATTTATGATGTAAAGGATAACTTCAACTTTTTGCTTGCTACATAAAAAACCTTCCGGGACATCTAAAATAGTATCCTGGCTGTTTTCCAAGACTGATGATTATTTCACGATGCTTCCACCAATTTTGTTTTATAAATCTTTCTTAATTATTTAATTTAATTTGTCTTCTGGTGCCCCGTTCTTGTCTTGTAGGTGTAGCTGATGGAGTGGGAGGCTGGAGGGATTATGGGGTTGATCCTTCTCTATTCTCTGGAACTCTCATGAGGACATGTGAGAGACTGGTCAAGGAAGGCCACTTTGTGCCGAGCAACCCTGTGGGAATTCTTACTACCAGTTATTACGAGCTCCTTCAGAACAAAGTACCTCTCTTAGGTGTGTTTAATTTATGCTGAATCATCTTTCTAATTTGTCTAATTATAATACATTTTCCAGTAGTCAGATTAGAAGAAACTGAGCACAGGAAGCTTTCTTGTGAAGTTCTTGATTGCATCTTCTGGTCAAATATGGTAATATAAAAAATGTTTTATGTAAATTTGAATGAAAAACAAGAACGTGGTGGTTTTTAGGCTTTTGTCTACAGTCAAGACTTTTTAAACAGATGTTGCTGGTGTAGTTGCATGCAGATTTGTCCATTTCTATAAAGACCTTCTGATTCAAATATATTGGTTTGCTTCAGGTTATTACTGATTTTACATAATTCATAAGCTTGTTATACACATGCCTCCAATTTTCTAAGCCAATTTATTCCTACAGAAGTTTATATACAAATATAATATAAAGATTTCAACTAGTTGTTTTCTTTTCTTTTAGGAAGCAGCACAGCCTGTATAGTGATGCTGGACAGGCGGAGTCACCGGCTTCACACAGCAAATTTGGGAGATTCTGGCTTTTTGGTTGTTCGAGGAGGGGAGGTAGTACACAGGTCTGATGAGCAGCAGCACTATTTCAACACACCCTTCCAGCTTTCAATTGCTCCTCCAGAGGCAGAGGGCTCTGTTCTTAGTGACAGGTAAACTTTCTTTTTTGTTGATATTTTCCTTACAGAGAAACAGCATGAAATAAACATTATGGAATTGTCAAGGTTATGGAAATAACAGAGTGTTCTTTTCCTGCTGGGTGTTAAATGATGTAATCCTTGCTGGTAGAATAAGAATTAGCAGTCCATGCTGAGACTTTGGTCATTATCTTCACTGGAATATAGTACCTGCTGTGAAAGTTGCTAAATAACCAATAGGACCACTGCTTAGGATCCAGCTTAAGCTCAGATATCACTTTTCCCACATCTCAGTGTAGCTGTGGAGATTTGTTCATTCAACCACAAGAGTGAGATCAAGCATTGGGCAGGTGCGGAGGCCTGGGGTGAAGTCTGTATTCCATTCCCAAGATGTTCAGTCATTGAGTTCAGGGTTTTGTGCAGGACACTTAAAAACTTGGTGCATGAGTTTGAGTATATACAGTGAGGAAAATAAGTATTTGAACACCCTGCTATTTTGCAAGTTCTCCCACTTAGAAATCATGGAGGGGTCTGAAATTGTCATCGTAGGTGCATGTCCACTGTGAGAGACATAATGTAAAAAAAAAAAATCCAGAAATCACAATGTATGATTTTTTTTTTAACTATTTATTTGTATGATACAGCTGCAAATAAGTATTTGAACACCTGAGAAAGTCAATGTTAATATTTGGTACAGTAGCCTTTGTTTGCAATTACAGAGGTCAATCGTTTCCTGTAGTTTTCACCAGGTTTGCACACACTGCAGGAGGATTTTGGCCCACTCCTCCACACAGATCTTCTCTAGATCAGTCAGGTTTCTGGCCTGTCGCTGAGAAACACGGAGTTTGAGCTCCCTCCAAAGATTCTCTATTGGGTTTAGGTCTGGAGACTGGCTAGGCCATGCCAGAACCTTGATATGCTTCTTACAGAGCCACTCCTTGGTTATCCTGGCTGTGTGCTTGGTCATTGTCATGTTGGAAGACCCAGCCTCGACCCATCTTCAATGCTCTAACTGAGGGAAGGAGGTTGTTCCCCAAAATCTCGCAATACATGGCCCCGGTCATCCTCTCCTTAATACAGTGCAGTCGCCCTGTCCCATGTGCAGAAAAACACCCCAAAGCATGATGCTACCACCCCCATGCTTCACAGTAGGGATGGTGTTCTTGGGATGGTACTCATCATTCTTCTTCCTCCAAACACGTTTAGTGGAATTATGACCCAAAAGTTCTATTTTGGTCTCATCTGACCACATGACTTTCTCCCATGACTCCTCTGGATCATCCAAATGGTCATTGGCAAACTTAAGACGTGCCTGGACATGTGCTGGTTTAAGCAGGGGAACCTTCCGTGCCATGCATGATTTCAAACCATGACGTCTTAGTGTATTACCAACAGTAACCTTGGAAACGGTGGTCCCAGCTCTTTTCAGGTAATTGACCAGCTCCTCCCGTGTAGTTCTGGGCTGATTTCTCACCTTCCTTAGGATCATTGAGACCCCACGAGGTGAGATCTTGCATGGAGCCCCAGTCCGAGGGAGATTGACAGTCATGTTTAGCTTCTTCCATTTTCTAATGATTGCTCCAACAGTGGACCTTTTTTCACCAAGCTGCTTGGCAATTTCCCTGTAACCCTTTCCAGATTTGTTAGGTGTACAATTTTGTCTCTAGTGTCTTTGGACAGCTCTTTGGTCTTGGCCATGTTAGTAGTTGGATTCTTACTGATTGTATGGGGTGGACAGGTGTCTTTATGCAGCTAATGACCTCAAACAGGTGCATCTAATTTAGGATAATAAATGTAGTGGAGGTGGACATTTTAAAGGCAGACTAACAGGTCTTTGAGGGTCAGAATTCTAGCTGATAGACAGGTGTTCAAATACTTATTTGCAGCTGTATCATACAAATAAATATTTTAAAAATCATATATTGTGATTTCTGGATTTTTTGTTTTTTAGATTATGTCTCTCACAGTGGACATGCACCTACGATGACAATTTCAGACCCCTCCATGATTTCTAAGTGGGAGAACTTGCAAAATGGCAGGGTGTTCAAATACTTATTTTCATCACTGTGTATATATATATATATATATATATATATATATATATATATATATATATATATATATATATATATATATATATATATATATATATATAAAATCTTTATCCTATAACATTACCAAAGTAGATAAGTGCTGTTGTTGCTCTAGCAGTGACTAAAGAGTCATGCTGTGTCTGCTCACCAAGGGAATTGTAATGAAAGTGGATAGCTATGGGTGAGAGAGTTGTCCAAAGTGAAACTATGCACATTGGTGGACTAGACGCCTCCTCTGTATCAACAAATCCTGTTTCTTTATTAAGATACCATTATCCAATATGAGTACTTGGTGAACCCCTGGCTTGTTTTTTGTTCTTGGTGCATCTAAATGTGTTTTTAAATCTAACATTAAATTAGAAAACTGAGCTTTCCATCTGATGGACATAGAACCAAATGTGCCTGCTGGCATCTCATTACATTTTTTCATACGTAAATAACATGCAGAAGCTTGCCAAGGTTGTGGCATTGCCAACAAGGCTAATCCTCACATGACCTGATATTTATCTTTAGTTGGGTGGGATGGAGTGACCAAATGATCTCCAAAGTCATCTGCAATACTTTTATATGCTCACATTGTATGCATTCTAAACGAAGACAGCATGATCTTTAAGATCATCTGGTATCCACTTTTCCACGTGTAGGCTGGGACAGAAATTGCCACAGTCAGAACTCTGAGTTAAAGGCTTTCCTGGAGTTGAACTTGATACTTCAGCACAAATCTAAATGTGTCCATAAACTTGGGACAAGCTTCAGTGTGCTTGAAGCAGTTCAAGAAGTTTATCTGTCTACATGCTTTTAAAAAAAAATGGCAGGCATGAAAACATATTCACTTAAGGATGTATTAAGTTTTTTACCATAATGTCTATCAGATGTTTCAGGTGGTATTATAAAAATAAATAAATAAAAATCAGCATTATAATCTAAGACTTTTGTGGTATGGGTAATTAAGTGCAAATATACTAAATTGCTGTAACTCAAGACATTCTCTTGGTTAGTTTGTGATACTGTAATTGTGATCATTGTTCATTGTTCTTTCGCAACTATTTATAGATACCTTTTAAGATATACATCCACAACCAATTAATGCAGCAAAATATTCATCCACTTGAAAACGTAGGCCTCTAAATAAACAATTTTAAAAAATCCTGATTTTATAAATATTTTTGGTGTTCCTAAACTTTGAAATCGTAAAGAGATATGTTGAAAAGTAGTGCTTGGCTTCAGCAGACAGCTATCTTGTGAAAGTATTAAACAGGGCAGGGTGTGTCGCAGCCCTCCAGAGCTCAGCAGCCCCAGATTTTTCCAATGTAAACTTTAATGGAAAAATAGAAGCATAGTGCACACTAATTAAGAGCCATATGGACAGTTATGATTCTGGCCTTCCTGTTCTAACGTTACATGAATGTAGCCTAGGGCAATGCTGTATCAATTCCCATCAGCAAAGTATAAGAGCCTGTGTCAGTTCAGCAAGCATGCTGGGCTGTGAACATGACGAGTGGTGAAGGTTATCCCAAGTGTAATAGTATCCGGTTTCTGTTACAGAACCGTTTGGAACATTTGTAATTTAGTGAGAAAATGGCTGTTAAATGACTTTGCCCTGACAACCCAGACATAAAAATTGTACTACAAAGGACAATGGTAGATCGTTCAATATTATAGTATAATAACAAAGGTCATTTTCCAGGTCTTGACAAAAAGTCTTGGCTGCCTGGTTGTGCTAAGCAGAATAAAGATTTCTGTTCCCTATGTTTGCTTTTCCATTCTTTAAACAGGAGGACAGCGGGAGGTATGCAGTAGCTAAGTTGTGTATAATTTTAAAGGGGAAAAAAAGTTAACATCTAGTTATTAGCCATGCAATGAAACAAGTCATGCTTGTACAAGCTAATATAGCGGCACAGATAGATGAGAACTACAAAGTTGATGTGAAGCCAATTTTTCTCCAACTCACAATATTCTAAATCAATATTCAATCACAGTAAAACAGGATTTTAGCAGTCAATCATATTCATAGCATTTCCATCTACATTTATGGTCAGGAGCAGCTACTGCTCAGTTGTGTTTAAGACAGTCATCGAACCTATCAGAGTAAAAATATTGTATGCAAGTAGTTCCTAGTTTTCCTTAGGCAGCATGCTGTTATATGTGTCATGGTTTGGTAATTGCACTGTGGAGGAACCACAATGACGGGAAAATAAATCTGATCATAAATAAACATTTTGTTTTGAACATACTGTAATTGATTATACAAAGCATAAATGATGTTTACATCACATTATTAATGTTTTTCGTAACAATACTTTTGGTACGATATTTTGTGTGGTGATACTGTATTGATTGTCAAAGAAGCAATATTAATATAAAAAAAAACATTTATTCAAGATTCATTTTGAGGTTATAACCCTACTGCTAGACAGATAGCAGCCTTCTTTTCTATTAGCATAAGTTTTAGCATAAGCATAAGTTTTAAGTTTCTCATAGTTTCAAGGAAAGAAGTTTAGACCTCTAAGGTGCTATGTTTCTATTTTTTCATTAAAGTTTACATTGGAAAAATCTGGGGACTGTTGAGCTCTGGGGGGCTGCGACACACTCTGCCCTGCTTTTCACAAGATAACTATCTGCCGAAGCCAAGCGCTACGTTTCAACATCTCTCACTTTGCGACATTAAAGCCTTGAAACTGCAAAAATATTTTCAGAATAATTTGAGTTAAGATTTTAAGAATTGATTGATTATTTAGAGGTTTGAGAAGTGAAGTGTAGGCACATATGACAGATTGTAGATTTAGATGTAATTTGGATAATAATTGGGATACAATAACCCAAACAGCCACGTCTGCCATTTTTGCCACTGCTTTGTGTTAGTAATTATAATAATAGTAAAACACTTTTTAATGCAGAGGAAGAGCACTACAGACTCATTATTTGCTTTTAGAATGTTGATGGAGAAGTATAAAGAAGGTCAGAAGGAGTTGCATTGTGTGTTTGTGGATTTAGAGAAAGCGTACAACAGGGGGCCGAGAGAGGAGTTGTGGTAATGTATAAGGAAGTCAGGTGTGTCAGAGAAGTACGCGAGGGTGGTGCAGAACATGTATGAGGACAGTGTGTCAGAAGTGAATTGTGCAGTAGGAACAACAGACTGGTTAAAGGTGGAGGTTGGACTGCATCAAGGATCGGCTCTGAACCCTTTTCTGTTTGCAGTGGTGATGGATAGGTTGACAGTCAAGGTCAGACAGGAGTCTCCGTGGACTATGATGTTTGCGGATGATGCTGTGATTTGTGGTGAGGGTAGGGAGGAGGTGGAGAAGAGCCTGAAGAGGTGGAGGTACACACTGGAGAGAAGGGGAATGAAAGTCAGTAGGAGTAATACAGAGGACATGTGTGTGAATGAGGTACATGGGGTCAACAGTGCAAAGTAATGGAGAGTGTGTTAGGGAAGTAAAGAAAAGAGTGCAGGCAGGGTGGAGTGGGTGGAGAAGAGTGACGGGAGTGATTTGTGATAGAGAGGTATCTGCAAGAGTGAAAGGGAAAGTTTATAGGACTGTGGTGAGACCTGCAATGCTGTATGGATTAGAGACAGTAGCATTGAGTAAAAGACAGGAGGTGGAGCTGGAGGTAGCAGAGCTGAAGATGTTGAGGTTTTTGGGAGTGACAAGGATGGACAGGATGAGAAACGAGTATTAAGAGGTACAGCATATGTAGGACGTGTTGGAGACAAGGTGAGGGAGGCCCAATTGAGATGGTTTGGACATGTGCAGAGGAGGGACATGGGGTATATCGGTAGGAGAATGCTGAGGATGGAGCCACCAGGAAGGAAGAAAAGAGGAAGACCCAAGAAGGAGGTTTATAGCTGTGATGAGGGGAAACATGCAGGTGCTTAATTTAAATGAGCCAGATGTAGGGGACAGGGTAATATGGAGACGGATGATCCGCTGTGGTGACCCTTACCACTTTTAGGACAACACCACTGACGGACATTAATTATCTTCAAATGATAAATATCACACAACATTTGTATGCTTCTCTCTCAGCCCCGAAGCTGCAGACAGCACATCCTTCGATGTCCAGTTAGGAGACATCATCCTTACAGCCACAGATGGGCTCTTTGACAACATGCCAGACTATATGATCTTACAAGAACTCAAGAAGCTCAAGGTACTGCCATTTCCTGACAGTATTTTGTAGAACTGCTTTGCTTCTTAGTGGTAAATAACTAACAAGACGTACTTCTTTTCAGAACACCAATTATGAGAGCATCCAGCAGACAGCCAAGAGTATTGCAGAACAGGCCCATGTTTTGGCATATGACCCCAATTACATGTCACCTTTTGCACAGTTTGCTTGTGACAATGGCCTGAATGTTAGAGGTAAGTCATATTTTACCCAATTCTTGAATTCAAAACATCCTGAAAGATAAAAATGAGCAGAAGTGTAAGCAAACTAATGCTGATAGTGTAACAATGCCAAGCTGCATGTAAATTTAAGTTTTTTTCTGTAGCGCTTTGCACAATGTATAATGTCTCAAAGCAGCTTTACAGAACCTAAGAATGAAAGTGAATTATGTGTATTTATCAAGCCTGGGGTGACTGTGGCAACGAAAAACCCTAGGAACCAGACTGAAAAGGGGAACTCATCCTCATTTGAGTGATATCAAGGGTGTAATTATAAATCTTAAAACAATTCAAAACACTGGATAGTAAAAACTACCATGCGTACTGGAGTGTGTGTGATTATGGGTAATGTCCTTTTCTCCTCTATTTATGTAACATCATAGCAATACTACACATGGCATGGGAAGTACATGATGTTTTTTTCTGACTTATCTTTAATGAACGTATTGCCATAAAAAAAAAAAAAAAATATATATATATATATATATATATATATATATATATATATATATATATATATATATATAATACATACATTATACATACATTTATACATATACATACAAACCCGATTCCAAGTTTCAAATTTAGATATATTCAGAATACAATATAGATGACATATCAAATGTTTAAACTGAGAAAATGTATCATTTTAAGAAAAAAATAAGTTGATTTTAAATTTCATGGCATCAGCACGCCTCAAAAAAGTTGGGATAAGGACATGTTCACCACTGTGTGGCATCCCCTCTTCTTTTTATAACAGTCTGAAAACGTCTGGGGACTGAGGAGACAAGTTGCTCAAGTTTAGGAATAGGAATGTTGTCCCATTCTTGTCTAAAACAGGCTTCTAGTTGCTCAGCTCTCTTAGGTCTTCTTTATCGCATCTTCCTCTTTATGATGCGTCAAATGATTTCAAAAGATCTGGACTGCAGGCTGGCCATTTCAGTACCGGATCCTTCTTCTACGCAGCAATGATGTTGTAATTGATGCAGTATGTGGTCTGGCATTGTCATGTTGGAAAATGCAAGGTCTTCCCTGAAAGAGACGACGTCTGGATGGGAGCATATGTTGTTCTAGAACTTGGATATACCTTTCAGCATTGATGTTGCCTTTCCAGATGTGTAAGCTGCCCATGCCACACGCACTCATGCAACCCCATACTATCAGAGATGTAGGCTTTTGAACTGAGCGCTGATAACAACTTGGGTTGCCCTTATCCTCTTTAGTCCAGATGACATGGCGTCCCAGTTTCCCAAAAAGAACTTCAAATTTTGATTCGTCTGACCAAAGAACAGTTTTTTACTTTGCCACAGTCCATTTTAAATGAGCCTTGGCCCAGAGAAAATTGCCCATGTTGTGATTTCCATTACAGTAGCATTCCTGTATGTGATGCAGTGCTGTCTAAGGGCCCGAAGGTCACGGGCATCCAGTATGGTTTTCTGGCCTTGACCCTTACGCACAGAGATTGTTCCAGATTCTCAGAATTTTATGCACTGTAGATGATGATAACTTCAAACTCTTTGCAATTTTTCTCTGAGAAACTCCTTTCTGAAATTGCTCCACTATTTTTAACCGCAGCATTGGGGGAATTGGTGATCCTCTGCCCATCTTGACTTCTGAGAGACACTGCCACTCTGAGAGGCTCTTTTTTTATACCCAATCATGTTGCCAATTGACCTAATAAGTTGCAAATTGGTCCTCCAGCTGTTACTTATATATACATTTAACTTTTCCGGCCTCTTATTGCTACCTGTCCTAACTTTTTTTGGCATGTGTAGCTCTCATGAAATCCAAAATGAGCCAATATTTGGCATGACATTTCAAAATGTCTCACTTTCAACATTTGATATGTTATATATATTCTATTGTGAATAAAATGTTTATGAGATTTGTAAATTATTGCATTCCTTATTTTTATTCACAATTTGTAGTGTCCCAACCTTTTTGGAATCGTGTGTGTATGTGTGTGTATGTTATGTGTGTGTGTGTGTGTGTGTGTGTGTGTATGTGTGTATGTATATATATATATATATATATATATATATATATATATATATATATATATATATATATATATATATATATATATATATATATATAAATGAACACAACACTTTTGTTTTTGCCCCCACTTTTCATGAGCTAAACTTAAAGATCCAAGACTTTTTCTATGTACACAAAAGGCATATTTCTCTCAAATATTGTTCACAAATCTGTAAAAATCTCCTTTGCAGGCAGATTTGTGAACAATATTTAAGAGAAATATGCCTTTTGAGTTTTGGATCTTTAAGTTCAGCTCATGAAAAATGGGGCAAAAACAAGTGTTGTGTTTATAATTTTGTTCAGTGTGAATGTGTTATTTATATATATATATATATATATATATATATATATATATATATATATATATATATATATATATATATATATATATATACACACACACACACATATACACACACACATTTTATTTTAAACAAAAAAGCAAATGTTTTGCCTGAATGCGAAAAATGAGGCTGGAACTGTGTAAGTGCCACTTTCCAAGCAAAGTTTGTTCACGCGATCTGTGTCGCAAATTCCCCTTGGTTAAACGGCATGTTTATAAATGAGACCCCTGGACAGGTATATAAAATAAATCCGGTATTTGAGTATGTAGTTTAGCCAATAGCTCACAAAATGTAAAAATAGCTAAACCGAACCTGTGACTTAAATACAAACAAACCCCTTTGTTCTATTGAATATTTGTTTCTTTATCATTTTTGTTTTTTACATTAGCCAAATTTGTAGCCTGAACTATCCAGCAAAAAAATGTGCAATATCACAACTCTTGTGTTTGAGTTGCTTTACTCTGTAATGATTGCTGCCTTCTACATATGTATCTCTGTGATGTTCGCTATTGCAGCTTTGCTTCTTCTAACGCATTATTTCACTATAGGAGGAAAGCCAGATGACATCACTGTCCTACTGTCTATCGTTGCGGAGTACACAGACTGAGGTGCTCCACTTGTCCTCTTCACTAGAGCAGTCATTACTTCCTGCTGGCAGGATGGGCAGAATTTCATTTCTTTGCCAAGGACCAAACTCTGATCCCCTTTATTGGATTTGACACTGACCTTTACAGCTTCATGTAAACCACCCATAAATAAGCAAAATGATAAATAATTAAAAAACAAATAGAATCGTTTGAGACCAATCCATTGCATCTTTGATTATGAATAAAGAAAATAGCATGCAGGAAACATTTTTTGACATGACAAAAGCTAAAAATGAGTAGCATAACACGAACCACTATGCAGGAATATGCAACATGAAATTAACCAGTGAGAGGACTAACGTTGTTCCAGCAGGGAGATGTGTGGAGATAATCATGAAAAAATGCATCATTATGCCAGGAGAGGCCTATCTGTGGAGTCTAGAGATGAAGAAATGTGTCATGATGCTAATAGCAAACCCGTAGCGACTCATGATGATCAGTTTGGCCTTGAATAATCAATTTAAAAAGCCATTTTTAACTAACTTGTGTCTTTAATCTGGCTGTAATCTGATTCTTTGTTGATGTATAACACCACAATCCAGGAACCAGGGTAAAGGGAAGTCAGACGAATGTGAATAAGTGGACAATTTCATTGTGTTGTTTTTGTTTACTTGTTCTCTTTTTTTATATTTAATATATTAAATATTGTGTTCGATTAGTTTTTCAGCACAGTCTGGGTTGTGATGTAAGAATAATGCAAGAGACTGCAAGGTTTTATCTTTTGAGGAAAAAAACCCTTCACGCTCTTTTAACCACTTTAAAGGTTCACGTGTGTGCATGCATGTGGACGCGAGTGATATACTGTATGTAAATACAAACTTCTGTATATCTATGTATGCATTAGGAAACAAACAATTGTATACGAATATCTTATATTTTATAAGTGTAATTTGTGTGTTCCAACTTTTTTGTAATCTTACTTTGAAATATTCCTTGACATGTACACTTAATACACAGGGATTTAATGCTTAACGCATTTATGAATGCGTTAAGCATGTGTGTGTTATGTCTAATAAAGATCTATTTTTCTAGCTGTGTAATGGTTTGTCTGTCTTAGACTAGCTTTATATGCACTGGCATTTGTGTTTGCATTTTCTATGCGGTAACAATCTCATCCAGTAAACTGTGCTTGGATGCTTTTATTTTTTGGTTTTTAGTTTTAAACCCCCAAAAAAATTATTTTAATGCATGGGAAAAATGTAAAAGGAAAAAAAAACAGGGTAATTTTGAGGTTAATATTGATGTTTTTTGTGGGTGGTGCATCAGATTCCCTCCTCTTTCTGAAAGTGTGTTTAGTCTTTTTTTTTTTTTCTTGCTTTAGTAATGTCATTCATTATCGCTGCATGATGGATACCTGTCTGTGCTGCAATGTTCTAGTTACACTACGCTTTCTCTGTTTTTATAGATGTGGTGCCATAATGATGGTATTAAGATGTGGATTGGCACCACTGAAGGCCTAGGTGTGAAATGCACCACCCGCCACTGCAAAATAGGGAAAAATTTTGTGTAAATTAATCACATCAGTGTGAGGCAGACAGATCGCACCTCTACATTTTTTTTTTTCACCAATTAGACATTTGGACACTTCCAATTAAGATATGTAAAGAGGTATACAAACACCAGCCATGTCATTAAAACCTGACTGATATCTGATGCTGATGTGGACACTAGGATCTCTGACTGGTCTGTGACTATGCAACTATGCAAATGTATTAAACCCATATTTTATTCACAATACATAAATACACACAGAAAACATAAAATGTTTCAACTGAGGAAATGTACCATTTTTAGGAAAATGTCATTTTAGCTGCAATATGTCTCAAAAATGTTGGGAACACGTGGGAAAATCATTATTGGATGATCGTGATCTTCGGGCCCCCAGGTAGCACTGTATTAAAAACGGGCATGATTCTGTAATGGAAATTACTGCATCTGCTTGGAAATCCCTCCAGAAATCATTGTGAATACAGTTCACTGTGCCACCAACAAATGCAGGTTAAAACATCATGCAAAGAGGAACCATGTGAACATGATCCATAAACACCACCATCTCCTCTGGGCCAAAGCAAACGTAAAATGGAGTGGAAAACTATTCTGTGGTCAGACAAATCCAAATTTGAAATTCTTCTTGGAAACCATGAAGGCTGCACCCTCCCCACTAAAAAGTAGAGGAACCATCCAGCTTATCAGTGTTCAGTTCAAAAGTCAGTATCCCTGATAGTATAAGGGTGCATTAATTCCTATTTCAGTTCACATTTGGAAAGACACCAATAATGCTGAAAGGTATATATGTTGTATTTTGATGTTAAATTGCATTCTGCTTCTATTATAACAGCATGGTTTAGGAGTAGTCTGGGTGTTGAACTAGCCTGCCTTCATTAACAATTAAAAAGATTTAGTGCATCATGAAATGATGAATATGACAAAAGACCCAGGACTGTTGAGCAGTGAATCCTGTATTAGACTCCCCAGTCCCCAGACATATACAAATTGTTATTAAAAGAAAAGGGGGTGCTACACATAACTCTGTCCAAACCTTTTTAACACGTGTTACAAGATTATCCTATTTTTTTACTTAAAATGGTAAATTTCCTCATTTTAAACATTTGTTTTCTAAAATATGGGTTTGTGAATCCCCACTTTTATTTATTTATTGTGGTTGTATATCATACCCTTCTACAGTGCCATTGTAATTATTCACTTCACCTGTCAGTGGTTTTGAAGGTATGGCTGATTGGTCTATGTGCATATAGATTTTAAAAAAAATTTATTTCTAGCTCAGATACAAGTCATATCACTGTTTTTAGAACACGTTCAAAACATATACATTTCTCCCCTGGAACCTCTACACTTGTCATTTGGTGTTATTTGACTTCCTCTTCGCAAAATTGTCTCCGACATCATCATCGGTGTCACTAGCATACACCAAACTGGGAAGTTCAGATTTGTTTGTTTCATCTTGATCACACACTACGGCCCCAAAAAGCAGAGAACAGACCTGGTGTATGAGAAGAAAACGGCTATTACTTTTCCTTTCATTAAAGCCTGATAATGGATCATTTTTGTTGTGAAATGCATCATGTCATCTCTCATAATTCAAGCATTACTGTCACTTTGAATTGCACATATTTTAATAAAAGTAACAAACATAAAATAGGTTATAACAGCAAATATGCTTAAAATTTTAAACCTTGAAAGTGTCTGGTGTTGCTTTTGTGGTCAGGGCACATTCAGAGCTTTTTCCATTCAAAGAAGCTTGAGATTTCTCTCCCACACCTCCAACTAGCTGCATAATCTTCCTCATATGGAAAGCTGGTCTGAAGAATGGACTTCCCTGGCTGGAGGCCACCTGCTCTACATTAGTAGCCTTTACCTCTACTGGACCCTTGTGCAAAGAGACTGCACTGTAAATGAGAATAAAACACAAAATGATTTCTAACATTTTTACAATTATTCTTAAAAAATGTTCTTAACCTTCTCTAACATTTTATTATTGCATTAAAAAAATATTTCAATAAACTATTTACTACATTACACTCAGGAAGAGTCTTACTGGCAAAATATCTGCTCTGGGTCCTTCTGCAATCTATTAAGTTTTCCAAGCATTATTTAAGAAGCTTTTGTTATCATGAGACAGGGAAGTAGTGTGCTTTAAGCAAGGACGATTGTCACTGAGTTATTTTACTGTATCTTGTGCTGCCTCTATTGTATTTGTTGAGGCCACCAGGTCACTCTGAGAGGGAAATGACAGTGATGATGCGGGTCATTTTTAAGTGGTGTCCCAAAAAAAAGGTGTCCCTATATTTAGATGTCACTCACTACATGAAGAAAAGTGAAATGGAACTTTGAGATGCACAATGAACTCTCTCATTTGAAACATGCAGATCAGTTTGCATGAATACATATTTCTCTCTCTTCGAACCCTAGACTATTTCCAAATTTTTCACTGCTACACTGCCCTTCCAAAAAAAGAAAAGTTACCACCTGGATTTAACTAAGCAAATAAGTAAGAGCGCTTTGAGTAATTACTGCATGGATGATTATTTTTCAGCTGGCAAAAGTTATTTAACCCTAACTGCTGCAGTGAGTAGCTTCTTATTTCTTAAACAACCATGTCAGACGACACGTCCTGTGGTCGTGGAAAGGATGTTAATCTGTTTCAGAAGGGTCAAATTATTGCCATGCATCAAGCAAAGACAAAAAAAAAATCAAGCTACTAAAATTGGGTTAAGAACTGCCCAGCGCATTATAAAAAACTGGAAGGATAGTGGAACCATCATCTCCGAGGAAGAAATGTGGTCGGAAAAAATCTTGAATGATCGTGATTTGTGATCACTTAAATCAAATCGTAAAAAAACAAAAGTAGAACTCATGGCTATGTTTAATAGTGAAAGCAAGAGCGTTTGTTACATGCACAATGCAAAGGGAACTCAAGGTATTGGGACTAAACAGCTGCGTAGCCTTAAGAATACCACTTATCAGTGAGGCTAATCTGAAAAAAGGAAACATAAAGATTGGACTCTGGAGTAATGGAAGAAGGTCATGTGGTCTGATGAGTCCAGATTTAACCTGTTCCAGAGTGATGGGTGCATCAGGGTAAGAAGAGAGGCGGATGAACTGATGCACCCATCATGCCTAGTGCCTACCGTACAAGCTTGTGGGGGCAGAGCTGTGATCTGGGGTTGCTACAGTTGGTCAGGTCTAAGTTCAGCAACGTTATGTGCCCAAAGGATCAGATCAGCTGACTACCTGAATATGTTGAATAAACAGGGTATTCCATCAATGGATTTTTCTTCCCTGATGTCACGGGTATATTCGAAGATGACAATGCAGGATTTATCAGGCTCAAATTGTGAAAGAGTGGTTTAGGGAGCATGAGACATCATTTTTACACATGGATTGGCCACCACAGAGTGTAGACCTTAACCTCATTGAGAATCTTTTTAATATACCACACCATGACCTAACTTAATCAGGCACAGCAATAGCCAGGAACAGCTGTATTACACAGGAGAATAAATTCAAGAGGAAACAGTCTCTGAACCAGTTCTGAACATCATATCTAAAAAGGAATTAGCATGTTTATGCGCATAATGTGTTTGCAAATGTACAAACATTTCTTTCAGCATCTCATTTAAATTAAATGAGCTATTTTTTGTTTATGTAATGATCATTTCATGCAAAAAAATTTTTTGGTAAAAAAACAAAAACAAAGTCTGCTGCTGTCTGTCATTATGAATCTTCATCATGATTTGCAAATTTGCCTCATTGCTTGATACTAGTAAAAAAAAAAACTCAAAAAGTTGGCTTTCAATAAACTTTGCAAAATAATATATTTAAGTAGGAGAAATTTGAAGAAATAAATGTTTAGCTTGAAAACACTTTCTTTCATCAGAAAATATTTGTTGTAACTTGTAAAATATTGAATAGAAATATATTTTTCGGGCTGTGTAGCGACCAGAGCACCCATGCTGACCCGTGTCCACCACTGAAAACACCTACAATGAGGATGTGAGCATCATGACTGGGTCATGGACTAATGGAAGTAGGTGACCTGGTCTGATAAATAAAAGTTTGTTTTACTTTTCTTTGTGCATGTGAAAGCAGTGTGAACACTTTCGGTTTGATCTGTGTTACCAGTAGTTTGCATCTTAAGGTAAAACCCTCTGTATTCACTCTGTATTCACTCACCATCTCTTTAATGTAGACTTGTACATTGATATTGCTACCTCCACCAGAGTGTTTTTGACTTGGCTATACGTTCAGGGGTTTTTCTTTACTGGGGATGAATTCTGAGATCATCCACTGTAGTTATCTGTAGTTTGAGTTGCTGAGTTCAGCAGGCCATTCATTCTTTTTTAAATATTGAGAGTTCCCATGAACAGCTAGCTATCAAAAGCAAATCCACACTTCTACACTACACCTTGATTGCATATATGTACATTAAATATTGAGTCACTGTCCAAATATGTATGGACCTGTCTGTATGCACATGAAAATAATTAGACCAATAATGCCACAAGAACCTATGCAGGCATACGAGTAACAAACATAGATATGCCACTGGCCCATGTCAATCTAATTTATCAATGTAGAAATACTTTTTAAACCTGTTGATGCCAATAATTAATTGGGTACTACATTTTATGTATGACATTCCCACAAGATATTATTTTGTAGATTCAGATTGCACAATTGGTAGCCACACGACACCCAACATACTAATTTGTGGCTAAAAGATTTTGGTTTGTGTTTTCTCGTATAGTCATATCAAAGTAAAAAAGTCCCCACAGTCCTGAAATTGCTGCAGATAAGAGTGCACATACCTACGTGCTGGAGCTTCCTGAGCAACAGAGACCTGGGATGGATTCTCACTGGCTGGATCTATTAGTGTAGCCAATATTACTACAGCTTCCAGCAACATATCCTCCAAACTGAATGACACAGGACTAAAAGAGTGTATTCAACACATCACTGTCTATCTCTTTCTTATTATTTTGTTGTACTAAACAAATGAACCCTTACTTTCCAGATGAACCAAAGTGGACAGACACATGTAGGCCATGAGATTCTGCAAATGCCAGCAAGCCCTTAAAAAAAAAATAAGTGCATGATATTAAACTCTCTGTGTCTTGTTTACAGCAACCTCCTTCATATTAAAGGTCTAGGACATCAGAAAAAAAACATAACGATCCATCACATCAGCAATCTACAATATATAACCTCTTAGAACATACTGACTGATACAGGCTTGTATGACCCCTTTCCTTACTTTGTTCTATTCAAGTGTATTGCTTACTTGGAATCAGTCACGGACACTGTGTGCTATCCAACTCTGTAACTCACTATGACAGTTTAGTTTTCAGTAATGCAGCCTAGTCCAGACATCTGTCTTTCTGTATCAGCCACTGACATACAAACAGGAGTCTATAGAGATACCATCAAGGACAGCGAGTCCAGATACATGTAATGAGTTCTATCACTATTGGGAGTCACACATCTTACTCCAAACTAAACTAAACTGAAATCTGTGTCAGGAGTTATATGAGTAACGTAAGCACAGGGTATCAGGCTAGAAAATCAGAAAACTAGGATGAAACGTAAACCAAACCAAAAATGAAGTTCCATTATCTCCAAATAAAAACAATTTCACATTCAAATCAGTTTAGTATGTGTATCCTATGAATAAAAAAAAATATGATTGTGTGTTATAATCTGTATGTCTTCTGTGTACCTACAGCATAATGCTAATCTTTAAAAACTGAGCAACTGCCCACTGGACAGAAATATCATATATACATAAATATGTACAACTATCCCCATGCCCTAGACTTTTTCCTATATGCACAATATGACCAAAGTCAAACATCATTTCTAACACTGACGTTCAACTAAGAGAAAACATTACGGTCTCTATGAAATAATAAATTACAGTAACAGAAGCCATTCTGAAAGGTGTACTCACACTTAAATACCACAGTAGAAAAAGTGCATCATATGTGGAATGTCACATTTATCAAAGCTCTATTTTTTTTCAATTCAATTCATTTTTTAAATTTGTATAGCGCTTTTAACAATGGACATTTTCTCAAAGCAGCTTTACAGAGATAAAGTGAATGTATAAGTATAAATGTATATTAAATACAATATATAAATTAGTTCATACCCTTAGTTCTTTGAGACAGAAGGTTATATTTGACTCCACTCGGAGATGGAAGTAGTCAAACTCATCAGGATGAAGAAACATCTCCGTGTACATTATGCGATCTGTGAGCGAACAAATAAAAGATAAAAGTGGATGGAAACTTATTTTTTACATATAACCTGAAAACATCTGAAATAAACTCCTGACCATTGTCCTCTTCAACATAAGTCTTCAGTGTCACTCTAGTGGGTGATATGGATAGTGTGATTTCCTCTTGTGAGATTGGGAAGTGCATCACTGTGTCACTGAGAAGTCTGAGAAAATACCAAAATGTCTCCTATAAAATCTTATGAACAAAATGTAGCTATAATCGAACTCAGTATAATTTGTATTGTGCTTTTAACAATGGACATTGTCAGAAAGCAGATTTACAGAAAGAAGTACAGACGTTCCCCACCTTACGAACCACCAAACGCACAACCGTTCGTACCATGAATTTGTTCGTAAGTTGTTCTTGTGTTTGTTATTGAATACGCATGTCTCCTAATGATGTAAGAGCTATAAATACTATTAAATAAACAAATATACTAAAACAAATCAAAATACTGTGTATAATATTTTGTATTAAGTAATAAAACATTTTAAAAATGAATAATAAAAAAATTCTACTTAAAGAAAATTAATTCGCCCGAGTCCAGTGCGCATCATGTAAACTTGTTACACTCGACGACTAGCTAATGGCGGCTCTTCTCTGTTTTGAATTTTTTCAACTCCGAACTGCATAAACATCTCAGACAATGATTTTTTGCTGAATGACAAGTAAAAATTATTATTGTACATTATTATTAAGTAAGAAGTAAGGCAATTATTAGGTATATAACTGGTATAGACCTACTTTGGATGTGCTTTTAAATTATTCGGGCACAGATTAGCTGGGAAAACTGCTTGTAGAGCTTCACATACTTGGTACCCCAAGTTATGTGTCTTGGTTATTCCTGTAATTTAAAAAACACAGGCAAAGCATTTAAATGTGATAAAGCACACAACTAAATATCTTGTGTATGCATCACAGTGATAATCATGGTGAGAGCTATAACTGTTGTGCTTATAGGCTCGTATACAGTGCCCCCTAGTGCCGCAGATAGAGCTCTACATTTCAGCAGAAAACGTATTACTTTAAAGCCAACTTACCATTTCTACACTTAAACTGGAATACCACCCTGCTCTCCAAGATGTTGATGGTTATTTCACATCTGTACACACTGCGCTCTAATGTGGCGATGCTACGGAAAAGGGGCAGCACCGACTGAAGAACACATATCAACAAGTTAAAACTGCCTGAATGCTCTTATAGATATTGAATGTTAAAATAGAGACTACTTTTATTTTAGCTGAGCCTACTTATAATTCACCAGAAAACTGGAGCAGTGTTATACAAGTTTGGACAAATAACTTTGCAGGGGCAGATTACAGGATATTAGAGTTGCATTTTATTCACATTTGCCCACATGAAAACCTTTTATTTTTTTTAAAACACATGTAAACTATACTTGCTAGTCCATAGTTACTGTTGGAAATGAAAACTCATGAACAAGCCTATATATTAGAGGGAAAAGCTCCAGTGTCTCCAGTGAAATTAATTTTACATCAGTTAGATTGATTGGTTGAGAAGTTTTCCAAGAAATCTTATAAATTATATATAAGCACACTGGGGCATTTCACTATGTATTACTCCACTCCTCTTTGTTTACTGTAATTATGTTTACACTACAGTATTGTTTATCAGTGGAAATCATTGTTGGAAAAGACTTTAATCTTACATTTGGCCTAAAAATAAATCTTGTCAGTTGAAGATTAAAACTGTCTCATATTGTCTGTATTACTGTCTCATATTGTCTGTATTGTCTGTATTGTCTTGTATAGTCTGTTTTTGTCTTGTCGTGTCTGTTTTGTCTTGTATAGGTTTTTATTTATGTCTGTACATTTGAGAGTAACAAACAGCTGGAACCAAATTCCTTGTGTGTGTCAACACGCTTGGCCAATAAACCTGATTCTGATTCTGATTGAAGATCAAAAGGATGAAGGGACAGGAATGTGCAAATCATGCTAGAAATTAAATGTGGCTTTCTAAGGGTCTATTTCATAGCAAAAATAAACAGAACATTTGGGCCTATTGTGTTCAAAAATCACTTGGTCAATATAAATTTATTTTTTGTAGCACTATAGAACATCAATATTCAATGTTACCACAGTCTTTTGAAAGCAGTACATATGCATTAACTGTTTTTCTTTGTGATGTCTAAAATGCCACACTGCAAAGCAAAACCTTCAGTGTGTTGCTCTTATTTCACATGATCTGTTTAGTGAAAAATAATCAGCAGGGAATCTTTTAAATGGAATATCTTTCAAATGCATAAGTGCTTACTTTATGCCATAAGTCAATGTAATCAACATTTAAAAGCAATTCACACCACAAAGAGATTATATTTCACTGTGCAATTCTGTTTAAGGTAGTAAAGCACTCTCAGCAGTGAACAAGGGAATGCAAGGGGGAGAAGTATTAGTCTGTATTGTGCATTAATACAAATAATTCTCAATATAATTTTTAAACTAGTTACAGGCTTAAGATAAACTGGAACATGGGGCAAGCACGGGACATTTCTCCTGTTTGCTAATCCACGAATTCATTTTCTGTCCATTTTTGTACAAGTGTAAAATGTGTTTTATATGGAAATACTAAGATATTGTGCACAGATTGATTTTTGTATATACCTTTAAGGATACTTTGCATTTTGCATACTTATTATCCTGCAGTTGGTCTGACATCGAGGTATAATGCTGGAAGAACATGGGAGAGAAGAGGAAACAAGCATACGCCGAATGGGCCTTGTTCACGGTCCTTACAGCAAGCTTTGAAGTGTGAAAACAGGAGAAAAGGCCATATATTAGCTATATTTACATTTTTTTTATTTGTTTGTCACACTCAGCTATTCTGCATATAAATATGACACCCAGCATATGTTCTAGACTCTGATTCAATGATGTAGTTTATAAATATATGTTTAAATATAGTGTTTGCCTCTCCATTTCTTGGCAATTAACAATGCTGAATACAATACAATACAAATCTAATTTTCCAAAACCTTATGCAATTATCATTAAGGATCTGTCAAAGTGGGTGGATGGGTTAGACAGTGGATTTAATATATGGACAAATGTTGGACACCTGACCATAAGATTTGTATGAGCTTTTTAAAAATCTTATTCCACATTTAGTTTGTAACTGCTGTTATAATAGCCTCCACTCTTCTAGAGATTTGTGCTCATTCAGGTAGTGATTCACAATTAGTAAAGCCAAATACTGATAGTGTGAGGAGGCCTGGGGTGCAGTGAGTGGTCCGATTCATTCCAAAAGTGTTCATTAGCGTTGAGGTTAGGGGTGTAACAGTACACCTATTCCAATCAGAATTTCTTTGCTACAAGTCTTTCGGTTCAGTACACACGTGTTCCAGATGCAATAATTTTTACATGAAGAACATAGTACAAATCTGATTTTCTTCAGGAATGTGTAAAGTGGAGGACCACAAGTTTGTTTAGTCACTTTAAACGCTTTGAGCATTTGAAAAAAATATATTATTAAACTTGAAAACACACAATGCCAGGGGTTTAAAAAAAGGAACTAGAGTTAGTGCAGTGTCATTGTAGCTTCTCACTCCGTACCGGAAATAAGGTTTGTTGAATGAAAATCTTAAAATCAATAGGAATCAGGAAGTGGCAACCAATGCTAGCGCTATGGATTCTTTTATTTGATTTACTTTTTTATTTGTCACAAACATAGTTATACGCAGGATACAACTTTGCAGTGAAATGAAAAGAAAATAATCGATCTTGAAAAAAATCTTGAATGGATAGTGCTCTTCCTAGCGCTTTTTTTTTTTACGTCTTTAAGTTTAACTTTACATTTTACGCCTAGATTCAAGAATTTCTCTTAAAAATAGAAAATCCTGACAATTCCACAAATTGAGGGAGTGAAAAATTTAAGCATGTAAAGAATGAAGACATTTGTTAAAGTATGCTGAAATAAGTAGAACAGTTAAAGAGATCATACCTTTAGAAAATTAAATATTTAAATGTAAAACCCACACACACACACAAACACACACACATCTGTATTACACATATGGGGTCCAACAAATGTAAACTATTACATTTTATATTATATATTTTATATAATATTTAACCAGGCAGGAATTTTATACAAAATTGTTTTAAAAATGTAATCTGTTCAAATGTTGATGACAAATATGAATAATAATAATAAACTGCACTTCTTCATGGCAATTAACAATGCTGAATACAATAGAATACAATAAAAATTTGTGTACGGTTGTCATGCTGGAACAGGTTTGGATCTCCTAGTGAAGGCAAAATGTAATTCTACCACATCTAAAGTCATCCTGTACAGCTGTGTGCCCATACCTTTACTATAACAGTTTGGAGAAGGACTATCGCTCCGTTGTTAGCGATAATTTGATCTGTGACAAGTGTAAGCTAGTTTGCTCTTTGACAGAGATGTTAGCATTAGAGGAGCGCATCCAGAGTCAAGAGAGAAGTAGTGAGTGCGAGAGCAGTCCAGGTTCTGCAGGGGAAAGTCTGGATGCCCTAGGTGGACTTAGCATTCTCCCGACTCCGGCATTTTTGCCCTCGCAGCGGGGTGAGTGGGTGACGGCTTGGCAGCATACTCGCAAAGCCAAAGCTAACGCTAAGGCTCGCCCACGGAAGCACCATTCCTCTCCGCTTCACGTGTCCAACAGGTTTGCTCTCCTCAGTAAAGCCCCCGCTGAGAAACCTGAAAAAGCTCTGGTTATAGGAGACTCTATTCTGAGCCAGGACGCCGGACAGCTTAGGTTTTAGGAAAGCACAGGTTCTCTAAGATCTCTAAGGTTTTTCACACAGGAGCTAATGATATACACCTTCGACAGTCAGAGGTTACTAAGAGTAATATTATAAAGGTGTGTAAATTAGCAAAGGCAATGTCCGATGAAGTAACATGCTCTGGCCCCATCCCAAGGCGATGTAGCCTACAGCAGGTTATGGTCGCTGAATTGCTGGATGCCCGTGTAATGCTCCAAAAACAATGTGGTCTTCATAAATAATTGGAGCAATTTTGAGGGCAAGGCTGGCCTGTTAGGGCGGGACGGTATCCATCCCACTCTGGAAGGTGCTTCTCTAATTTCTTGTAGTATAGGTCATAGTCTCAGAACAGCACTAGTTAACAAGTGACTGTCCAGAGCCAAGGCCAGGGAGCAGACAGACAGGCTAAACCGACTGTCTGCTAGCTGCACAGAGTCGTCACTCAGGATCCATCAAATTAAGACTGTGTCTGTCCCCCGAGCGAAACCAAAATGTAGGAATTCTCAGAAAGTCTGTTTAAGTAACCTGATAAACATTAAATTAAATAGGACTAAACACACAGCCAGCAACTCTGGTCTAAAGATAGGATTGTTGAATATTAGATCTCTCACGTCAAAAGCGCTTACTATAAACGAAATTATTACCGACCAGAGGTTTAAAATAATGTGTTTGACAGAAACGTGGATTAAACTGAATGAATATGTAGCATTAAATAAAGCAAGTCCTCCTGGGTATAGTTACATACACCAACCACGTCTAAATGGCAGAGGAGGCGGAGTCGCAGTTATTTATTATAATAATCAAAGCATTTGATGTTCTTTACACCAACATAAAATATTCAGTGTCCAAAAGCAGGTCCAGTCAGTCAATTCCATTAATTATTATTTATAGACCCCTAGGGCCCTACTCATACTTTCTCATAGAATTTGCAGATTTCATCACAGATTTAGCTACTTCTTTAGACAAATCATTAATTGCTGGAGCCTTTAATATTCTTTTTGATAATCAAGAAGACTTCCTAAGAGCAGCAATTGTGTCCATTCAAGATTCATTTGGAATTAACTTTCTTAATCAGAATGATGTTATAGGACCCACTCATAGTGGTGGACACACTCTTGATTTGTTGTTAACATTTGGATTAGAACGTAATTAGAACCGAAATGGCATCAAACAAAATTAACAGTATTTCAAATAGCATGGAAGGAGAGCCTCCTAAATTATAGAAAATCTCTTTTCTCCACCCTTATAGAAAATAACAAGCGTAATCCTAGATTTTTATTCAGCACAGTAGCAAAATTAACAGGAAATAAAAGCACTGCACTAACATGCACACCATAATGTAATGATTTCATGGATCTTTTTTAATAATAAAGTTGAAAACATCAGGCTAGAAATTCAGACGATTAATATAAATCCAAATTATTTTACAAGTAATCCTGTAGACAGCAGTGTAATTATAACAGACAATCAATTACAAAGCTTTACTCCTATTCATGAAAATGACTTCATTTCATTAATTTCATCAACCTGCATTCTCAATTCCTTGCCTACAAGTTTTCTCAAACAGATAATTCCAGAGGTAATTGAACCTGTTTAAAAAAAAATAATAAACTCTTCCATTAGCACTGGTTATGTACCTAAATCCTTCAAACTGGCAGTTATCAACCCCCTAATTAAGAAACCTGACCTTGACCCATGTCAGCTGTCCAACTACAGGCCAATATCAAATCTCCCCATTATATCCAAAATTTTAGAAAACGTTCTAGCACAGCAGTTATGTGCACATATACTTATGAATAAAAACTTTTAAATGTATCAGTCAGGATTTAGGCCTCATCACAGCACAGAGACGGCACTAGTTAAGGTGGTAAATGACCTGTTATTGGCCTCTGATCAGGGTTTTGTCTCTTTACTTGTTTTGCTCGACCTTAGTGCAGCTTTTGACACCATTGGTGATACTATACTGCTTGCTAGATTTAAGAACGTTGATATATGCTGCCTCTGGGTAAAATTATACATAAACATGGGATTCGCTTCCATTGCTATGCTGATTATACCCAGTTGTATATTTCAGCAAAGCCAGATGAGAGAGATCAGCTTAACAATGTTGAGAAGTGTGTAAAGGACATTAGACAGTGGATGCTTGATAACTTTCTTCTGCTCTACTCAGATAAGATGGAAGTACTTTTACTAGGACCACATGCAACTAGAAGCAAACTTTCTGATTACGTAGCATCTCCGGATGGTGTTTCTGTTTCAGCGTGTACGGCTGTCAAAGACCTTGGTGTGATTATTGACCCTAGCCTTTCCTTTGAGGCTCATGTGAATAATATTACCAGGATCGCCTTCTTTCACCTTAGAAATATTGCTAAAATTAGAAATATGATGTTGTTACAGTATGCAGAAAAACTTGTTCATGCTTTTGTTACATCTAGATTAGACTACTGTAATGCTTTACTGTCTGTGTGTTTGAGTAAGTGCATAAATAAGCTTCAGTTAGTTCAGAATGCAGCAGCAAAAGTCCTCACTAGATCTAAAAAATATGACCACATCACCCCTGTTTTAATCAGTCTACACTGGCTCCCAATCAAATCTCGCATTGATTATAAAATACTACTACTGACGTATAAATCACTTAACGGTATCTGAGTGAACTTCTGTACCAATATGGTCCTCCACACCTACTTAGATCAAAAGGTGCAGGCTATTTGTTGGTACCTCAATTAATAAAGACTACAGCAGGGGGCAGATCTTTCTCTTATAAAGCCCCACAGTTATGGAACAACCTTCCAACCAGTGTTCGGGACTCAGACACAGTCTCAGTGTTCAAGTCGAGGTTGAAAACATATTTATTTAGTCAAGCCTTTTATCAGTAGATTTTTCTTAGGTAAAGGCTCAGATCTGGAGGGAACATGGATATAGAGTGCTTGGTGAACTGGGATATTTGTATGCTGTCGTCCCCTCACATTCACACGTTCACTCAGGTTTGTTGACGGTGGTGTGGTGGGTCGTCTCTTATCCCAAAGATCCCTCATGTCGGTGTTACCTTCTGGTTCTCCCTTTTAGTTATGCTGCCATAGCGAGTCTTGCCGGAGTCCAAACTGCACAGTGACATTAACTTTCATACAACAATAAGGACACTTAATAATCCATATCCTTCTCTTTCTGTCACCCTCTCTCTCTCTCTCTCTCTCTCTCTCTCTCTCTCTCTGGTCGAGTTAAACATGCTCCTGAGGTTCCAGTGACCACTGTTCCTGCCCCTCTTTTCTCCTTGGATCTTCCCACTTTGTCCAGGCCTACCTCTGGATAGTGTTCTCTTCGACTGGAGGACACTCTGTGCAGCTGGGGACGGTTTCTCATCAACGCCTTGGGTGGTTCCATGAAATTCCGGAGTAAGAACGGGCGCTTTGAGGATGGATTGGACTGTAGTTAATGTCAACAGACTGCTACATTGACTCAGGGCTACTTTTCGCTTCTAATCACCATCACTGCACCCCGCAACATCGTTTATCTGTAATAAATGGACATTCGGTGCAACCCAGATGAGGATGGGTTCCCTCTTGAGTCTGGTTCCCCTCAAGGTTTCTTCCCTTTGCCATCTCGGGAAGTTTTTCCTTGCCACAGTCGCCACCGGCTTGCTCATCAGGGACAAACTCACTTATAAAGAACATATTCACTTTTAATCACCACATTATCTGTGTAAAGCTGCTTTGGGACATTGTTCATTGTTAAAAGCGCTATACAAATAAAAATGTTTTGAATTGAATTGATTTAAATAAGACTGGAAATTTTAGGTGTCCTAATACTTTTGTCCATATAATAAATCAGGCAATTACAAGAAGTGTAAAAATATATATATAAACTGCAACCAAACCGGATCATAGCATCAGATCATAAAGTATCATAGATCATGAAGCACTCTTTTCTATCTGTGGTAGGAAAAGGGAAACAGGTGGCAATAAAGGAATGTTAATTAATGGTAAATAGATCATTTGTCTGCTTTCTTCCATCCGATTGTTGATGTAATTGGAATGGGGAAAAGTTAGTGACTAACTAGCATGATAATACACTATATTGCTAAATGTTTGTGGACACCTGGTCATGTTTTTTAAACATTACATTCCACATTTAGTGCCAGTTTGCTCTTATAATTCCCTTCACTTTTCTGGGAAGATGTTCCTCTAGGTTTTGGAGTGTACTTCTGATTTGTGCTAATTTAGACACAAGGGTTTTAGTAAAGTCAGATACCGATGTAGGTAAGGTTTGGAGGCCTGAGGTGCCAAAGGTGTTTAGTAGGTTTGAGATCGGAAATTTATAGCAGGAGATCTTCCACTCCAAAGCATGTAATGCATATCTTCATGGAGTTTGCTTTGTGCACAGGGGCATTGTCATGCTGGAGCAGGTTTAGTTTAAATTAACGCAAAATTTCATGCTACCACATATAACTGAGAAAGTCAGGTGTCCCAATACTTTTGTCTATATAGTGTATCTGAGATAAGATATCTTAAGCTTATACATGGCATTTGCCGGCCATGCACGCAGCAGCAAAGCAGCAGGAAATTCCCCAAACCTGGTTTCCTCTACCATCTGAAGTACGTTTTAACTTTTAACTGACCTTAAATTAACATTCATGAGAATATGAAAAAGATATGATAAAGCTTACATTTACTAAATAAAATCTATTGATGTGTAACTCTGTCTGAATTGTAGATGTGCAGAAACCGAAAAATCTAAAATCTCTTTTCATGTGAGAAAAGAAATCTAAAAAGTTAACTAACTACAACCTTTCATTCATTATATGTTCATTATTGTACATATAAGATATATATTTTAGCTTATTTTTCAAATAAATCTTATTGACTGTAAGGAATACTGTATTGATTGAGTCAGGATGTGGTAGATGTTGGATGTTACCCCTTTTTCCAGTGGGTCCAACCAGATTTCCTCACCAACCCGGGATAGAGCATGAACTGCCTTTCCAAAAACTGACAGAAACACAGATATGTTTAGGACACACAAGACAGGAACAGAACACAGCATGATTAATATAAGCCTCTGTCTCACTGAGAGAGTGAGAGTGAAATATGAATCTTACCTTTGACGCCATTTCTTTCAATGACGCACTTCATTTTGTTGTATGATCCTCAACAGTCCGCTGTTCTGTGAAGTAACATTAGCATTAGATAATTAGCCTGTTTAACCAACTATAACTGCAAAATGAATAACACAGATGAGTTACGTTTTAAAGCATTCAATTACTTTAAATGTTTAAAACGTCTCTACTTAACCACCACGACCGCTAGCAGTTAGCATGTTAGCATTAGAAAAAAAGGTCAAGATCGCTCGAGCGCCGCTCGCGAGCAGTGGTCCGAGCGCCACCTGGTGGATCACGTGCCTCAGCTCCACCATTAACTCGAAAAGTAAAGTTTTCAAGCAGCGGAGGATTATTTGGTAACAGGCCGCAGAGCGCGAATAAAAACGTTAGATTTTTATAAATAATTAGTTTTTTATTTCCATTTTATTGACTTTTGTGGTGTTTTTCTTTGTATGTATTTATTTTTATTTCCGCCTATGCCAATTTCCCGTACTTGTTTGAGTGTTGTTGTTTTTTTTTTCTCGATAAATGAAGCTCGCACTGATTCTGCAGTTACATTTTTTATTATATATGCAATCAATAAATGAATAATTAAATCATGAAATATGTATACAAGTAATATGATACATGCGTTATTACGCGTGACCCCCCACCCCGGTCCGTTAAACAAAAGGTCTTTATAAGATCCAAACCTACCTTGCCCCTCTAGATGGCGCTATAACACGATGGCAATATACATATACATCAAGAATTCCCTGAATGCTGTGCACAGGAGAAAAAGTCGTTCAGTATATTACATTCATAACTTGTTTATGAGTGGTGTAGCTCAACATGCAATAAAGGCACTTATTAATTTGAAGTCTTTCTGGGAAATAAACGGTGAAATTTTAAAGCTAGGAACTATAAAAGTGTGGGTGGGAAGGATTTAAATGTAACACCGAGTCCAGGTAAGGCATGGAGATGAAATGTGGCTTCTATACAGGACAATCTTGATTTCTAATGTAGTTTAGACTTGTAGGAGAGAAGGACGCTCAGTGGTGATGGACAGTCGTGTTGAATGAGTTGTCCTTCGTGACACTGATGGCGGACAGTAGTGAGTGGCAGTGTGTACGGCGCGGCAAAGGAAGAGCCCGCAAAGCGAAACTTCCTCAATCCGAAAAGCAACAAACCCACGAGTGCCTGGACCGAGAGAGGGATAAATACAGAATAACCGAGGCGATGTGAGTATGGATGGGAAGATCTATCTTACAGTATTGATACTTTCTTAATCTGTATTGTATTGATTCTCAAATGAAAAGATCGTTTCCTCCTGGGGATTTTTAACATTTACTTAACGGGAAGAGAAACTATTTTAGTCAAGCGGAATCAAAACTATGAATTAACACATGTGGAATTATATATGGAATTATATACATAACAAAAAAGTGTGAAACAACTGAAAAATGTCATATTCTAGGTTCTTCAAAGTAGCCACCTTTTGCTTTGATTACTGCTTTGCACATTCTTGGCATTCTCTTGATGAGCTTCAAGAGGTAGTCACCTTAAATGGTCTTCCAATAGTCTTGAAGGAGTTCCCCGAGAGATGCTTGGCACTTGTTGGCCCTTTTGCCTTCACTCTGCGGTTCAGCTCACCCCTAAACCATCTCGATTGGGTTCAGGTCCGGTGACTGTGGAGGCCAGGTCATCTGGCGCAGCACCCCATCACTCTCCTTCTTGGTCAAATAGCCCTTGATGCCTTCATTGTGACTACAATTTTCATATTCATGAAAATAAAGAAAACTCTTTGAATGAGAAGGTGTGTCCAAACTTTTGGTCTGTACTGTGTGTGTGTGTATATATATATATATATATATATATATATATATATATATATATATATATATATATATATAAATAATATTTCATATACACATTATATATGCAGAATGTACAGTAGGGATATAAATATACATAGATAAAATAGTGCAGATGTGATGAGTAAAAATATATACTATGTAATATGTACATGTATAGCACAGAGGTTATATACAGTGTGTTTTGTTTTGTTTGGGTTTTTTTGGGGGTTTTTTGTGCTCTAGCAGTGTAGTGTAGAGTTCAGTGGTGTGGTGGTGGATGGAAAAAAGCTGTGCCTGAACCTGCTGGTTCTGGTGCATAAGTTCCTGTATTTCCTTCTTGATGAAAGGAGGTTAAACAGTTTATGACTGGGATGTGAAGAGTCCTAAATAATGTTGTGAGCTCTGCGCAGACATCTGTTGTGGTGAAGGTGTTCAGTGGCAGGTAGTGGGTGCCAGTAATGCATTGGGCGGTTTTGACCACCCTTTGCAGGGCTTTACGTTCGTGAAGCCTCTGTACCATATAGTGATGGAATTGGTCAGGATGCTCTTGATGATGTTGGATTTCCGAAAGTCCACGATGAGCTCTTTTAGGCTTTGTGGCGTTGAGGGTCAGGTTGTTGGTGGCACACCATGCTGTCAGACTTCGGATCTCTTCCCTGTAGGCCGATTCGTCGTTGTTGTCGATCTGGCCGGCCACGGTGGTGTCATCTGCATACTTGATGGAGATGTTGGAGTTATACAGAGGAGCACAATCGTGGGTGAACAGGGAATAGAGTAGTGGGCTCAGAACACAGCCCTGTGGGATGCCAGTGTTCAGAATAAGGGTTGAGGATACCTGGTTCCCAACCTAACAGGTGAGAAAGTCCAGAATCCATTTGCAAGTGCAGATACCCAGGTCACTGAGCTTAGTGATCAGTAAAGTGGGGAGGACTGCATTGAACGCAGAGCTAAAGTCAATGAACAGCATTCTGATGTAGGTGTTGCTTTTATCCAGGTGGGTAAGAGCTGAATGAAGCGCCGTGGAAACTGCATCCTCTGTTGACCTGATCGGGTGATAGGCAAACTGGTGTGGGTCCAGTGTAGGTGGTAGGCCCACAGTGAGGTGATTCAGGACCAGCTTCTCAAAGCACTTCATAGCGATAGGGGTGAGTGCAACTGGGCAAAAGTCATTCAGGCATTCGGCAGCTGAGAGGCACAGGTATGATGGTTGTGGTCTTCAGGCATGTAGGAACTGTGGCTTGGGCCAGTGACAGGTTGAAAATGTCAGTAAAAACCTTTGCTAGTTGTCCAGCGCATGCTCTGAGAACACGTCCCGGTATGCCGTCTGGGCCAGCTGCCTTGCGTGCATCCACTCTGCTAAACGCTGAATGGACGTCCACTGTCTGTCTGTGTGTCTGTGTGTGTGTGTGTGTGTGTGTGTGTGTGTGTGTGTGTGTGTGTCACTAGCTGCGTGAGTAAGTGAAAGTGTGTGTGAGAGAGAGCGAGAGAGAGAGTCCATTGCAATTTTTGCCTCCCACCAAATACATTCTTATAATACCATCACTTTTCTTTTTCTTAACACCTCATCCATATCCTCATATATTCAATTTGCATGCAGGCATTGCTCATGAAGCAATCAGTACTATAGCTTGTGAATAATACTGAACATGCCACTGTACAAGGAGCAGTCATTAGAAGACATGCTGCTCTATGAAGCTGCTCTATAAAGCCCCCTTCCTGGTTTCTTAATTTTTTGCATGTTTGTCACATTTAAATGTTTCAGATCATCAAACTAATTTAAATATTAGTAAAAGATAACACAAGTGAACACTACATGCAGTTTTAAAATAAAGGTTATTATTAAGGGGAAACTAATTCTAAAACTCCATGGCCCTGTGTGAAAGTGTTTCGCCCCCCCCTTTTAAAACTGTGGTTTATCACACCTGAGTTAAATTTCTCTAGCCACACCCAGGCCTGACTACTGTCACACAGGTTCGCAATCAAGACATCTTTTACATAGGACCTGCCTGACAAAGTAAAGTAGACTAAAAGATACTCAAAAGCTAGACATCATGCAGAGATCCAAAGAAATTCAGAAACAAATGAGAAAGAAAGTAATTAATCTATCAGTCTGGAAAAGGTTATAAAGCCATTTCTAAAGCATTTGGACACCAGTAAACCACACTGAGAGCCATTATTCACAAATGGCAAAAACATGGAACAGTGGAGACTCTTTCCAGGAGTGGCCGGCCGACCAAAAGTACCCCAAGAATGTGCACAGCGATGACTCATCCAAGAGGTCACAAAAGACCCCACAACAACATTCAAAGAACTGCAGGCCCCACTTAACACAGTTAAGGTCAGTGTTTATGACTCCACCATAAGAAAGATACTGGGCAAAAATGGTCTGCATGGCAGAGTTCCAAGATGAAAACCGTTGCTGAGCATAAAGAACATAATCTAAATTTTGCCAGAAAACATCTTGATGATCCCCAAGACTTTTGGGAAAATACTCTGTGGACTGAGGAGACAAAAGTTTAACTTTTTGGAAGGTGTGTGTCCCATTACGTCTGGCTTAAAGTAACACCACATTTTAGAAAAAGAACATCATACCAACAGTAAAATATGTAGGTGGTAGTGTGATGGTCTGAGGCTGTTTTGCTGCTTCAGGACCTGGAAGACTTGCTGTGATAAATGGAACCATGAATTCTGTTGTTTACCAAGAAATCCTGAAGGAAAATGTCCGGCCATGTGTTTGTGACCTCAAGCTAAAGCGAACTTGGTTTCTGCAGCAAGACAATGATCCAAAACACCAGCGAGTCCACCTCTGAATGGCTGAAGAAAAACAAAATAAAGACCTGGAGTGGCCTAGTCAAAGTCCTGACCTAAATCCTATTGAGATGCTGTGGCATGACCTTAAAAAGGTGGTTCATGCTCAAAAACCCTACAATGTGGCTGATTTACAACAATTCTGCACAGATGAATGGACCAAAATTCCTCCACAGCGCTGTAACAAACTCATTGCAAGTTATTACAAATGCTTGATTGCAGTTGTTGCTGCTAAGGGTAGCCCAACCAGTTATTAGTTTTAGGGAGCGAACACATTTTCACACAGGGCCATGTAGTTTTGGATTTTGCTTTTCCTCAATAATGAAAACCTTCATTTAAAAACTGCATGTTGTGTTCACTTGTGTTATCTTTTACTGATATTTAAATTATTTTGATGATCTGAAACATTAAAGTGTGACAAACATGCAAATGTTGTTTGCAATGACAGAGATCAAACGTTTTCTGTAAGTCCCCACAAGGTTTTTACACACTGTTGCTGGTAGTTTGGCCCATTCCTCCATGCAGATCTCCTCTAGAGCAGTGATGTTTTGGGTCTGTTGCTGGGCAACACAGATTTTCGATGTGGAGATCTGGAGACTGGCTCGGCCACTCCAGGACCTTGAAATGCTTCTTACGAAGCCGCTCCATTGTTGCTCGGGCGGTGTGTTTGCGATCATTGTCATGCTGAAAGACCCGACCACGTTTCATCTTTAATGCCCTTGCTGATGGAAGGAGGTTTTTACTCAAAATCTCACGATACATGGCCCCATTCATTCTTTCCTTTAAAAGAATCAGTCGTCCTGGACCCTTTGCAGAAAAACAGCCCCAAAGCATGATGTTTCCACCCCATGCTTCACAGTAGGTATGGTGTTCTTTGGTTGCAACTCAGCATTCTTTCTCCTCCAAACAAAAGTTGAGTTTTTACCAAAATGTTCTTTTGGAACATCTTCTGAATCATCCAAATGCTCTCTAGCAAACTTCAGATGGGCCCGGACATGAACTGGCTTAAGCAGGGGGACACGTCTGGCACTGCAGGATTCCTTGGCAGCATAGTGTGTTACTGATGGTAGCATTTGTTACTTTGGTCCCAGCTCTCTGCAGGTCATTCAGTAGATCCCCACGTGTGGATCTGGGATTTTTGCTCACCGTTCTTGTGATCCTTTTGACCACACAGGGTGAGATCTTGCGTGGAGCCCCAGATCAAGGGAGATTATCAGTGGTCTTGTATGTCTTCCATTTTCTAATAATTGCTCCCACAGTTGATTTCTTCACACCAAGCTGCTTACCTATTGCAGATTCAGTCTTCCCAGCCTGGTGCAGGTCTACAATTTTGTTTCTGGTGTCATTTTACAGCTCTTTGGTCTTGGCCATAGTTGAATTTGGAGTCTGACCGTTTGAGGTTGTGGACAGGTGTCTTTTACACTGATAATGAGTTCAAACAGGTGCCTTTAATACAGGTAACAAGTGGAGGACAGAGGAGCCTCTTAAAGAAGTTGTTACAGGTCTGTGAGAGCCAGAAATCTTGCTTTTTTGTAGGTGACCAAATACTTATTTTCCACCATAATTGGCAAATAAATTCTTTAAAAATCAGACAATGTGATTCTTGGGATTTCTTTTCTCATTTTGTCTCTCATAGTTAAAGTGTACCTATGATGAGAATGACAGGCCTCTCTTATCATTTTAAGTGGGAGAACTTGCACAACTGGTGGCTGACTAAATACTTTTTTGCCCCACTGTATGTTGATTCATATACTGTCTCAGCAACAGCACCTCTTTGAAATTCTATAGTTAATTTGTTTAATATATTTCGGGGCAAGGGGCACATTTTTGCTTGCCATGTAAAATTTTAACAGTGCACATTTATATAAGATCTAAGAATGTCCAGTTGCATGCGAACAGTTCTTGAGGAGAAGGTCTGTTTTTTTAGAATGGTTTATAATGTAAAGAAGTTAAAAACAAATAATCTGTGCATCTTATGCTTTTCTGAGAATATATGATATACAAACCCGATTCCAAAAAAGTTGGAACACTGTACAATATTGTTAATAAAAACTGAATGCAATGATGTGGAAATTTCAATATTTTGTTCACAGTACAACATAGATGACATATCAAATGTTTAAACTGAGAAAATGTATAATTTTAAGGGAAAAATAAGTTGAATCCTAATTTCATGGCATCAACACGTCTCAAAAAATTTGGGACAAGGCCATTTTTACCACTGTGTGGCATCCCCTCTTCTTTTTATAACAGTCTGCAAACGTCTGGGGACTGAGGAGACAAGTTGCTCAAGTTTAGGAATAGGAATGTTGTCCCATTTTTGTCTAAAACAGGCTTCTAGTTGCTGAACTCTCTTAGGTCTTCTTTGTCGCATCTTCCCCTTTATAATGCGCCAAATGTTTTCTATGGGTGAAAGATCCGGACTGCAGGCTGGCCATTTCAGTATCCGGATCCTTCTTCTACGCAGCAATGATGTTGTAATTGATGCAGTATGTGTTCTATGTTTAGGGTTTTGCTGTTGGACTGTGTACATTAATTTCTCTTATTCCTGCAGCAATGAGCTGAGGTGTGAAGACTTCTGGCCAGAATGGAAAGGTGACCAAATTTTACAGGAATATCTCTCACAAATCCTGAAAAGATTGTCAACTAATGTTAGATGTCTTCTGCCCTGTTAGAGATCTTGTCTGGCTGCCTGAGAGAGACTGTAGGTGGAACAGTTGAAACAAGTGATTGCTTTATGGAATGTGTATGTTATGGCCTGGGCAACTTCTCCTCCTGTGTATCTGCTAGATATCAGCTTGCCATGTTGCTGCTGCTGTTGGATGCATTGCAGGTGATATGATATCGAGACTGTTAACTGAAATTGAAATGAAAGGCTGGTGGTAAACATTCTTTTCCTGTTTATCAGATTCCTGTGTGCCAGTGTAGCCTGTATGACCCAGTGTTTACAGTATCCGAATATGAAACTCTTAGAGAGTTGGGATTTACTGTGCTGACTGAAAATGAGGTAACATCATTCTTATTACTTTAGTGCTTTAACAATGGACTTTGTCCCAAAGCAGCTTACAGAAGTAAATCGATTACGAATCTAGCACATCCGGAATCATAAAGTTTTGCTTTGGAGAGATTAGTTCTGATAAGACCTAAACAATTTTGGGATTTGGCTAGCACTGAGGCACATACTAGATACCACCTTAATGTAACACGTGTATTAAATTGTAATTTTTTTAGCATTAATTTAGTCAGAGAACATATTAGCGCTCTAAATGCTGTTGGATTCAATATGATTTTAAAAATAAACATTTCTATGCCTGCATGTCCTCTCCCTTACTCTGACATACATTGTTCTCAAGTATGCTTCTTTTGTTAGGAAGGGAAGCGAGCAGTATGCCGGCCCACCCTCTTCTACTTGATGCATTGTGGAAAAGCTCTGTACAACAACTTGCTGTGGAAAAATTGGAGTCCTAAAATCCTGCCAAAGGTCTTCCTCATTGGCAACAGTTTTCTTGGCATTCAGGAGAGGTATGTGGCACTTGCCCACAAGACAGATTCATAGATTAAATGTACAGCAAGCCTAGAATCCTAGATCATTTTGTTCACTAACGGCAACATTTTGAAAGTGATATTCTGTGTGTATTATATACATTTTTTGATCAACATTTTACAAAAAAGTTGGTCCCCTCCCCCCCAATAAATCACTAAAAGAAATGGGTGTTTCTAATGCTGCATAATGTATTGTTTTAATCAACGTTTTGTATGTTTTCTAGGACACTTCAGAGGGAACTTGAAAGCGACTACAGATATCTTTCACATGTATCCTTAAATTGTGCAGCCGGGCAAATAATAACAGTTATTACATTGCAAACATTGATAAAATATTGACTGTTGTTTATTTTAGAAACCATATAGTCAGATAAAGACTTAAAATAAGACACATTTAATACAAGGGGCAGACTGAAAGTGTGTTTATTTGCAAATGTCATCAGGAATGAAAGTAGACATTCATTACATCAAGTAAAAACAGAAACTGTAGAACTGTATTTGTTAGAAGGGATAATTTTGTGCTTGCCACTGTAAGTTGCATCCCTTGACTCTCTTTTTGTATAAGATAACAACTGTATGTGAGGAGACATGCCTGCCCAGCTCACAGCGTTTCCTCGACGTGTTTAATGATACCGCCCTAATCCGGTTCCTCCCACACAAGCTTCATAAACTCCCGGAACCAATCTGGGATGAGCCTTCAGAGCCCCAGTATGAACACTGCCCAGATCTGGAGATCATCCAGAGAGCCAGAGAACCAAAATAAAGACAATTAGTGTGCTTAAACGTATTGCTCTGTGTGTGTGTGTGTGTGTGTGTGTGTGTATGTATGTATGTGTGTACCTCCCCCAATCATATTGTGATCCCAGACTTTTTGTCTGCTATCAAATTGTAGATGTCTCAATTCTCCAGGGTCTCTTTCTCCCTAATAATTACTTCATCAGTAGCCTTGAATTCTCCATTTAATACAGCTGGTTCAGTGCTGGTTGCTGTAATGATCTCTTTTAACTCTGTTTTTTCAATTGAAATTATGGATAATACACAATCATCAGGTGCAGTTGTTGCACAGTCTCCATTTTCTATGTGAGACTCCAGTTCCCCGTTCATTTGAGAATGGTCAGGTGTGTCTTCCAGAGCATCTGTTTTTTCTGGTTCATGCTTTGATTTTTCATCAATCACCACTTCATTCTGCTTCTCGCTGGATGCAGCTTCCCCAACAACCTTGGCTTCACCGGATGAGTTTTCTTTAGCCTTCTCCGCTTCCTCGCAGGCTCTTCTCTCCTTCAGTTTCTCTTTGAATTCCATTAGTCTCATGCTGGAACAGGAACAGTGAGTTAAGGTCTAGTCTTTGCCTATATACCAGCCATTCACATGAGGTCATTTTAGGCCGCTTTACCTGTATGAAGTTTTCAGGATGCCGTTTACCAGAGCTAACTGTTCCAGGGTAGTCTCAGCAGAGGGAATCAGAGTCTAAAAAAAAACATTTAATAGATCATTAAAAACAACAGACGAAAACTCAGCAAAGTGCAATTTTATGTGATCACTTAAATACCTCGGGTGGTGTTAAGCCTGTAAGCTCTGCCCCTCCCTGTCGTATGGACCGTTCCACACGTACTGCTTGCTGGGTGACGGCGTTCAAGAAGTCAGAGCTACACTTAGTCTGCGGATGACTGTCGCCACACTACATACACAACAAAAACAGTTAAGACCTATAACATTTTAAGGAACAGTTTTGCCTTTCCATATCAAAAATGTGTTCTAGCAGGAGTTCCATATAACTAGTTCTTCGGTTTTAGAGAGACATCTCACCAGCTTCGAAAAGATGTTGTGTGCTTCCTTCTCTTGAGCCATGGCTCCTCTGTAATCGCCTGATACACACATTCTCTGAGCCAGGATGTGGTGACTAGAGAGACAGGGTTTTTTTTATCTTTATCTTAACCTGACAATCTGAGTCACTAACAATCATAAATAATCAGCTTTAATATAGCGCTAACTTGATAACATGGTTTATCTTACTTCAGGGCAGTTGTAAGGTCCATGGCACCTCGGAAAGAAGTATTTAGTCTCAATGCACTCTGTAGATACTGCATGGCTTGTTCCCCCTGCAGCATTAAGCCCAAAGAACTCTGAAAGAGAGATACGTCTTGTTAAAATATGATGGTAGAATGATTCATATACAGGTGTTAACTTTTAAAGTAAATGATCCAAAATTAAATTGGTGCTTTACTCACATCCAGTACTGCTGTATATGGATGATCTTCACCATGAACTGTTAGCATGAGCAATTTAGCTCGATACAGACACCGCAAAGCTAAAGCAGTTTCTCCTCCAGCAAACACGTACACTGCCAACAACGCCTAAGTGAATGCGCAAAAAGGTGGTTTTTTTTTTTTTTACAAAAATACTACATATACACACAATTATTATACACACACACACAGTGTCTCACAAAAGTGAGTACACGCCTCACATTTCAGCAACCATTTTAGTATCTTCTCAAGGGACAATATTATAGAAATGAAACTTGGATATTTTAAAAATAGTGTGTGGCTTGTATAATGGTACAGATTTACTGTCCTCTAAAAATAACAACATACAGCCATTATTGTCAAATAACTGGCAACAAAAGTGAGTACACCCCAAGTTGAACGTCAAAAATAGGTTGAAGAGTGTCAATATGTTGTGTGAGCACCATTGTTATGTAGCACTGCCTTAATCCTATTGGGCATGGAATTCAACAGAGCTGCACAGGTTGTTGCTGGGATCCTCTTCCACTCCTCTAAAATGAAATCTTAGAGCTGCTGGATGTTAGACACATGGCGCTTTTCCGCCTTCCGCTTGAGGAAGGCTCTTTGATGGACCCTTGCGAGGCCTGTTCCGAGTGGAAACCGTCTTTGTAAAACCTCTGTATGTCCTTGACCACTGTATTGTAACTCAGTTTTAGGGAGTTACCGATATAGCATAGGCCATCTTTGTGGAGAGCAACAATTCTAATTCTCAAACCCTTGGAGAGTTTTTTGCCATGAGGTGCCATGTTGAACATTCAGTGGTCAGTATGAGAGAATTGTACTGAAAGCACAAAATTTTAACTGCTCTAATACAAGATACACAAGATCACAGATATGGTCCTGTCATGCAGACAAAAACATGACCATGATGAGTAGGACATGTGGCTTTGCATGGTTACACAACGCACAGCTTTTATCATTTAGGGTGTACTCACTTTTGTTGGCAGCTATTTTGACAATAATGGCTATATGTTGAGTTATTTTTAGGACAGTAAATCTGTACAAGCCCCCACCACACACACACACACACACACACACACACACACACACACACACACACACACACACACACACACATATATAAGCACAATGCTTTTACTAGATTTTAATTAAGGTTTTCACAGAACATATATATAAATATAACTTACATATTCTTGAATAGTATTTGGATTGTCGAAGCCCAGCACTCTTTCACTGATGACTACCACCTTCATTTGTACACTGCGAGCCTTGAAGGAGATGAATAAATTAAACTTAAAAGTCAGTTATTTTTATTCTTATGCAATTATAGCACAAATGTCTACCTCAGCAGGGTGGTTCTGAACATAAGCCATTTTCGCCAACAGACTGAGACAGTGGCAGGCCTCGGGATGTAAACTGTCACACACACGGCCGAACAGGTACGCCGCCTCTTTCAACTGCTCATACGCCTTCTCCAGCAACCCTGTCAAAGAACTGCCTTTAACCACCACGAACAGTTTTATTGTTATATTACACTAAACAGAAAATCTTGTTAAATCTCGGAATGAACGATTGGTGATTCGGGCAGAAGGAGTGGAATTTGGAGGGGCAGATGGTAGATTTTGTAAAAGAATGGAAATGGCAGATGTAAATACTTATTTGTATAAGAGGGAGGAAAATAAGGTGACTTATAAGATTGGAGGAAGGTGCAAACAGGTGGACTATGTTCTATGCAGTATATGCATCCTGAAAGAGATCGGAGACCTGTAAGTTGTTGACAGGAGACAGTGTAGCAAAACAGCATCAGATGGTGGTCTGTGGGATGGTTTCAATTCAATTCAATTAAAGATGGTGAAAACTGAATTAGGAAGACTGTAATGTGAGATTCAGTGTGTGTAATCAGCAGACAGATTAGAAAGGTAGGCAGGAATACAAGGAGATGCAGCAGCAAATGAAAAGGGATAAGGGGATTGAGGTTGATCAGTGATATGATGAAGTTATGGGAAAGAGTAGCAGAAACCAGGCTGAGAAGAACAACAGTATGGTTTCATGCCGAGGAAAAGCACTACAGGTGTGTCAGAAGTATGTGAGGGTGGTGCAGGACACGTATGAGGACAGTGTGACAGCAGTGAAGTGTGCAGTAGGAACGACAGACTGGTTCAAGGTGGAGGTTGGATTGCATCAAGGATCGGCTCTGAGCCCTTTCCTGTTTGCAGTGATAATGGACAGGTAGACGGACGAGGTCAGACAGGAGTCTCCTTGGACTGTGATGTTTGCGGATGATATTGTTATTTGTGGTAAGAGTAGGGCGCAGGTGGAGAAGAGCCTGGAGAGGTGGAGGTATGTGCTGGAGAGAAGGGGAATGAAAGTCAGTAGGAGTAAGACAGAGTACATGTGTGTGAATGAGAGGGAGGGCAGTGGAGTGGTGCGGTGGCAGAGAGAAGAGGTGGAGAAGGTGGAGGAGTTTAGGTAGGGGTCAATAGTGCAAAGTAATGCAGGCGTGTTAGAGAAGTGAGAAAAGAGTGCAGGCAGGGTGGAGTGGGTGGAGAAGAGTGACAGGAGTGATTTGTGATAGAAGAGTATCTGCAAGAGTGAAAGAGAAAGTTTATAGGACAGTGGTGAGACCTGTGGTGTTGTATGGTTTAGAGACAGTGGCATTGAGTAAAAAGACAGGAGGTGGAGCTGGAGGTAGCAGAGCTGAAGATGTTGAGATTTTCGTTGGGAGTGACGAGGATGGAGAGGATTAGAAACGACTTTAATAGAGGGACACGCATTTAGGACATTTTTGAGAAAAGGTGAGGGAGGCGCGATTGAGATGGTTTGGACATGTGCAGAGGACGGACATGGGGTATATCGGTAGGAGAATGCTGAGGATGGAGATGCCAGGAAGGAGGAAAAGAGGAAGGCCAAGGAGGAGGTTTATGGATGTGGTGAGGGAAGACATGCAAGTAGTTGGTTTGAAAGAGGCAGATGAGGTGGACAGAGGGGGTATGGAGACGGATGATTCACTGTGGCAATGCGAACAGCCGAAAGAATACGAAAATCTTGTTAATTGCAAACCTTTCTGTAGGCTATTTTTGGCTGCGCAGTATGACCGCATAGCATCAGTTGTTGGCATGGTGATGTGTTTGACCACAGGCAGAAGGTTTAGCACATCATCTGGAGAAATTGGAGCTTTGGTACGGTTGTCAAAGCTATAATCCCGGAGCCGAAGCTATCAGAAGCAAAAAACACAAAATCATGACTATGCTTCCACCAGAGAAATTTTATACAAATTTTTTACTTGAAATACAAAAACTTAATTAAATGCTCAGTGATAAGCTCTGTGGGCTTTCTGTAATTATAGAGTCGGTCTTCCTATTTGACAAAAGAAATGTAAGCAATATTTCTATTTCAAGTATATTCAGATCATTTTTTTATATTTATATGAATAATTCTTATATCAATATCAATTATTATATCTTCTATATGTTCATACATTGTATTTCATTCTGAATGAAAAAAGTGAATAGTGACCATTTTTTCAGGTGAAAGCTGTAAATATTCCCAAAAGCTAGTTGGTTATTATGCAAATGTGCTAGTTTAATTGTCATATGTTCAATATGTAATGTTATGTAATAAAGTAATGTCAGGACTAAAAAATGTTTTTTTAAAAAACAGACCATACAAGATCAAGAATGTAATTTCATTGATTGCAGTAATATAATATTATGCCACTAGTTTTTCCAATAAGCAGCTTTAAAATTATGCACTATTTCTTGTCAATGGCTTCCTATACACACCAACTAGGCATAACATTATGACCACCTGCCTAATATTGTGTTGGTCCCCCTTTTACTGCCAAAACAGCCCTGCTGCATGGACTCCACTAGACCCCTGAAGGAGTTTTGTGGTATCTGGCACCGAGATGTTAGCAGCAGATCCTTTGAGTCCTGTAAGTTGTGAGGCGGGGCCTCCATTGATGGGACAGCACATCCCACAGATGCTCGATTGGATTAAGATCTGGGGAATTTCACCTTAACACATCAAACCCGTTGTTTTGCTGCTCGAACCATGGGAATACCGTTTTTTTTTTATTTTATGAAAAGGTGTAAATTGTCTGCAACATTGCATAAGTAGATGGTACATGTCAAAGTTACATCCATTTGGATGTCTTGACCCAATGTTTCCGAGCAAAACATTGCCCAAAGCATCGCACTGCCTGCTACGGCTTGTCTTCTTTACATAGTGCATCCTGGTTCCATATGTTCCCCAAGTAAGTGACGCATACACACCAGGCCATCCACGTGATGTAAAAGAAAACATGATTTATCAGACAAGGCCACCTTCTTCCATTGCCCCGTGGTCGAGTTCTGATGCTCACGTGCCCATTGTTGCTCATGTGCCCATCTAGTAATGCTGTTAGCTTTTACAACCTTGTACCAAGTTTCTTAACACTTTTCCACAATATATTTTCTAAATATGGAACTTACAGTGCCAAGATGTGACAATACAAATATCTTGTCTAGTGTCATATAAACCACACTTAATAGAATTTAATACATTTTGTTTTCTTGTTTATCTTGTCATTAACCATGTCTAAACACAATATTATCAAAGACAGAGGTAATGCAGAGAGCATTTTAGATATCATGGAGTTTTACCAGAAATGTATAAATGATGAGTAGACAATACTAAAATATCTTCAAGCCCAAAAACAAGATCTTGACTTTGATTTACCACTTTATATGTAATAGTTAAGGCTACAATATTTATATAAAATGGCGGTCTGTAGTACCTGTATGCCTGTCTTCAAGCAGATTTCTCGTAATAAGGATATCTTCTGAAGCCCATACTGCTCAACCAGCTGGTCAATATTTGACCTGCAAACATTTCATGTCTTTGTTACAAAGGAGTACTGGGAAAACATCAGAATAAATATGCATTATAAACATAATATTAAAAAGCTAAATGTCATCTCTTACCCAAGTCCCTGTTTAAGACCATAAGTCTCAAGAGCATCCTGACATATGTTGGTCCACAGCTCATTTCCACTGAGCAAACTCCATGCAGTATTATCAGCACTCCCTCCAGCTTTATGACCACGTCTCCTGGAGCGTTTCTTCGACTCCTCATTATTTGTGGCTGGGCTAAAGTGAGGCACCAATAAGCAGCAGCAGAAGTGACTTACAGCTGCTGAAAGGTTAGCCAGTTCTACTCCCTGAAAATTACAAACCAGAAAACATTTTGAAATAGACTGTGGGGATGTATGTGTGTTTGTGTGTCAATTATGTAACATTGCTCTACCTGTATGTAGCTACTGAAGAACCTTCGAGCACAGCGAACTACTATCTCGCAATAAGCCAATCTCTAGTATACAGAAACAAAAAAGGAATGAAGATGCATTACAGGGGTTATGGTAATGTAGGAAATTGTTTATTCATGAGTTTCTTACAGTGATGTGCCTCAGCTGCTCCTTGTGTTCTGACTGATTGATGGAGAATATCAAGTGACCTAAATACCGGAGGTTTATGCCTTTCTGATGTAGGGCTTTTCGTAGTGTTGCTCCATCTATGGGCATCTCATTGCAGTGCAGACAGTCATTTATCTGATCATCAAACAACACAATTGTATTAATACAAAATAAGCACTGTTCAATAGATCATTTAAAATGCTAAGCAAAGGTGCCTTAAAGGGCTTATGCATGGTTAGAATTTAAACCTCTAGCCACGAGCAATATATAACGTTTATGTCACTCACAAATGAGAGTGTCTGATCATTGACAATGAATGCAGCAGCTTCTTTTAATAATCGCTCTTGTAAGGTCACAGCAGCACTTTCTGAATTGGGAAACTGCACACCTGCAAAGAAAGAAAAGAAATAGTTTAATGCTGAACAGCCTATTAATTTCATAAGAAGAAATTTGGTGTGTCATTTGTTGTATAATGAGGTCCTTGCCTGGAGAGAAGACATCAGGGTTAAAACGTATCTCAAAGATGATGTCACTGAGAGAGCCGACTTTTTTGCATGCCGCTCTCACTGCTTCTGTGCCTGGAGAGTCACCTGTTATTCACAAGAAATCTACTCAATACATATCTCAACTAAAAAATAAGCTGTGAAGACTGAGTTGTTATTATTAGTTGTAGTCGTGGCCATTTTCTGTACAACAAATTTTAAACCCAAGTTTGCATTCTTACCAGATGTTGCACTATCCTCCATGCCTTCGATTTCCTCCATCTTTTCTCTTACATGCTTTGTAAACTCAGTATGCCTGAAATAACATTTATACATAATAAAACATATAGACCAACAGAACTAACAGCACACTCATAAAACAGAACAAAGCACAATACCAATTAGTGCTTACTTGTGTTGCACAAAAGCCTTGATTAGCTCTGGCCTTAGACGACAAAGCCCATGAGGGAAACGCCTGGAATCGCTGCCCTCTTTTGCCTCTTCTTCCCCTTCTGCCAAATAGAAGTTGGCATCAGCAGGGGATGTACGGAATACATCAAGTATGTAATAACGACCATCTGCTCCCAACAGTCCTTGGGCATCAATGGAGGTGAACAGAGCCACCTGATAGCCAGCAGGGCCCACTACTGCATGCCTCTGCAGGCCAAGGGCCTTGGCTGACTGGGCTAGCAAATGTAAGAGCTTTCTCCGTGCTGGGTTCTCTAACGCCCCGGTACTCAAGCTATACAGGAGACCTGTCGGGACCCCAGTCTGGTCCTGAGACTGAATGCCAGGTGCCAGACCTTGGGCACAAAGACGAAGGCCTCGGTAGTCAGCTAGAGCAGTAGGGAGGGTGTGTAGAGCCTGCAAGTCTCCTTCTAAATCACTGTAGGCCTGTATGGCTTGAAGTTCAAGTCTTTGTGCTGCCCTTCGACCCCGTTCACCACCCATCCAATCTTCTCCAGGCCCACCAATGTTCATAAACAGGCCACCCCACAGGAATGCTGGAGCTTCGTTAGCGCCATTAATTGGATCAACAAAGCCATCAATCACTTTTTCAGCAGCCTGGGCCACAGCCCATGTAAAGGCACTATTGACCTGTAGGGAATAGGAAAAGGAAAGGTTTCAGACTGGTAGGTTAAGTACAGTATATGAAAATATACACTGATTTTAAGAACTTGATTATGTGCATGCACTGGTTTTCAAATGTCTGGACCTGTAGTAAGGTTTTTTCTCTTTGGAGTCTCTCTTCTAATGTGGTCTGTGGTAGATCTCTAGCTGTTTGCATTTCCTCGTTCCAGTCTGGTGCCTGAACACACACACACACACACACACACACACACACACACACACACACACACACACACACACACACACACACACACACAGTGACCAACAATGCACAGACTGAATTGATGGCTAGAAGAGCCATACATTTTGGAAAGGGGACGAGAGAGGGATTTAAGGATGAAATACCTGAGCGTTAAGTCCTTGCTCCAAACCCAGTCTACAGCTATGGTTAGTTTTATGAGAGTAGAGTGCCGAACCTCCAAGCCAGCTCATAGTATGGTAAGGGGTGGACATAGACTCTTCTGTCGACAGTGTAGGCCTGAGGTGGAATAAGACACATACATTTTATTCTAATCACTGTTTTTGAGTTTTGCCTGGTGAACTGTTCTGCATGAGCATAAAACATTACTTTAATGCACACTACTATTTGCACTACCATGGATTCTTACACTTTATGTACATTACTGGTCTGTCATATGTCGGAAATTTCTTGTGCTCCTAGACCAAGTGGCTTCCGACTTTAGTTGGGACTTACACAATAAATGTAAAATAGTCTCTTCAAAAGAAGCCAAGACACTAGGATGAGTAGAGCAAAGGTAGAGTTTATTGCGGCAAACCACAATCAACCCGAGAGCATCCGCATGTCATGACATCGATGGTCTGACCACACCTGGCATTTCCTCCTGTTTTTATACATTTTGACCCTTAACATTGATAACTCCCCAAACCTAGGTCCTCCGCAATTACCATCACTTATTACCATTATTGGAAATCTTCAGATGTAAACCTTCCCCCAAGTATTTTTAACTATTATTAACATTCAAATATTCCAACATTCAAAAGGTCAATTCTGATTACATTATCTTCAAGATTGTTCGAGAGGGTTGGACCACAAAAAGTGGGAAGTATACCACTGTTTCACTTCATTATTTTACTTTGCTTGGTTGCCCGTGCAATTTAATCATGTGTGAGTACATTGCATTTTCCTTATTTCATAGATTATTCTATATTCTATATTACTATTATTATTATTATTTTGTTAGCAATTTTATTACTTTGCATAAGCTTATTAGTATTTTTAAAATATATTCTTAACTTTATTACTTTGATGGTTTTAGTAGGCTGCTTAGGCTTTCCACAAATGTGGTAGATCTCACTGAAGAGGTATCATTCCCTTTTTTGGCCTGCACTTGGGGCGAGCTTCATGGAAGACATGTTCTCCATCCCCTTTTACGGCAATATCAATAAACTTCCCAATTCCTGACACCTACTGTGTCTGCATGTGTTATTTTGCCTATGAGAGGTGGGGCTCTTATCACATGTTGTTATTGAGTGTCATATGAACTATGGGACTTTACTATGGGTTATGTTTACTCGAACACGAGTAAACTAATATTCAATCCTACACATATACTCTGTATAAAATGGGCTTATTTAATCTGGATTGTCTCATATAGTATGTACTGTCTTGTATAGTCTTGCCTATAAGCTAAATGTATAGTGTTATTTATATCTGTACTTTTAAGTCACCAGCAGCTGGAACCGAATTCCTTAATTCCTAATAATAGTATAATAATGTGCAGCTTGTATAGTAGTATTGATTTACTGTCCTCTGAAAATAACTCAACATACAGCCATTAGTGGTAAAATAGCTGGCAACAAAAGTGAGTACACCAGACCTGAACCCTATTGAGCATCTGTGGGGCATCCTCAAGTGAAAGGTGGAGAAGTGCCATGTGTCTAACTTTCAGTAACTCTGTGAAATCATTATGGAGGAGTGGAAGAGGATCCCAGCAACAACCTGTGCAGCTCTGTTGAATTCCATGCCCAGGAGGATTAAGGCAGTGCTACACAACAACGGTGCTCACACAATGAAACACTACACAAAGTTTTGACATGTTTACAGGGTGTACTCAGTTTTGTTGCCAGTTATTTAGACAATAATGGCTGTATGTTGAGTTATTTTCAGATGACAGTTAATCTGTACTGCTCACTGACTTCTCTAAAATATATAAACTTTTCATTTCATTGCATTGTCTCTTGAGAACATATAATAAAATGGTTGCAGAAATGTTTAGGGTGTAGTCCCTTAGTAAGATACAGTATATACAGTAAAACCCTGTTGTACGAGCAACCTATAGTACGAGCAAACGGAGATACGAGCAAACTCCCTCGCAAAATTTTACCCTGTTTCACGAGCAAATTTCGAAAGCACGAGCAAACCCACGCTGCCAGTTCCCCGTTTTCGGTGGAGGGTCGCATCAGTCGCTTAGATGATGACGTATCACTCAGTTGCTCTCATTGTTCAGTGCAGCAAAAACGTAACTGTGGCAGCGGGGGCTTGGCCGAGCGGCAGTTTGTGAATGGAGGGCGGGTCCGGGAGCAGATAGGCAGGGGATTCCCTCACCTGAAGTTAATGTGACCTAATGATTGTTCTCTCTTTTCAAGTGATCGGAGGGTGCATTTAAGGAGCAGAGCATGTGTGTGTGTGTGTGTGTGTGTGTGTGTGTGTGTGTGTGTGTGTGTGTGTGTGTGTGCGTGCGTGCGCCAGAGACTTCTGCGTGGGGCACTAAGCAGACCGACACAAAAAAAACAAAACAAATAAAAGTGGCTCCCGTATTCATACGCTCTCCCACAGTAACTTTTTTTTAGTTTTATATTTATATTTCACTAGAAATCTTGAAAAATGTCTCCCAAGAAAATCAGTGATGGTGCTGTGAAAACGAAAGTAAATAGAATTACATGGAAACCGAGAAGGTTACGAGTGTGGTGCGCGTCTCACACTCGCAATCAACCACTACCACATGAGTAAGTGTTAAATTATGTTTATATTACGGTCATTTGCTGTGTATTTGTTTTTAAAAATAGGCTACAAATACTTTTTATGTGCAGAAATAAGCGATAGAATGAGAGCTCGGAACGGATTAAATCACTTTTACATTCATTTCAATGGGGAAAATCAGTTCGAACATAGGAGCAAATGGACACGAGCAATTTTCAAGTACGAATTATGCTCGTACAATGGGGTTCCACTGTATACTGATTACTTCTAATGAAATAGTCATTAATCTACACACTAGTAGTCTACATTAGGAGTTTAATATATACGTTATTGCCCTCCATGGCCAAATTGTGCTGTCACACATTGGACAAAGCTATGAAAAACATTTTTTTAATGCTCACAAAAGTTTTTAAAATGGAAAATGGAAAAAAGTTGGAACAACCAAATCTCAGAGAACGTCTGCTAAACTCAGTAATCAGGTCAGAGGGGTCTTCAATCAGACAGCACCCAATGGCCCCTCTAAAAACAGAGCTTCGGTGTTTCCCTGCAAAAATGTTCAGCTCAGAAATTCTTCAGGGCTCAACTGAAAAGTGACGGCTCTAAGGTCTGTCAAGCACTTAAAAGACTTTGTGTGTATAAAGAAAAAAATTCTTAAGACAAAATTTTGATAAGAGAAGAATGTAAATCTTGGGCTAAATTGCCTATTACCTGGTAATATCATTCTCATATTGAAGTTGTAGCATCAGTCTATGAAAGACCTTCTACTTTAGAAGCTTCTTCAAAAGGTACTAATACAAGTGAAACCTTTGTTTGTTTTTTTATCTGTTCTGTTATTTCATTTAAATAAACTCAAAACATTCTCCATACACTGTAACAAAAAGCAAGGATGCCCTGTCAGGTTATCCTTTAAATGGAAAAATGTAGTTGAGTTGAGAATATAGGCAGAAGTGTTAGTTTTAAGAGCTGAGAAAATGGGGAGGGACCTCCAGGGATATATTCAGTTAATATATAGTTTTTTCAGCCATCACTCATTTCAGATTTATTCATCATCAGGCTCCTCTGGCATTTTTATTGAGGCAGCATAGCAGTGTACTTCAATTTCTAAGTAATGAACAGAACCAACAAGCTGTGTACACTTCTGGGTTACCTGTGTCGGAGTGTACTGAAGTTATGCTTGAACTGTGGACTGATTTGAGACAGCAGGTCAGTCAGGCAGTGACACACTGCAGTGGATGAGGCAGGACGTGGGTCAAAAACATCCACGGTGGACCTTAAATCAAATAGACAAACAGTCAGAGGAAGTGCAGCTGGCTAGGTTTAGGGATAGGTTGGGTTAAACGTTGTCCTCACCTGTTTACATAGAACCCTCGAGGAGATGAAGTAATGTCATAGTTCTTGCCCTCCAGTGTTTGGACGCTAATGTACAGATAGTCACCCTGGAGTTTCCTGGAGCCCGGTGGGGGGTTCCAACAGCTAAGTGACAAATCCAGCAGGCAGTTGGGAACCTATTATGAAGACCAGTATTATATTTATCATATCGTGTCACGGTATAGACATCATTTTGTGAAGGGGTCAAAAAAATATACATACATACATACACATATACATATACATATACACATATATACATATGTATATATATGTATACACAATCACATATCAGGGCTGTCAATCAATTAAAACACTTAACTGTGATCGTCAAGAATTAACTCATGATTAATCGCAACTTAATCACACATTTTATCTGTTCTAAATGTACCATAAATTAATACTTTTCAATTTTTTGATACTCTAATCAACATGGGCATCGACAAATATGGTAACTTCAAAAAAATATTGTAAACGTTTTAAAGTAAAGTAATTATGGGGTTTAAACTACGTAAATCATCAGGACACCAAAAGGAACTAATGGAGAGTGTGTTAGAGAAGTGAAGAAAAGAGTGCAGGCAGGGTGGAGTGGGTGAAGAAGAGTGACAGGAGTGATTTGTGATAGTAGGGTATCTGCAAGAGTGAAAGGGAAAGTTTATAGGTCTGTGGTGAAACCTGCGATGTTGTATGATTTAGAGACAGTGGTGTTGAGTAAAAGACAGGAGGCGGAGCTGGAGGTAGCAGAGCTGAAGATGTTGAGGTTTTCGTTGGGAGTGATGAGGATGGACAGGATTAGAAATGGGTTTATCAGAGGGACAGCGCATGTAGGACGTTTTGGGGACAAAGTGAGAGAGTTTGGACGTGTGCAGAGGAGGGACATGGGATATATCAGTAGGGGAATGCTGAGGATGGAACCACCAGGAAGGAGGAAAAGAGGGAGGCCAAGGAGGAGGTTTATGGATGTGATGAGGGAAGACATGCAGGTAGTTGGGTTGAAAGAGGCAGATGTAGAGGACAGGGGAGTATGGAGGCACATGATCCGCTGTGGCGACCCCTAATGGGAGAAGCCGAAAGAAGAAGAAGAAGAAGACTCAATTTAATCAATTGAATTTAAAAAGTGTATTTTATTTTGTATTAAATTTTATTAAATATTATTTTATATATTATTCAACAAAGCAGGTATTTTATTCCAAATTGTTTTAAATATGTTAAGAATAATATACTGCATTAATAAAAACCAACAAGCAATTTTATGTTTTGCATTGAATTTTGCATTTTGAAATTGAACCGAACCATGACTTAAAAACCGAGGTACGTACCGAACTGTGAACTTTGTGTACCGTTACACCTCTAATAAAAATGTATGAATAAATAAATAAAATAAATAGAATAAATAATAATCATCATAATAATAATAATATTTTATATATATATATATATATATATATATATATATATATATATATATATATATATATATATATATGTGTATATATATATATATATATATGTATATATATATATATATATATATATATATATATATATATATATGTGTATGTATGTGTGTGTGTATGTGTGTGTGTGTGTGTGTGTCTGTGTGTGTGTGTGTGTGTTTGTACCTCAGAGTATGTGCTATTCGGCAGTAAGGTGGCCAGAGGAGGGCGCTCAGTAGCCCCAGGTACGATGTAGTCAGGAGGTGAAGGAGTTTCGCTGGTCTGCTCAGTCTTATTTTTTTTGCCCTTTGATGAGTGACTAGAAGAAGCATCTAAAACACGGACACATATTTAAAAATGCTACATAGACAGCAGCCCTATTTTTTTTAATAAACCAATGTGTCTATAGCAGGAGAACTGAGAGGACATAAAAACATGTTAGAAGCCGAACGTATGAATCACATAGTTCACTAATATACATACATATACATACAGCTTACATACATTAGAGCTATAGTAATGTGTTGGGAAGTGATGAGACTTTACTGTAAATACAGATAACCCATTGCTTCATACCAGCAGTGTGTGTGAGTGTATTTAGTATACTCTGGGATCTGCCCTCCCTCAAGGCATCCTGAGGACTAGGAGCACTCAGCAGCTCCTGAACACGAGCCAGATGAGCTTGAGCTGACCGGGGTGAGTATGGCTCTGGAACAGACACAAAAGCACACGTGAAAGGTAAGCTCAGGACAAGCACCATCAAGTTGTAAGAGTTACACACATTTTAATGATACCTTAATAATCGCTAGCCGTTACACACGGGTGTGGTTATTATTCCGTGAAATTCAGTTGTTTTCCTACAGTCCCGAATGGGTTCAAATATTATTTTAAAAATTACATCTCAGGCCGTATTAAAACAACGAAGAGAAATGCAAAGTTAAATTTGCCTTTTTACTGTTGTGTAATTAGATAAATATACAAATATGGTATTAGCTAAAATGTCATAATTTTTATTTTCAAGCTTTATTTCGAATACTCATTTAGAAAGAATGAACAGCACTTTGCTTATCCATTAGGATTTTCACAATCATCACTGTAACTTGTGTGAAATATGTGGAGGTGGAGATGGTGGAGGTATCAATATGTGGGGCAGGTGGCAGCTCAGTGGTTAAGGCATTGGACAATCCCACCACCACCAAGCTGCCACTGCTGGACCCTTGCGCAAGACCCTTAACCCTCCCTTGCTCAGTTGTAAATCACTGGATAAGGGCGTCTGCCAAATGCCGTGAATGTAAATATAGACATTCTCTTTTCAATTTATAGGAACACCCATACACCTGCAGTTATCTAATCAGCCATTCATGTGTCAGGTTATACAAATACAGGTCAATTGTTTCAGTTAATGTTCACATCAAATATTAAGATGGGAAAAAAATAATCACTGTGACTGATCATAAAATTATTTTCTTTCAGGAACTGCTGATCTTCTGGGATTTTCATACAATAAAATTAAAGAGGAAAAAAATGCCAAATTAGTTTGTGCTGCTAGAGGGATTACAATAGTCTATATATTCACTCTTTACAAATAAGGTGAGCAAAAATGCATCTTAGCATGTACAAAACATCAAAGTCAGAGTCTCCCCACACAATAGGTGGTTTGTTTTTCACACCCTTTTATAACTTGACTGGGGGGGGGGATCATCAGAGAGCAGCAGTTTCTAAAAATACCCAGACTAGAAGATCTGGCACCAACAACCATGCAATGGGTAAAATCACAGAGAACACTTTTCCATATTCTAAAGTGTGGAGTGGACTTTTATCTGCATGATTTTATGTGCTGTAAAGGTGCCAACTGAATGGTGGAATAGATAATTGCATGAATGAGGAGTAGTGTATTTAGTTTGCATTCAGGCCTGTTAAGCATATATGAACCACAACACTGTTTTAACACAATGTTTAGCATTAGTATAGAAGTTAACACTGGAACACACTGATCTCTAGTGACCATAGCCAATTTGCACATTCAAAAATCCAATGAATGCAATATTTTAAGATTTTGCAGTGAGTTTATATGCATTGCATTTCAAATGAAAGCCATAGCCCATTTTACTAAATGTGATACAAAGCAGAAGAATATGCACTATGAGTCATGCTGAAACTATTTATTACTTGCCCTCTATTAATCTGAGTGTGACTCCTGCTTTGAAGCCTTTGATACTCTGGAGCTCAGCAAAAGGGTCGAGGTTTGCACCAGACATGGAGAGAGCAAGAGATGTCCGAGGAGCCACTTCTTCTTTATTAAGAATCGTCATTAGGGCATCCTGGACTAGACAGAACCCAGGGATCTGTAAAGACAACCACATAAAAATGTCCAACTTTTTTAGGGCCCTGTTTTTTCTTTCTCAAGAGAGATTGCTGCTCTCTACTACACATCTAATAAATAAATATTATCAGAAAGCACGAAGTACACAATTTAGGGGAGTGAGCCGCAAATTTGTACTCAAAACATTTCTTATTCTTTAAGATAATGTAACCTGGGAAGTACCTAGCATCCACGTTATTTATGGATGTAATAGATATGAACCGCTGATATGAACAGTGAATTTATTTAATTAGTTTCGGGATGAAACTAATAAATATCAACCTATTTAATCTCAATATATCTTATTTATTCTCTGAAAACAGTCTCACCGTTAGCTCAAACGCATCCACTCCTGCCCCTTGGACCTTCACAGTATATGAGCAATCATCTTCCTTCACCAGTACTCCAGTTTGTTTTCCATTGGCTGAATCTGGACAGTGAAATAATAAGTTACTACATTTGTTATATTTGGGAATGTTTAGGCTAAATTCATATTAAAAATTGGGCTATTTGTAGTATTTCCATCATTTTGACACTGCATTTTTATTGCTGTGAAATCTAATCTTCCCAATTAGGATTCAAGCCACTGAAAACCGAGAGTGTATATGTATTTGCTGGTACTGTAGCTGCTGCCAGCAACTGGTAGTGTAGCTGTAATGAGAACAGCAGAATTCACACTTAAATGTGCTCTGCAGTCATCATTCAGGAATCCTCTCCTGCACCCACACGTCTCAGAAGGGAGCCAAATACCTGACCCATATCTAGTAATACAAATGTAAATAATCCAAAGGAAAATGTTGGCTGGGAAAATGTTAACTAAAAATTAAGGCATATTTTAAAACCGTTATTTCAGTCTTTAAATTTTCCTCCACCTATCACTTTTACTCATCACAATGTAACAACAGTTAAACATGTACAACAGGTGTTTGTACTGCCGAAAATTAGACCTTAGCAAGTAAAAAATATCTTAAGTATAACTGAATGGTTCTACATCATATGAGGTTAAATATAAAATATTGATTATTAAAATCCTAGACCTCTTAAAATGAACATTAACTGGAATAAGAAAGCATTATTTGCATAAGCAAATTGAAAAATTTAATGTATGAAAAAGCATCTAAAAACAAGCTAAACACTGATTTCTAATAAACTAATTATAAAAAAGCTAAATTTGCCCACATTTTAAACATTTTCAATTTTATTTGTGCAAGGTGACATAGCTTTAGATCAGAAGGTACTGTAGTTCCGGCCCTGATTTAACATTCTATGTCAACTTCACACCCAGGGACAAGGAGGATCACATGGATACCTTCTTGGTGCATGCACACACATGTAGTGATCCATCGAAATGCTCAAGGTGGCTGTGTGAAGTCATGCAACCATAATTTTTATTTCTTTCTGTTCACCTCATGTACACCTCAAAGCTTTTTTGTGGTGCAGTACAAGATAACTGCTTTACGTAACCCGTCTTCCAAAAAAGGACTCATATTATCTACAATATCTTCAAGTGAGGTTTTTTGTTATCTTTCTAGCATTGTTATCCCTTATAACCGTGCTGTTCTTGAGTTAGCTACAAACTATGCTGAGCAGTGGTCCCCAACCTTTTTTGCACCACGAACTGGTTTAATGTCAGACAATATTTTCACAGACCGGACTTTAAAGTGTGGTGGAAAAATACAACAAAATAAAATGATACGACCGGCATAAAAACTGGTATTTTTTATATTTAAATATAATAATAAATGTGAATCCACTGTGTTGTTTTTTGCTCGCTTGCGGGTTCCAATTTAGCCTTAATGTATTATGTGTTAGCGGCCGGAGCAGCCCCTTTAAGAAGGTAGCGGATGGAGGTAAGACATGTGACCAAGGCATCTTGACATGCATCAAGAGTGAGTCATAGACAGATGTAGCAGAGAAAATCCGGTAATTTTCCAAAATAAAACAACTTTCAGAATCAGATAATAAATAAAACGGAAATAATGTAAGTTATGTTTTTTTCCTTTCTGTGCGGCCCGGTACCAATTAACCCATGGACTGGTGCCGGCCCGGGGGTTGGGGATCACTGACTACAGCACGAATCCAGGTACAGCTTTCTTTAGTGTTTTTATTTTATTTTTTTTTTTTTACACATCTAGCAACTTCTAGTCTGCTAGCATGAATGAATAGTCCTCTCTTGATGTATAATGCATGTGCACGTGTTGAGGGTTTGTGGGAACTTAAAGACTTTCTAATTGGATTATCCTCAAATGCCTGTGGTTAGACCTAAAATATCAGACAGAGATGCACCTTTGTCTTACTTGCACTAGAAGCACTGCTTTTTGCATGGCAGTTGTCTGCATGTAAGAGGTGCTGCTCTGAAGAGTGATAGTTACCAAGGACCCCTCCCACACCAGCTCAGGTGTCACAGTAGCACAAGGGCTGTGTAAATCCAAGGTATTATATCATCACATAGTTGGACCTAAGGCAGTCTATCTAATCCTCAGATTCTTTTAGATGTTTGGAGATACTGCCACGTGTTGAACTGCATGATTTAGCTACACAAGTTTGGCTAGCACACAGTAACTCACAGATTAGGACTGCACAACAATGACCACACTGTCAAGACAGAATGACATCTAAGCCCAGAAATGGTGTGCCTGAAAAGCATTATGTATATTGTAGTTTACACCTAACAAGAACCAGAAAACCTCTGGGACAGGATGCACTGGTCCATTAGCCTCTTTGATTTGGTTCTCATACAGCTTTATCATTGTTTTAGTGCCCTGATAGAAAAAAAACTTAAAAAACAAAAGAAAAAAAAAGATTTTATGATAATTTGCCATGAAATTATGTATGTGAGACATCATAGTGTTCCTAACAGCTGTCATTCATTTTGTAGTCATTTGAATGTGTTGTGGAAGTTGGTGCTGTAATGTTGTCATGTTAATGCCTGTTTATGTAAAAAAAAATCCCCCTCTGCAGAGGTTCTATCTATTTAGACACATGCAGATACTTGATGTTTTAAATATATATTACAGAAAGTTTCATCTTAGTAAACAATAGAGGAGGTTCTAAAATAGCATTATTTGTTACTGACCTACAAAATAATGTCATTTGGTTAATAATGGCTCTAAAATACCAGAGTAAGTGCCTTCATAACTATTCATAATAGCAGCACATTATTAGTTAAGAATAGTTACAGTATTCTATCGAATCAAATACAAATGCCCCTGCATGACCTCCAGAGGTAAAACAACTATTAAAACTACCAATGCTGGTCATCAAAACACACCGTGCCAAATTATGATTAAAAACATACATACGCAAAGAATTTGTTTCTGTTTGAAACACAAAGCAATATTAAACCAACCAAACCCAGTTAACTTTTGTGCGTGTGTGTGTGTGTGTGTGTGTGCAAACAGCCAAAATACAATTTTATTGCATTATTCGAAATGTGAGTCACTCCGTGTTAACGGTTCTGCTTTCAGCTTTATATTTGCACATTTGAAATCTTTTAATAAGACAAGACCCAGCTTGATTTGGTGTAATCTTGCCTGTTATAACAAACCTGCCTAAAGGAAAGAAGAAACGGTCACATTTTCTTGCTTAGACACCTGGGGCTTCTAAGCATGTTGGTGGAGGAGGAATTACCCCATGGTGATTGCTGGTTGGCAGTTTGAATCTGGTCCAAAAATGGAAGAATCATTCAAATACAAAGGACACAGAAACACAGGCCCTTCTCTTCAATGCTCAGCAATACATTTTCTAACAGGGCTACACATTTGAATTTCTAAAGCATTTTTGGCTCGATGCCAGAACAATCTTCAATAAGGTAGTAAAAGTGCCAGGTTGAAAGAAGGTTTATGACAGTGGGAGGGTCACCCCTTAAATCAAGAAATCCTTAATAAACTATGACAAGCTTTTATTTTCTCTCCACAGAAGTGTTCATCAGCCCGTGTCCTGGAGTTTTTGGAGGTTTTGTTGTTTTATTTGCTTAAAAAAAATGTGAGCTAACTAATCATATAACTAATAGTCCCTCTCTTAGTCAAGATTATTTGGGTTGGTCAAATAAGTTGCAAACAAATAAGTCATGCCAGTCTATATGCCATCCCAAAAGTCAAAGCTATAACGACGGTGGTTACAAAGTGTCCACTGGTTACAGTATACTGTTGAGTGGATTTTCGTTTTGCACCAAAAAACAAACAAGATATTCTGCAAAGGCAATGCTTTCCTGTAGAACAGATCAGTAGATGATGCAACAAAACCTTCACCACTCCATGTGTAAAACCTGCTTGCTATTTTCAGTTCGGGTGGGTGTTAAAGCAGGCAAAGAAACTACAGTGTGAAAAGGCGAGGAAGTCCCATATTGGAGCAAATGTTCTGCAGAAGAAATTCAGAAAACTGCTGGAAGAAACATTCACCCTAGCTCAGGATTGTGTGACAGAAGAGTGTGAAGAGACGAGAAAATACACAGTACAGTCATCTGAAAACTATGTACTGTCAACTTTACTCCTATTACTCTAGGTCATCTGGGGTATTAGAGGAAACACACATTTCTGCCCAGCTTTGAATCCTGTTTCCCAACATCAACTCTTTCTACAGCCCAGGAGCAGGGAGGATTGAACAAAATGGATGAGGGTTGTAAAGTGTTGATGATCTACCCGAAAGAAAAGTAAGGGACAAAAAGAAGGAAAAGAAGGGGGTCAGGAACGAAAGATAAACTCCATGGGCTGTTCTTACCCATTTGCCTCTGCTCTCCATTTCCTCTTTTTGCTGAGTCTCTCATTTTGTCCTTTGCTCCACGTCTTTCTCTTATAGAGGGTTTTTGTCGGAAGCATCAACTTTCTCGATCGTGTAGTTTTACAGCGTGGTGTTACCCGAGCTATCAGGTGTGAATGTGCTTCAACTTTTTCACTCCTTTTTTTCTCTTCTGTTTTTCCCTCAGCCCTGCCTCTTTTTTTACTCGCTGGCTTTAAGCCAATAAGCCTCCTCCCTCTTTCTCTTCCCCTCCCTCCGCCACTGGACTCGCCTCTGCCAGGCATGTTTGACTGGGTGTGTCCTCTCACTCTTCCACACATCTGCCTGAGAAAGAGTTACCGTGAAATAAAACAGAGAGAGAGAAAGAGAGAGGTAGAAAGATAGATAGACAGCGTCCCCTCCCCCATACTCTCTCTCTCTCTCTCTCTCTCTCTCTCAGTTTCCCCTCAGGGGAAGGTGGGAACCTGTGCGTTTTCTGCTTCCACAACTACTGCAGAGTTTTTGTTTTTTTTGTTTGTTTGTTTTGGACCTTCATAAAAGATACAAAAAATCACACATTTTACAGTATTGTATATTTTACAGCAGTGAAACATGCCTGATGCTTCAAAGCATAGTTTTCATATGATATGTGAAGAATGCATGCGTATGAGTACAGGAGGAATGGCAAAATCTTTCACACACTTAAACCAGTCCTGAATCAGGAGTTCTTGGATTCTTTGACTTTTGAGCAAAAACGCAGTTGTGGAGTTGTAAAAGTTGTGGAGAAATATTAGGACAGTAGATCATTTGCTACTATTATTTAAAGAGTTGGTGGAAATGCAACAGATTATACAACCCTTCTAGCTTCAGTATTATTGCTATGCAACATTTCTAACCAGTTAAATAAAAACAGTAAAATCACCCAAAACTTGTATTAAGCAAGTTAATTAAGTAATAAGGAAGCTAGAAATGACTTTACCAGCTTACAAACACAATCTATTAGTTTGGTCAGGGTTTAGGCAGATGGTCAGGTGGATTTTTCAGCAGGATTCCCAGATTATGAATTATATGAAGGTTCAAGAAAATAAAGGTAAAGGTGACAAGAATTGTACTTCTGTACAATTATGTGGATGTTGAACATCAAATAAACATTTGGCTGGTTTTCATACTGGTATTTAGTTTTCATACAAAAATCTCGTCACACCCAAATAACCTGAAAAAAAAGGTACATTTTGTACCACTGAGAGAGGGCACATGCTGCCACATAGTTTTAAGATATGTAAAGTTCTTAATGCCTTTGGGCAGATTTTTACACAAGTCATAACTAATCCAGTGGTAAAGTGCCCACTAAGTAGGTCTCTATTAAAGCACTCAGGTAAAATTAAGAGTGAGGTTCTGACCTAAACCACATGCTTCCATGCTAATAAATATGGCAAATGATTACTCCACTAATGATTCTCTCTCTAGTATAAAAATAGTTTACCTCTCATTAGCTGTTTTTTTTTTTTTTTTTTTTTTACATCACACAGATAGCATACTGTCCTCACCTATACAGCACAGGGTCTTAGTCCTTGTCCTGAATGATCTCTTGCACTGTACATTGTAGTGCTTTAGTACAGTTGTAGCTGATAGATGAATTAGGTGATCCACAGAAATGTTCATTGACGAGGGTCCTCCAGATTGGCAACCTGTGCATTTACAGCTACAACAACTACAACAACAATAATTATAAGAACAAGAATTGGACACATATTACACAGTTACTGAATACTATAGTATTGAACCATGTCTGTAGCTTCTCCTGCTTATAAGGGCATGTAAAGAATGCACGTGTATGAGTACAGCTGAAAAGGTAGTGAATTTCACACACCTAACCAGTCGTGAATCAGGATTTACAATGGATTTTTTGAATTCTAGAAAGAAAAATATGTCAGAGTAATGGAGGAAAAATAGGGCAGGCCTTCAACTTGCACTGTCAGCTGCAGCTCTCCATGTTAAGTTTATTAACAACTCATTTGATTATTTTAGTAATACTGTAAATTTTGCTTGGTCTGAACAGTATATATATATATATATATATACAGTATCTCACAAAAGTGAGTACACCCATCACATTTCAGCAACCATTTTAATAAATCTTCTTAAGGGTCAATACTATAGAAATTATATTGATATATGATTATATATCAGTACAGATTTACTGTCCTCTGAAAATAACCCAACATACAGCTATTGTTGTCTAAATAACTGGCAAAAAATGTGAGTACACCCTTTGTGAGATACTGTATATATTTACAAAGTATGTGGACACCTTACACGTGTTTGCTGAATATTCCATTATAGAATGAATCCTTTCTTTGCTGTTATAACAACCTTCACAGTTCTGCAAAGGTTTTTCTACTAGATTTAGCAAAATGGAAGGGATATGATAATTTAGCCACAAGAGCATTAGTGAGGTCAGACTCTGATGGTTCAGCTTAATTGGTTCATTAAATACAAGAAATGGAGAGAAAAAAAGTGTAAGGATATAATGGATGCATAAAAAAAACTCAGCCAATGCATCAATATTAAACTCTTATAAAACTCTTTAATAAACATATAAAAGAATATGTTGGATAAAAGTATAGAATATTATTTAGGCCTACTACTTTGTAATAGAAGTTGACTACTGTGTTCATATAGAAAAAGAGGGTTTTTTTAAGTAAAAAGTGAAAGTTTCAGTCAGACTAGACAAAAGAGAGTAAACCATGCATCTTCAGAATCGGAACATTTTTTAACTAGTGTACATACTGTAAGTAGAGTCAACACCTAGGCAATTTCAGTAACATGATAGGATTATAGTTTAATTAATGGAAAGAAGGTTTTTATTAAAAAAAAAACAAAAAAACAAAAAAGGTGTGTCTCAGGATGCACCCACTATATATTCAACCTATTACATTGCAGGGTTATTTAAATAACTACAGTTAAATTTCATATAGATCAACGTAATTTAGGCACAGCAGTAAAACATATGTTGGTATAAATAGAGAGGGGTATTTGGAAGGGGGTTGAAATTGAAACTCACCAGACAAGTTTAACACTGTTCCAGATCTTATCTATACTAAGAATGTTTATTACCTCTTTTGTCAGACCAATTCAATCCTTAAAGTAATATATTACCCAAAACATCCCAGACACAAAAAACACCTGAGAAAATAGTTTGTGGGATGTTCAGTATAGATTTTTTTTTATAAAACTTTTCATTACAGCCATAGTTTGTGAAAGTATATAATGCAGGTATTGCAATAAAGAGTTTATTCAAAATAAAGGGGAAAAAATGTTTAAAAACATTTTAAACATTTTTGAAAGTAACCAAAAGTCATACAAATATCACTCACAATTATGACACAGAATACTCTTGCATTCCTGTTGTATACAAATCAGTAAAGTTTGTAAAAATGACCAAAAAAACAAAAAACTTTATTCATGGTAGTTTCCCCAACAATTTTTTACAGTTACAGTTTTGAATTTATTTTTTTCCCCTATTTCTTACTACATTTCAAAATGTAATTAAACCAGTTTAAACATACTCGCACTTTCAATGGTGATTCTTTTCAGTTTAGGATTAAATATATGGACAGAAGCTCCATATTTCTACAGATTTCATCCATCAAATCCACAGTGAGTTAATGATTGAATACACAGTATCTCATAAAAGTGAGTACACCCCTCACATTTCAGCAACCATTTTAGTATCTTCTCAAGGGACAATACTATAAAAATGGAACTGTTTCGTGTTGGAACCACTCAATTAACTGCAGTTCCCCAGTACCAGCAGCACTCACGCAGCCCCAGACCATGATGCTACCACCACCATGCTTGACTGTAGGCAAGACACAATTTTCTTGTTACTCCTCACCTACATAGCATGAGAACTCAACTCCTTTGGGGCCTGTACCAAGTGAAACCCATCTTGAAAATTCTCTTTAATTATCTTAAATGGAAAGGCATCCCAGGAACAACCTGTGCAGCTCTGGTGAATCTTATGCCCAGGAGGATTAAGGCAGTGCTAGATAACAATGGTGCTCACACAAAATATTGACATTTTGGACTCAGTTTTGACAGATTTACTTGGGGTGTACTCACTTTTGTTGCCAGTTATTTTGACAATAATGGCTGTATGTTACATTATTGGAGGACAGTAAATATATACTGCTATAAAAGCTGCACATTGACTACTAAAGTATATCCAAGTTTTATTTCTATAGAATTGTGCCTTGAGAAGATACTAAAATGGTTGCTGAAATGTGAGGGGTGCACTCACTTTTGTGAGACACTAAAAAATATACAGGTAAAATATCCACTGGTCTCCAAAAAGACAAATTAAGATCATCTGCAGTCTTGATATGTGTGTTTATGCAGGTGTGAATTCTGCAAGTCCTGCTGTGTAATATTTCAAGGGGCAGTGTGTTAGTGTTTCCACTAATGTGTGATAAGGTACCATGAGAGTGTCAGACAGGAGGCCAGCTCTTGGCGACTTCTTCATGAACAGACTTGGGAAGCCACTGGCAGTATGCTGACAGGAGAACTGTTAGGAGAAATAAACAGATTTAATTTTAAACAAACATTAGACATTAAGTAGTACCTAGTCGTCACTTATCCCACAAAAGCTTTTGCATGTGGAGAGAGAGATTGCCAACAAGTGGTTCTACTGGAAACACGTGATGCCAGCCACCATCATTAAGCTGCTGTATATTACATCACAACACAGAAAAACACAATTAGAAAGGCTAATTAGACTCTTCTGTAAGAGTTAAGAGATGCACATGAGTGGTTAGTGCATCATCCTGCCCACCCAGAGAACAGGGCCAAATATGCTCTCATACACTCCTGGCTACAGTATAATGTAGGCCTTCTGCTACTGCCAGTGTCTGAACACTATGTTCTAAACAACTTGATTTGAATTTAACTAAATGTTTAACACTCTAGAATCCTAAAACCTCAGCAAGTAACAGGCATTAGATAGATAAGTATTTGAAATGTGTAGAGCACTCCAATTAAAAGTCACATCCCGCAGCACACACAGCCAGATCCATAAGTATTTGGACAGCGGCGCAAATTTTGCCTCCGTACACCACCCCAATGGGTCGGAAATGAAGCAGTCCCAAGCAAAGATAAATGGGGAGGGTTGCGTTAGGAAGGGCATCTAGCGTGAAACGTGCCAAATCAAATATGCAGATCACGAACCAAAATTTAATACCGGATCAGTCAAGGCCTGGGTTACCAATGACCGCCACAGGTATTGTTAGCCAACAGGGTACCGGTGGAAATTGGGCTACTGTTGGCCGAAGGAGGAGAAGGAGAGGAGGACAACGCCTACAGAGACAGCAGGAAAAGGAGAAGTGTAGGAGAGTGGAGGTTCGGGTTGGTACTATGACTGGTAAAGAGAGAGAGGTAGCTGATATGATGAGAGGGGAAAGATAGATATGTTGTGTAAGGAGAACAGTAGATAATTTGTAGTAAGGACAGGAACATTGCAGGTTTAAACTGTTCTCTTTCATGGTGTAGATAGAAAAATAAATAGTGTAGGGGTGATCCTGAAGGAGGAGTTTAGTAAGATTGTAGTGGCGGTGAAGAGAGTTTCTGATAGGGTGATGAATGTGAAGCTGGAAGTTGAAGGGGTGATGATAAATGTCATCAGTGTCTATACTTCACAAGTGGGTTGTGAGATGGAGGAGAAGGACAAATTCTGGAGTGAATTAGATGAAGTGCTAGAAGGTGTACCTAGGAATGAACGAGTGGTGATTAGGGCAGACTTTAATAGCATTAAAGCATTAGGAGCATAGGGTGACATAAGAGTGGAGGAAGGTGCAAACAGGTGGATTATGTTCTATGTAGGAGATGCAACCTGAAGGAGATTGGAGACTGTAAGGTGTTGGCGGGGGACAGTGTAGCTGGACAGCATCGGATGGTGGTCTGTATGATGGTTTTGGAGGTAAAGAAGAGGAGAAGAGTGATGACTGAAAGAAGAAAAAGATGGTGGAAACTGAAGGAGGAAGACTGTAGTGTGAGATTCAGGGAAGAGGTCGGCTCGGTGGTGGTGAAGAGGGGCAACTACTGAAAAGGTGATAAGGGAGACAGCTAGAAAGGTACTTGGTGTGACATCTGGAAATAGAAAGGTAGACAAAGAGACGTGGTGGTGGAATGAGGAAGTTCCAGGCTGAAAGAAGAGGTGACCATCTGTGAGCAACAGTATGGTTTCATGCAGAGGAAGAGCACTACAGACGCATTATTTGCTTTGAGAATGCTGATGGAGAAGTATGGAGAAGGTCAGAAGGAGTTGCATTGTGTGTTTGTGGATTTAGAGAAAGCGTATGACAGGGTGGAGAGAGGAGTTGTGGTACTGTATAAGGAAGTTAGGTGTGTCAGAGAAGTATGTGAGGGTGGTACAGGACATGTATGAGGACAGTGTGACAGCAGTGAAGTGTGCAGTAGGAATGACAGACTGGTTCAAAATGGAGGTTGGACTGCATGGTGAGGGATGGGGAGATTGAGATGGTCTGGACATGTGTTATATCGGTAGGAGAATGTTGAGGATGGAGCCACAAGGAAGGAGGAAAAGAGGGAGGCTAAGGAGGAGGTTTATGTATGTGGTGAGGGAAGACATGCAGGTAATTGGGTTGAAAGAGGCAGATGTAGAGGACAGGGGGGGTATGGAGACAGATGATCCGCTGTGGCAACCCCTAATGGGAGAAGCCAAAAGAAGAAGAAGAAGAAACACTTGGATAAAAATCCTTTATGGTAAATGGCTGCCTGAAGTCTTTAACCCATGAACATAAAAAAAAAAAAACGTTTTGTCAGCCCCTTAACTGCCTCTGCCTTCTATTGCCACTTGCTTGTGGGTTTTTCTGTCATCGGCTTTGTAAAACAGTAAGTAAAAAAAGAATGATCAGTTGGGTTGAGGTTTATTAACTAGTCTGTATGAAGGAGAAATCTGGATTGCTTTATATCACCCCCCTGAGCTAACTTGCTATATACTGAAGACATTAGGATTTGAGAGCAGAAGATGAACACAAGATAGGAGAGATCTTAGTTCAGTAAATCTAGCTATACAATCATCCAATATAATCTTTTGTGGAAATCAAAATGTCAGTCATTTTTGGTTAAAATTTCACATGCATTATCTTCAACTTACATCATAAATATCTATTTTTTTAAGTTTAGTGATTATATCAGTTCCAGAGAGGTTGTAGCCTACCAGAGCATTGAGACTCATGAGAAAATATTATGTTTATGAAAACCTGAAAAAATGTTTTTTTCCAAGCTACTGGCTATGGCCTGAATTGCCCACACCTACTTACATTTTTCATTTTTCTTCCATGCAGCTTCTAAGGCATCTCGGCTGTCGACTTTTTCTGACACCAACGCTCCCAAAAGATTTTCAGTTCGAGGCTGAAGCCTAAAATATATACATTGACACATTTTATACATCTTTCACCTATGCACAGAAAATTATTTATATATGTGGCTTGTGTTCTTACTTGGCCCATGTCTTCAGCATAGTTGTAGGGCTCGACAGTAAGCATGTACTGTGTCGCTGTAGTTTAGAACACACCTGGAGCATGTAACCCAGAAGTTAATCTCTAATTTCTCCATGTAATATGCATCTTACACACACAGATACAAAAACACACAAAACACTTACCTGTCCTTCCAGCAGAAACTTTGCAAAGAGTTTGTATCGCTCAAGCCCTTCAGGATGATCCATCTCAATGGCAGGAAGCTTCCACCCAACTCTGACTACAAATAAGGATGTGCACACAGTTTGTTAAACTAGAAAGAAAACAGCATGCCTCATCCATCAATACCTCTGGGCAGGGCGGAGGGGATAAGAAAACGAAAGGGTTCTTACAGAAAGTGCTCTGTTGTCGACACTTCACTTTGCCACTGACAGTGCAGTACCATGGGGCAGGGCTTTGTTCTGGTCCACTGAAGTGACAGTACTGGGGCAGAAGCTTAGGGATCCAATCAGCCTGCACTGCACACACTCCTATAAGTAACATTAATCATGTAAGTATTAGAGCACAATAGTTTCTACAAGTCTTTCACAATTCTCCAAAACTTCTCTATATCAGGAGTATGTATGCGATTTTTATAGGAACAGTTACATTAATTTCTTTATTTACAAAGGTATGGATAAGCCACTAATATTACTGAATGAAGACAAAGTTATATTTTAAAGCTTAAAAATTAATGATAAGTCTACAAAAAATATAATGTACAGTGAGTGTTTTGCTTTTCGTACTGTTGCTAAAAATGTTACTGTAAGTGCCACAAAATGGCTTATAAAGAAACACCATTGGTAAAATCTTTTGACACTGGTAAAATAAAAGCATACCACACTTTACCCCATCATTTTAACATTCATTTGTATTATTTAAGCTATATAATTACTTAGCAGATATGCTAAATTAAATATCTATGAGAGCTCCCCCATCTCTAGTAGCAAGTTGCTGGTCATTTACATGTAACTGCAACTGTAAGCCATGTGTTTGTGTTAATGAAACTAGTTACTGAGCTATAAGCAGTTCAAGTGAATTTTTATTTTCAGTCAGTTGATGACCCCAGATTTGCAGACCACCAGTTGCTGACTTCTGTAAAAAATAATAGGCAGAGAGAACAATGCCCTCATGCGTGTTGTATATGAGGGTATATTTAGTCTAAAGACTATAAGATAAGACTAGGGCCCGGTAAAGACACTCAAAACAAACATTGAAACCAATCCTGAGATAAACATACTGTAACACTCTTGTGCTAATGAATATTAGCCTGATTATAATTTTAATTTTATTATTTATTTTAACATAATTCTATTTCCAAAAATTAATTAGCGTTGCAGTGTAGACCTTTTTCATTCAATAGCTGATACATAAAAATAAATAAATAAATAAAAACATTTAAAAACGTGTGTGTAGTCTGACATTGTAACATGTTTCTATTACCAAATCTATTCCCACAGTTAATATGCTTATGCAAACACAACCTTGCATGCACACGCACACGCACACACCTCTCATGTACATTTTGGTAGTTTCCATGATCTCTTGGTAGACAACAAACTCAGGCAGTTCTTTGTGAAGTGCAGAGGAAGGATGTATAAACACAGGCTCATCCAGGAGCGGAGTCTAAACAGATACAAAAAATACAGCATTCAAAACATTGAGCTGTTTATCATACAAGTTACATTACTATAAACCATAACAGTTATTTCTAATAAAGTTATAAAAAAATAGTAGCTCAATCTAAACTGAGTGAAATAGATTATAAATATGAACTTTAATCATCTTTTCAAAGATTTTAATTATACAATCAAACACAAGCTCTGAGATTGGTGGTGACTGTGTTTTCACCTTGTAGCCATTTCTCCACTTTGGATCCAGTAGCTCCTCAGTTTGTACTCGTCTAGCCAGATGATCTCCTAAACCAGCCAGCACAATCTGCCTCAGGCACACAACCTGAGATTCAGTCGGGGGGGCCATTTTGTTGTCTACACACACCCCCGCATCAGAACACACAGCATTAACTGTGTCGGAGAAAAGAATATATCAGCACACAGACATGATACAAAGGTAGTGCTGACGAGAATCTATTTATATTGTACTGTCAGCTCAAAACTAATTCAAGCAAAGGCCACCTGTGTATGAGTCCTTATATCATAATGAATCAATACAAGAATAAAGGTTTATTGTTCTACAAATGGTATAATTCAGTAAAAGAAAACACAAGACTATGAATACTATATAATAATGAGCTTTATGTTTAATATATTTGAATCTGATTCAAAGTATTGAGTATATCACTAGCATAAAACTTTTTTTATGTGCTTGACTTATGTATAGTTTTTTTGTGTTTTTTGTTTATAATTTTTAAAATAAGCAATGGCTTTGACAATTATTATACCTTTGGGAAGGCAAGTTAAATGCCAGTGATATTAGGTCTTGCTTTTTTCTGAAATGTGTCACATTTAATAAAATTTTTGGGTATTTAAACAAATGTGCTGTTTCCTCAACAGGCCCATCTTGACATATTGTCCGGCATATTAACCAGACTATGTATGTCTGTGCTATGTCCATTTTGTAAAATTCAACAATTGTTCTGGCAGCAACTCATCTGTGTTGTCAGGAACTAAGGAACCAATGAACATGATGTGTCTGTTAAGAAAACAAAGCTGGACTAGTGAGTAGATATTGGCTCATAAAACAGCTAGGGCTGCCATGTCTGATGATACACTGATGACAAATGTATTTAGTTTTCAGTATGCACACAAACCAAATTGTGCCATCATGAAATTTGCCAGGAAGTACCAGAATATTTTTTTATCTGGTTGCCTTTACTAGAAGGTTTAGACTTGGCCATGAAGTTTCACAACGATGTGAGTTTAATATCCAACTCGACAACAAAAAAGACTAGTAAAACACAATCAATCTTCGAAACTAATATTTCAAAAGAGCACTGAACCTGCATTAGTGAGCTGTCCCCGCAGCCTCCGTATCTCCAGCATAGCTTTGTAGCGAAGGCCGTTTTCTTCACAGAACTTTGGTGTGCAGCTAGCAAACTCACAAGCCCCTACAGCACCTACACACACACACACCATTAAATTTAACCTAATAAAATAAACCATTGCCATATGTTAGTTTGTAAGGAAGAGTAGAGTGTACCTAGCAGCACCATGAGATCTCCCAAAAGTAAAGACTGGCCCTGGCCTGCCCACAACCTCCTCATCTGACTGAAGCGTGCTTTTCTTCCAGCCAGCTTACTGCTCTCCTCTTCACTACTCGCTGGCCTGAGGGACACAAATAAAAACAGAGATAGACATTATTTCATAATTATGAAAATTTTTCACCCTGAACGATAAATCTTTTTTTCTTTACCTGTCCAGTTCCTCAAAGATCTCTCGAACAGTCATAGCTGCCACTATTGTTATGGTGTAGGGCATGCAGCCCTGCTGGCGGCCCAGTGCAAGCATTTTAGCATAGCGTGGTGACACAGGAAATGCTGCCATTGCACGTCCCAGAGGGGTTATAGGACATGATAATCGAGCCCTCTCCATATCTACCATTCTGGAGAAAAAAAAATCACAAAAGTGCAATAAAAGTTTACTAATTAACATCACAAAATAAAAAGCAAAACAGACTAAAGAGCGACAAGTGTGTCCCATACCATTGACGCTAGTCCACTGGTCTCCAAATTTTTTTTAACTTACTACTTAGTTCTTAAATTTAACTTTTTATTTTAATCCAAGTAATATAACTGAATGCTAAAGTGCACTTACATGGCTTGATCATGCTCTTGGTTGAGATATATTTACAATGGAGTTACTTTTAAGTAACATTTAAAAGTCGCTTGGTAAAATTAATGAACTGTTATTAAAAGTTTATGCCATTACTTTATTAATCAACCAGCTCAGGTTTCTACTTGAAGTACAACAAGCTAGCTAAGCAGCTCCATATTAATTATATGTAACTAATATTCCTTAAAATAAATGCATCATATGGGAAGTAATTTAATTCTAAATAAAGATATAAAAAAAATTATTTGGAAAATATTTTTGCATTCATTCCATTAACAAAAATGGAATTGGGGTGGGTAAAAAATATGTACTGCAGCCAGCCATTATTTTGGCTTCACTTACAATGCATTCCATTCAATCCCCCTTCACTTTTGTACATTTTGTTATGTTGCAGTCTGATACTACAAACAGTCAAAGAGGTTTTTCCCTCATTAATCTACTAAACTGACAACTTAAAATTGAAAAGAAAATAAAGCGGGGAGGTCTGGCTTTTTTGTTGCACATCTGTTACGATGTCCACACATGTACATGCAATTAACATTTTAAACACATGTGAATGATAACCAAGTTCCACTAGATCATGTGTTATAATAGTATGCCAATACAGAGACTGGTACATTGGGTGGCATACCTGACATTATTTCTTATTCATTTACTCTATTTATACTGCACTTATACAGAACAGATGATATTATTAAATACTAATTTCTATACATTATTAAATAGATTGTCTGCAAGACTGCCTATTTGTCCTTCATAATTACAAACACAGACTACTGCCCCCTATTGGGGTTCCATTTTTCATACAGAATGGATGAAGGTCAGCTGTTATCTTTGTTGTTGGTTATTGTGCAAATCCCCCCAGAACATGAGACAACAATCCGGTTGTTGTGAATCCTTAAAAAAAACCTACCGCCCCTGGCGAGGCGGTTCCTCTAGAGCACCCAGAGAGATGAGCAGCTGCTCAGCAGACATCAGTGCTTCAGAAGAGGGGAGTAGGGAACGGAAAATTCACCACCTGCAAACACATGGGACATGCATACATGATTTAATTAGTGAGAAAACACTCGTTTTGGTTATGTAGTTACCATACTTGTTTAAGTGTTACACAAAGCATAAGTAACATGTAAAACACCCCCACTGCCCCAAACCTTCTCAATGTTGAGATCTTTCATTTGCAAAACCAGGTCGTCGACAGGGCGCCGAGTGATCTCAGCCTCAGAAAACTCGCTGAAATCACTAAACACGGCAGATGAGTAGAGTCTGCACACATCAGACAAAATATACAATCACAAACAAGCGAAAATTATTCAGTTTTTCCCATCCTGAAAAAACTCAAGAACAACCAACCTATAGCAATGTCCTGCCTCTGTTCTTCCTGCCCTTCCAGCTCTCTGATTGGCCGAGGCCTGTGACGTCCAGGTGACCTTAAAGGAAGAGACTCCTGTCACTCTGTCATAAAATCTCTTCTTCACCCGACCACAGTCAACAACGTACTTAATTCCTGGAATAGTGAGGGATGTCTCTGCCACGTTGGTGGCCACCACACACAAGCGAGCACCTGGTGGAGGTGGACGAAACACCTGTACACACATTCAAAAATATACATCCTGAAAAATAGTAACAATAATAATATGATGCATTTTACAAAAACGTGAATAAATAAAAAAAAATACAAAATTTGGGGTACGTTAACGGTGCTTTCATATAATACCTGTTTGAGGTGATTTTGGTTCCTATTAGTGCAGTTTGACTGCAGTGATTATCCACTAGGAATTAGTAGGCTTTGTGATCTGTACCTCAAATGATTGTTTACCGTTTTTGTAACCTTACCATTTTAACCAATTATTTATTCAGCCATACCCACTCAATAATAAATATTGGTACACATAAAATATATTGTAAATATATTTTACATACATTTTATATATATATATATATATATATATATGGTAAATATATATAAAAAAATTAAATGACTTCATGCCATTCAGATTTTTTAATATGTGCAGTGTGAATCAAACAAACCAAAAGTTGCCATTTTTGCACCAATTCAGACCAATAGGTGTGAAAACACACTGACAACAGTGCTAACCCACATAATATGCATGTATTAAAAACATAGAAATACTTTGCAACTAAAATAGGAAAATATATTACTTTAGCTTGCTGCTCTGGTGCCAACAGGGAGTAAAGTGGCAGCACGTACAGAGGAATTGAGGGATCAGCCTTCTCCTCTAAGAGTAAAAATAAACACAAACATACAGGTTAATCTCAGCGTACAACTCTTTCTGGATAACCTTTATATACAAACACAAAAGAATTTAATCGACCACTGTCTTCTGGTTGATCGCCTAAATCCAGATCTGAGCCTTCATCATCCTCATCATCAACGCCAGCCTGTCGATCTTCATCTCCTTCATCCACGGGTAAGGCAGAGTAGTTGTTCAGATCAATGCGAGGAAGAGACTGGAAGAGAAAGAGAGAAGCTGGTAAATCCCATGGGAGAGATGCAATCACTAGAGGTGCAACAAATAAACAATCCATACCACTGATTTCTTCTGTTTCTGCCTTTTAAATTTCCTCAGCTCCTCTGGTGCGTCCTCCATTTCTGTATCAATCAAAGATAGCACATGCTTCTCAGGTTTTTGCTAGATTTGTGCGCATGTATGTATGTGTGTATATGTATATATGTGTGTGTGTGTGTGTGTGTGTGTGTGTGTGTGTGTGTGTACCAGTATTCTGTGTATTTTTTGGTCTATAAGGAAAAGCCTTTCTCAGTCTCCTGCACACAGACTGCACCTCAGCCTGGCCGGTCAAAAACACCAGGATACCACCTACAAGTGAAAAAGAAAATGCCAGGAACTGGTCATGTATGACATTATGCATTGTGATGTCTACATGTCCTGGAACGTGGACTTAAAGAAACTCAAAAAACGCAGTTTAAACTGCCTCTTCTTCTTCTCCCAATTGCAACTAAGAAGAATACACTTCGAGCTTTTGCCTCCCCAGTGTTCGCAACAGCCGATGCAGCAACACTAAAAAAATCTAGTCACTCACCTATCGTGAGTTCAATTTATATTAACTATTTTTGTGATATTGTAATGAGTGTGCTAATGTTCATTTTAAAGTGTTTTTACATTTATTTTGATATACAAGGTGGTATCAAAAAGTTTCAAGACTAGTCACTTTTGCCAAACGTCCGCCCTCATATGACCTAAAACCTAGCAGAAGAACTCGCTATTGACTGGGCCCGTGGGACAAATTCTTGATGCACAATGCCAAGAATGTAGAAAAAGACGATAAGCATACACTTGGTAGAGCTGCAGACCTGCCTCGCCTCTTTCGATGATGGAGATAATGGGTTCTTCCACTGTGAAGACTACTGCTTCGTATCATGGTCGTGCCCGTACACCCAAGTTTCATCACCTTTAATGATCCTCGACATCAAGGACGGATCGTCCACAGCACGCAGATGGAGGTCTCGGCAGACTTTAATCCGGTGTACCTTCTGCTTCTGCGTCAGCAACCTTTGTTCTAACTTGCTGTCCATGATGAAATCGCCGATGTGGCAAGGCACATGGTCAGAATAGCACCAGTTGCACAGCTCCTGATGTACACAGTACATCTTTTGGCACACTGACTTATGAAAGTCGGTGCTCGCTGTGACTGTGCATGCAGCCGTGTGCTGACATCGGTCAGCATTCTACAAAACTAGTCTCGAAACTTTTGGATACCAGCTCATATGTACCTATATATTTCTTATTCCTACATATGCCTATAAAACTAAAGGCATAAATGGATGTTGGGTGTCAGCTTAACAAATTTAGGCCTGGAACGATTCCTCGAGTAACACGAGTAATTCAAATACAAAAATAAATAGTTTAGTCCATTTAACTTGTGTTTCTTCATGGACTATTATTCTCTCGCATCACACGCTAAACACTGGAGCGCTCTGGACACGTTAACACAGAAGAAGCTGCCTATTGGAAAATTAGAGTAACGGGGAGAAAACAGCAAGGGGTGAAGAGAACATTTATATAGTGGCCAGTTTCCACCACATAAAAAAGCTTGCCTAATTTCGACTTTTTTCCCTTTAATTCTCAGCAGTGTCAGCCCCTCTGTAATGCTAGAAAGCTTTACACATTAAATAGGCTACAATCAATAGAATCGCATGATATCAAACTAAGCCTCCGATACCTGGAGAGACTCTGTCTAACAATCAGCTCTGGAGGAGACGGAACAAGACAGATAAAGCCTCGGAGGAGCCTCGTTCACACACCAACAGATTTAAATTTCAAGCCCATAACATGATTACTGGTGGATGCAGCAGAAATGTTGATGTTTACGAGAAATAAACTCGGAATTGGAAAAAGTCGGAAATTAGGCAAAGTTTCTTTTTTTTGTTATTGTTTAAATGGGTTTAGTTTTCACTGATATTCTTGTATGCAATTTTAGCAATAAAATGTAAAGGTTTCTAAAAAGGAAACAAATCACGTTCATTTTAAGAGACCCGTCTTTTTTTTTTTTTTTTTTAGTAATGAGATTTAAAAGAAAAAAAATTCTTCTTATCCGATTACTCAATCATTGGAATAATCGGTAGAATACTCCATTACTAAAATTATTGATAGCAACAGCTCTAAACAAATTAAAAAGTTCATATATGCTCTACAAATGAACAAAAAAGAAACAATTACAAATTGTGTATGTGCGTGCATGCACGTGTGTCTAACCTGGTGGCAGCATGCGGTGAATCTTGCATGTTTTGCGAAAGGCCTCTGCTACATAATCCTCCATTGGTGTGCGCTTGTTGAAGTGAACAGTGACTGGGAACTGGCGAGCCTCTACCTGTGTACAGACACACACACACACACACAATTTTGTTAAAAAGGCTGCTGAATCATAAATAAAATTAAAGCTAAGTTTCAGTACAGCCATCAGATATACTGATAGGCCTGAAACTAAAACAAAAACAGAAAAATTAGATGGAAGTGGTTGATACCTTTATGACTGGTGGAGGAATTCGAAACAGTCTCTTGTTCTCAGTAAAGTCCTCCACTCGCAGCGTAGCAGACATGATCAGCAGTTTCATGGGTAAACCTTTCTGTAAGTTCAACACATTACTGTAAACCAGGGTATTAATATGGCTACAAGCTTTCAGTCCAACTAGGCAGGAGTCACACCTGTTTCCACTTGTTTCATCAGTTTATCTTGTGCTCCTATCAACTATTAAGTGTTTTTTTTCCCTTTTATTTAGCTGGAATGAAATCCTACAGCCACACCGGCTCACTACTGATAAGATTGTTTTAGCCTTTCTCAAGAAAGTGTGTGCGTGATACCTTATTGCGGAGTGCAACTATGCGTGAGAGCAGGCCGATGAGGATGTCAGTGTAGACACTGCGCTCGTGAGCCTCGTCAATAATGATCACGCTGTATTTCTGCAACAGGAAGTCCTGAAAACACAAAACAAAATTAGGCCATGAACAGAGGGTGGCAAATGTTTTTGTATGTGTTTAAGCATATTTACCTTTTGAACCTCTTTCAGCAAGACACCATCTGTCATAAACTTGATCTTGGTGTCTTTTGTCACATTGCCTTCAAATCTGATCTGATAAGACACCACCCTAAAGGAACATACATACACACACACACTTATTAATTAGTCCATTCTATTTCTGCAATTTAGGCTACGACTAGAATCTGCTAGTTTTTCATCTATGATCTATAGACTATGACTGGGATGTCTGGAATTTTTTTTTCTTCCACAAAACCTTTTTGTGTTTTTTTTTTTTTTTTCTTTTCTTCAAAGAATGGTCACACAGTGCACAAATATGTACACACAGAGATTTAGCCTGTCACCCTGTCATTTATAATTCTCATTGCACATCAGGAGAATCTGAGTCCGAGGCTGGTTAAGTCTGAATACCACAGTCAAATTCATTCACACACCCCGTGGAAAGGTTCATCTCATTGGCCACACGGTGAGACATGCTGACTGCTGCCACTCTTCTGGGCTCAGTCACTCCGATGAGACCACCAGCACTGAGAGACAGAGACATAAATGTGATCAATTATAAACCTGAACACACAAAAAATTGTAAGTGAATTGGTGCTTGAGTGTGTACCTTGCATATCCAGCCTCGTAAAGGAACTGGGGAACCTGTGTAGTTTTGCCACTGCCAGTCTCTCCACACAGAACAACACAATCATTCTCCTTCACTGCTTCCATGATAACCTGCTCCTCCGCCAACACTGGCAGCTTCAGTCGTGCCTCCTAAAAGACACACACGTATTCAAAGTGAGCAAGAGAGACATAGTAAAAGAGAAAAAGTGAGAAAAAGGTTTTTATTAAGGGGGGGATTGTCACATACATATAGAGTACGACATGCAGTGAAATGCTTTTGCAGTGAAACGTACAACCATCCAACATTTAAGCATTAAAAAAAAAGGATAGAATATAAGGATAAAAAAATAAGTAGATAAATAAAAAGAATAAACTATAGAAGATATATGAAAATATATGTATATACATGAAATAGTATAGCAGATATTGTAAGTACAATTTAAAGTGCAGTACGTTGTGGTGTAAAGTGACACTGTGCTGTTTAAGTCCAGAGTTGAAGTGACAGTCCAGAGTCAAGGTGTCATATAGTTTTATCACTGTTGAGGTGCACAATTCAGTGATTGTGCTTAAAGGCAGAACTGCAGTCCTAAGCATTGTAGCAGACTGTTGATATTAATTACAGTCCAAATTCATCCTCATAGTGCTTGAGTTGCTCAATAATTTCTTGATTTTTTAGGCTGTTGTTGTGGAACCACCTCCAGCTTCAGAGATCTTTAATAACATTCAACAATAGACTTTAACATACAACACAAGAGCAGTCTCGATAAAAAATAAGTTTAATGCAAATGAGGTTTTATGAAAAGTAAGCTTAATTTGCTCTGTCAATTTAATCTACTCACTAAAGCCATGTAACATAGCAGCCTGTGCCTTACAGTATGTGTAAAAACTGTACACTGAAAACCATTTTGAGTTAATGGTGCAGACTGGTGGATCATTTCACACTCCACTGCAGGAATCACACTGCAGTGATATCAAAAGTATAACACAAGTACACAAAATAACATTTACAGAATGTTGATTATTCTGCTGTGTATTATATTCTTACACATAATGAAGTCAACAGGACTATTTAAAGATCCCTGCAGAATTCTCCACCCTCCATCAGGTCAGGGGGTCTTTTGTTAAGTATGATTAAGTTTATGACTGAATTTTTGTTTCTAGCAAAATACTCTTGGTTTCTGGTTTTTATGTTGTTTGCAGGCTCAAAACAGCAGGATAAATAACTACAGCTATTAAAGTTAATGAATTCAGGCAGAAACATAATGATTCAACACTATTCTTTCATGATGCATTTAACATAGTTTCCTAGTTTGGTTATTTGGTCCCTTGAGTCACACTGGGCCCATTCTGTCTAGACTTTGGAGGCTGGGGTTTTACATGCAGAATCCTGGATGCTGTTGGGAAAATAGAATTATCACAGGCTTACAGCACATTATTCTGATCCTAATTACAAAATGTTATATTATGAACTAAATAACTAAGTTCTTATTCAACAAACATCTATACAATGGATCATACGAAGGTCCTAAAAGGTATTATAATATATTTTTTTTCTTGTTTTCTCATGATCATGACTTAATTTTCTTGTGATCTGAAAGTTAAAAACCCATTTTCTCTCAACGTAATTGTATCGAGAGAAAATCGTGTCTGTGAATGTTTTTGGTGTATTTAGTGAGGTATGCGTTGGTATCTGAAACCTGACAGGCTACTTCTTAAGTGTCAGACACTTATGTGTAAGTTGTCACACACTGACAGACACAAGCTATTTCGGTTTTCAGTGAGTCCCTGATCAAAGCAAAAGCAAATGCAATCATCAGTGATGCTGCGGCCTCTAGAACATGCTTTTATGTCAAGATCACAAGAAAATTAAAACGTGATGAAAACAAATTTTATCATGTCGAAATCACGAGAAAATTAAGTTGTGATCACTAGACAGTGATCCATGATAAATCCAATGACATCCTCCCCTCCCCTCCTCTTCCCTCCCCAGACACACACACACACCACCAATATTTGCACCAATTTGTTCAACCAAATGATGTCAGAAAAAAAAAGTGAAAGAAACTCACCACATGGTTTAACTGTGGTCACTTATACTGCCAACATGAAGTTCATTTTTAAATCAATATTTTGATAAATAGACACTGTCATATATGAGTGTGGCAGAAACGTGGATATAGATTTAGAATTGTCCTCAATACACAAACTGAAGTGATGGTGGCACTAGATATTCTGCGGACACTGGATAATAGGATTACCTGTCATCAGTCATGGAGTCATATGAGCAAGTTCTTTTTACATTAAATCTACTTATGTACTATTTACTGGCTAATTCAGTTTTCTAAGAAAAACCATTAAAATAAAAGAAATTAAGTAAGATAGTAAATATAATTATTATAAATACATTAATAAAACTTCAAACATCTTTTAAACTCTTAACATCTTAAAGTTTTTTTCTTATTGATACACATTATAATCACTGACATTCAAAAGGTTTTTTCCTACCTGGATCTCCGGCAGTCGGTCTACAGGAATAAACACAGCTGGCTGACAGTTGTCAATCTTGTGCACAGCTGTTTTTTTATCTTCCCTTTTCTCCTCCTCCTTTACTTCCACTGTTTTTGTTTCCATCTCCTCTTCCTGCTCCTCCTTCACTGCAGGTGCTGCTTTTTCTGAAGCCTCAACCTCATCTTCCTCTTCCTCAGAAGAAGAGTCTGACCCACTGCTTGTCTCCTGCTTAGAAGAGTCTGGATCATCACTTTCGTCCACATCATGAGCCAGTTTTCTCTTTCTCTTAGCACCGCTTAGGCTGCTGATTTTGACAGTTACTGAACCATCATTCACCCCTTCAATATTAACTCTGTGCGCACACACACACACACACACACACACACACACACACACACACACACACACACACACACACACACAGAAAGAGAGCTTTTAAATCACATCCAAAAACATGCAGATCCACACACTGCAGTTCTATCAGAAACACAGAAATAGTCGGAAAACATGTGCCTACTCTTTAGTTTGATAAAGTTTGTCTCCGATGCCCAGTTTGGAGGTTGTGTACAGCAGCTTCAGTTCAGACTCTGGCAGCTGAACTTCTGCCAATTTATCCAAGATCTCCACTCGCTGTATGGTGATGTAAAAACATATGTGTACACAGAAAGAATTAAAAAACATGCATAAATATCTCAGTATTATGATCACAGAGCAGTTTCAGATCGAAATAAAGTAAAAGAGTAAAACCTCTCGCCTGCTCTCAGGGACGTCTCAAATAATGGCTGTGTGATTAAATATGAAATGAATATCTATCTGTCTGTCTGTCTGTCTGTCTGTCTGTCTGTCTGTACATACATATATACATACATACATACATACTTTAGCCATCAAAGAAAAATGCATAACTGTTTAAATGTTTAGAGACATTATCTTTTAGTCATTAAGGAGCTCTAATGTTAACTCAGCGCATGTTTTGTGAAATAACAAACAAAGCAGCAAAGAGTGCGCTTTTCTTTTGCTGGTAAAAGAAATCACTAACTAGATACAAAAAAATAAAAATCATTTATAGAGAATAAATTGTGCAACAACAATTTCAGGTATTCTCTGTGAATTAAATATGTGCGCATTAAAATTATTACATTTGTAAAATTTACATATACATTGAATGGCAGAGGTTTTCATCCAAAACATCTTATAATTATCTTATTTATACAACTGAGCAGATAAGGGGGTTAAAAGGCCTTGCTCGAGGGCTCAGCAGATGAATCTTGGTGTTGCCAGGATGTGAACTCACTTCTGTACATTTCTGCAGAAGATTTCTGTACGAGCTGAACATCGTTCTACACTCAGTTTAATTTGTCAAAGCTGCATCACAGATAAACATCCACATTTACATGTAATTCAATTTGTTATGTGCTCCTCCACTTTGCTTTTATCCCCCCTGTAATCCAAGAGGACGATCCGGCACCTCAGCCACCTGGGACCGCTTTTAGATGATGTGCAAAATGCAGGTGAATGCTTATGCAGTATAGAAGAGGACTTCCTCCTTCACATTTAACAGACTGATTTTTTTTTTTTTTTTTTTAACCAAATCTAGTACTGTTATTTTCACAAAGCAGAAATATAAAATATGATTATAAATATGAATATCTATTATAGTTTTTTTCATCTAATGTGTAAACATTCTCACAAATACAACTTACATGAGCTTTTTTCTCTTTCTGCTCCAGAACCTTTTGCAGGTTCTTTTTCTGTTTCTTGGTCAGAGGTTTCTTTTTAGGGACAGTTTGTTCCACCTTTTTCTTCTTAGCTTTGGTGCCTGGGAGAACCAGTGTGTTACTTTCATCCACTCCTTTTAGCATGGTGGAGTCTGAAAGAAAAGCAAAAGTTTAATTGTGACAGCAAATTAATAATAATAATAAAAAAAAAAAAAAAAAGAAATTATTGATATTCTTGAGTATATGACATTCCTGCCTATTTAAGTGTGTGTTTCAGCATTTTCCTCCAAAGACATTACAGTAGTTGGACTACCTGTGCTAAACTGATGAACTGGAGTCCTATCCAGGGCCTAATCCTGTCTCATACCTACTGTTCCCAGAAGAGGCTCTTTAGCCACTGTGGCATTGACCAGAATAATAAAAGAATGTCTTGATATATATATATATATATATATATATATATATATATATACACACACACACACACACACACACACACACATACACACACACCTGATGATTCAATAAAGACTTGCTAGTATTTAAACTGCTAAATCAGTGTATAGGCCACACTCTATGATCACTGCTGACACAGACTACTTACACAAACACACAGCGTCAAAACACACTACCATCACATTTATGACCGTCAACACCTTGGTTTCTCTTCAAACTTTCTGAAGAGACTAAAAAACGTGCTTGTACGTTCCTATAGCTATACCCTTGAAAGCATCCTTATAAACTGCATCACCTTATGGTACAACAACTGCCAGAAGGCACTACAAGTGGTAGCAAACACTGCCCACAGTTTTACAATACAAGCAAAAATGATGGACATTTATCGAAAGTGTTACTTGCAGAGAGCAAGAAGTATTAATAACACCCATCAATAACATCTTCCTCCCCATCCTATGGCTGAGCACTTGCATTTTACCATGACTGTCAAAACTACATTTTATATTGTGGTTATTTGCACATTATTCCTATTTGCACAAGTTGAACCCAATCCTGACCAGACTGTGCATCAGAGAGGCTTGTGGAAGATCAGCTTGATAACTTTGAGAACCATGATTTTCAAGTGTTGCTCGATTCTCAAAGCCACAATACTGGTATTGAATCAAACAAGAAACTGGTCTACAACCTCTTAGAGAAGGAGAAAGGGTTTAGAGAAACAGCTACAAATCATGTAAAATTGCAAAATGGATAAGGCAACAATTTATTTAACAAAAAGATGAGAGAGTCAGTGCAGATAAACGCACTCAGCTGGTGCATTAGGGGAAGACTGTTGCTAAATAGCAGCTAAGTATGATATTTAGGATTTAGTAAACTAAAAGAGGATAACAGCTGAAGAAGTTTACCCTCCAACTCCAGTAGCACTTCATTCTTCGGGTCTTCAGTAGGTTTGGGAGCTGCTGTGTTTTGCTCCCTCGCCTTCCAGTTGTGTTTGTTTCTCAGCCTCCCCATGCCTGCGAATTACACTGGAACTGGCAATAAATAAAGAATTACAAACTAACCAAAGGAACATGGTAACACACTGCTGGAACACAGGACGTTTTGTATTTAACGTTAACAATTCGGTGCTGCTATAACCTGTTAAAAAAATAGTAGAGTTGCTAAATGGTCAATTTACTATTTCAGATGTGAAATCGGTGTTTACACATAACCTGTCTTGTCGATTTGTGAGGAAACTAATGATAATCACATTTACGTGCACTTGCTAAACAAAATAAATACACTTACACTTAAAATAATGCAATTCCTGCTTTCACAAGACTTAATTAGAATATACACTGATATTCACATTTGCACGAGACCTCACATGTGCAAAAACAAGAACACCGTACAACTCTCTAAAGCGCCCGTCTAGTTTACAGACTGGATCAAAACGTTCCGCTTCGCCCGGCGTGATCCCGGACCGCATGTTCATATGTAATGTTGTCGTCATTTATGCAATATTTAAAGCAAAAAATTAGGCTCCAAGATGATGTGGCATCATACGACAAGTAAAAATAAAAAATGTATAGTATTTTTGAGAACAGACTATTTTTCGACTTTTGTGACAAAACATTGTACCTGGCCGAACCGGTAATATGCGGACAAGCACGTCATCTGTGCCGCCACCTTGGACCGGAAGACTTGTCTGTTTGAATACCTTTATTAACTTTAATTTTTATTAGTTATCAGTTGAAATCATTAAAATCCCAGAATTTGAATTTATTGATAACTGACACCTCACAAAAGAGATCTAAATTATCAGAATCACTGACGTATATTTTAATATATTTCTGTCCATGAATATGTATTTGATTATTCCCAATAGTCTATTTCCTTAATTTCATGGCGTATCTCCCCGTATGTGCTGCTTTAGGGAACAGCATACGTGAGTGTAGTTTAGGGTTCCATCCAATCAGATTTCAGCCATCACATAACCAGGATCAAAGGTATCTGCCTTGAGCCCTTCAGAATCAGCACCTGCGGGTGACTGTAGCATTAAATGCATATTGCTTGAAGCTGTTGCTTTAACCAATCAGATTGCTGATTTCAGGGCCCTCTATCAGACGTACAAACATGTAATTTTCACGTCTTTTGATTGTTTGCATCTGATCACCATCACTGCACACCTCAACATCATTTATCTGTAATAAATAGACATTTAGTGCTACCCAGATTTATATGGGTTTCCTCTTGAGTCTGGTTCCTCTCAAAGTTTCTTCCTTATGCCATCTCAGGGAGTTTTGCCTTGCCACAGTCGCCATCGGCTTGCTCATCAGGGACAAACTTACATTTATAAAGAACAATCTTCAATCAATCTTTATCACTGCATTATCTGTGTTTTAAAATGAATTGAATTGAATTGTCAGTGGGCGCACTAGTCACAGTTTGCAAACCACCTCTGTAGAAAACTCAGATATATTCATGTGGATTTAATATTATTATTATTATTATTATTATTATTATTATTATTCCTTGATTGTTGGCAGAAAATATTAAATTAATTTGGTTACAGATAAACCTACAAGGGCATTTACAAAATGAACTTTTCAAGAAAAGCATGAGGAACTGTCAGCCAAAACAGTTCAAAACAATTGTTAAGGATTTTCATAAACTATTTTTTACTTTTGCATTTTCTTTCTTTCTTAGGTAGGTGGTAGCACAATGGTTAGCGCTCTGGGTTACTGATCATAAAATTGGGGTTTCACCAAGCTGCAACTATCAGGGCCCCTGAGCAAGGCCATCACCCTCTGTGCTCCAGGGGTACTGTAACATTGCTGACCCTGTGCTTTGACACACTGGATGTGCAAAGAAAGAATTTCACTGTGCTGTAAAAGCATAAAACACACAATATATATAGAGTATATATTAGTGGCGGGCGGGTCAGGGCCAGCAAGCCATCTCTGCTGGTCTTAACACTATCAGAAGCACTGAGCTACATTTACAACATATATTCTAATATTTGTTCCATGAAATTGTATTAATTTATTCCCAACAATTTATTATCTTCATTTTATGGCGTTTCTCTTGGCTGCAATGCTTCCAGTACATGTATGTGGATGTAACATTTTTTGTCCAATCAGATTTCAGCCTCTATGTGCTGCCATGTCAATCTAATCTGCCCAGGGCCTTCAAAGTCTGTTCTGCTGGCTCTTTTACCTTAGTCTGTTTTACCTCAGTCTCTTTTAGCAATGGGTCTTTTTCTTTTTCACCTCACAGGGCCAGCTAACTGGCCCAGAATAGCATCAGCATTTTTTTCATCTGATTGGTTGGTCAGAGAGAAACTGTTACGCCAAGTTCGACTGGCAAACACGTCTGTTGCGCTCTGCACACATTGGTACCACTGGCTTACAGCCTCTGAGGAGTGGAGCAAATTATGAGTCTGCATCTCTGGTGAATAGGTTGTATTTTATTTGAATTTTTTATGTTTTGTCATGTTATTTGACAAATATTGATTCTGATTCTTCAGATGATGTAGGTGGCACAGTTGCAGTTGTAGTGTAGAGGTTTGGAGCTTGCTTTAGTAAAATGGTATTCACCCCCATATGAAAATGCCTCTCTCTCTATAATGCCACACGTTGTTATATTGTGTTTTTGTATTGTATTGATGGTTTCTATAACTGCGACATGATAGTGGTGGTATTAAGAGGTTGGGTAAGTCCTCACTGAAGGCCCAGGTACCAAATGCATATATATATATATATATATATATATATATATATATATATATATATATATATATATATATATATATATATATATATATATATATATATATATCCTATAATTCTGCAAAAAAAAGGCAGATTTTTATTACAATCAATTTAATCAGTTTTTTTATCATTTGCATTACTTTAATTCTTTATCATCTAACTTCAGACTAAAACCAGGAAAAAAAAATAGGATACTAAATGAGTCAAACAAGTTCAAGTTCCTTATACACTATATGGACAAAAGTATTGGGAAACCTGACTTTTATAATTATATGTGCTTCCTTTCCTGAAACTGTTATAACAAAGTTATAGGCACACAATTATACAGAAGGTCTTTGGAGGTGGTAGCATTAAATTTACCCCTTTACTTAAACTAGGCGACCCAAACCTGCTCCAGCTAAACAAATTCCCTGCTATAGAGCTCTGACCTCAGCCTGTACTGAACACCTTTTTGGATGGATTGGAACACAGACTGCACCCCAGACCCCCGCACGGTACATTAGTACCTAACTTTACTAACACACTCGTGTCTGAATGAGCACAAATCTCTACAAACACACAAAAAAAACTAATAGAACATCTTTCCAGAATAATGCAGGTTATTATAACAGCAAACAAAAACTAAATGTGGAATGGGTTGTTTGAAAAACACATATGAACTATACACAAACTTTTGTCCTATTGTGTATTAAAACAAATAAGTACAGCACTCTGCTCTGTCCTTTGTAGGTTTGTAAAAGATTATGTTATTAAAGGGATTATAAATTAGGGAGAAAATGAACCAGAAATAAAATAGATCTCTTTAAACCTATGTGCGGTAGGTAAAGGCAACACATGCATTCACACAGAAAATATATATTTCAAAATAAAGCTTTTTTTTTTAGGAGTTTCCTTTGGAAATATATTTAATAAAAAACATACAGTAAATTGCAGTGTGAACGCAAACAGGCAGCTGTGTTACCCGCATTGTACTGGAGCTAAAGCCTTGTTATCCTGGTAAGTGATGCCCAATATTAGTCTGAACAAGTATGGATAACAACACTTTATATGTTGCTTTTCTGTTGGGTATTTCTAATGATATGCCTTGGGGGAAAACCAGGTTTAATGTTGAATAGTAAATGTTTTGACAGTGCTAGGTGGTCAGTTAATGGTAGGCAAATATATTGTTGATCAAGTTCACAAACGTTTTATTTCAATGATGTTGTCATAGTGGAGCTGGTCTTTGTTGAGTCTGATAGAGTGGCACAATCGCTTCCCTAATGTAAAATACATTTATTTAAGCATTTTCCTGCCTATATGAACAGCTTTTTACAGATGCCAGAATGACTTAAAATTCATTTTAGTTCTGAGTACATAGGATAGGATTAACCAGTATTATTAGTGGACAAATTTAAAAGCATTATGAGACTAATATTTTGACGATTTTGGCATGCGCAGATCTTACAAATGTAAAAAAAAAAAAAAATACATTTAAAAAAAAAATAGAAAAAATGTAAGACCACGTTAATTACTAACGTTGAGTCAGATCAGAGTACATTTTCAGCATGTTCAGAAACTGTAGTCTCCCGATTGTGTTGCTTTAATTCCTCAGACTTCTCACGGCTCATATGGCATCCCTACACCTGAGTGAATAAAGTTATTTTTGTTCCCTTACCTAGCAACAAGGGTAATAGTGAAAAATGTTGTGGAGGGCAAGTTAAAACAGTAGTGAAACAAAGCCAGTGTGGTGTGAATGGAGGTTCCTCAGCTTTTCACACAGGGAGCTGTTGTTTGCTGATGGTCTCAGCTATGAAAACTTTCTGCAGCTGCTCGCTGGGCATCAATGCTCAGCTGACTAAAACGTCGGAGAAAGTAGACCACTGCAGCGAGGAGGCTTGCTTGCACCACTATAAAGGCAAACAAGCTGATCTGTGAGAACAAGGCCAGATTACACAGCCAGTAATTACAGGAGTTAAGCACTTCCTCCTCCGATAGGTAGGCCACCAGTCTCCCCTGCAGGTCAGGAGGAAAAGCGCAGCTCACATTTCTGGAAGAAGACAGAGAAATAATGGAGAGATTTAAAATTTACAGCTGAAGCCTATAATGGAATGGAACGACAATTCCTTTACATACGATAGACCTTTACATAATTCCATATAATGGTTTATATATATATATATAATTTTGGAAAATCTTTTGTAGCACTTGCCTTATTAAAGCATCATTTTTCTGTTTTAATAGCCATCCCCTCAGATAGAGAACAGCACAATCACACGCCCACGGGTTCCCATGCAGCGTGACCAGCTGCAGCGCTTGCAGGTCATCCAGCAGTCCTGGGGGCAATGCTGTGAGGTGATTATCATGGAGTTGAATCTCAGTGGTGCTCAATGGAAAAGATGAAGGCATTGTGGTCGTGGTGAGTCCACGACCGCTACAGTCGACTACACCAGCAGTGCAGAAACAGCTCTGTGGACATACAACCTCAGCTTCGCCAACATCAGCTCCCAGCACACAGATGAGAAGCAGTAGGGTAATAAACACACACTTCATTTCAGCACACACTGCATGGGAGAAAGAAAGGACAGAAAACTGATTGTTAGAGAAGTGATTCTGAACAGTTTTACCATCATCACTGCACATTTTCTTAGTAGAGCAAGAAAGAAATCAGGTTCTTGGGAATAGTACTTGTTCTAATATACTTGGAAAAGAGGAAATACATCCAGCATGAGAAGCAAAGATAAAGAGCAGGAAGTAGGAGACAAGCAGAAGAATGAATGATGTAGCAAAAAATTCTGTGCATTTTTTCTCCGTATGTGTGTTTCGGATAGCTATAGTGAATTGATGTTAGCATGACCAGTGTGTTAAACTGAAGAGACGACGATGACAAGGCTCATGTTCAAATTATGGTTCATGAGATTATGAGTTTGTGAGATGGAGGCTGATGTGGACATTAGTGATTATCAGCGGAAAATCTTTTAGTAACATTGCTTATAAGTAGATGCGATGAGTGGAATTAGGTGTCAAAATGGGCATCTTTTAGTTCAATTTGTGCAAAATCCACATTTAAAAAATGTTATACACACACACACACACACACACACACACACACACACACAAATTATATATACATATACTGTATGTATATATATATATATATATATATATATATATATATATATATATATATACACACAGTATATGTATATATATAATTTGTGTGTGTGTGTGTGTGTGTGTGTATATATATATATATACATATACATTTATATACATTTAATTTATTTAATTTATATCTTTCTTATAGGTATTGGAGTTATCACAAAATATTTAGTTTTCAGAGTTTCAGAAATGTGGGGGAAACAACATGGAAAAGACATTTTAGTTCAGATAAAATATTTATAAAAAAACACTTTCCCAAACTGCCATACATAGGCTTTAAAATTAATAATAAAAAAAACCCATGAATGTTGTGTTTTAAATAGCAATACAGGATCTCATGACTGTAGCAAGTTCAGCACTATTAAAGCAGTTAATAAACCTAGCCTTAATGGAAAAAAAGCTATTTTTTAAAAATATAGAATAAATACAACAATATAATACTTTATTGAAACATAATATAGAACATACAGGTGCGAGATTATGCGAAAAATAATAAGGGGTGCGTCTTACCAGAATATACAGTAAATGTCTTCTTGGTGTAACAGGGGCCCTTTAGAGGGACAGTGTTTGATCCTGCAATAACAGCAGTGTTCTAGAGACACAGCTGGGCCACACTGATAAAGTTATCCACATACACATGCACACATACACTTATACTAGCTCCGCCCCCTTGGGAATATCATACAGGAAGTACTTTTGATGCTGAAATATGAAACATTTTAAAATATATTGTTTGAAGGGTTTTAAAAAAAAGAAAACGAAACCGACACAATCAGTCTGAATTAAGCATATTTATTTATAACAGTAACCTGCATCGAAACTCCACACTCACCGAGAGCGAGCACTATAAAAAAATCCTCGTCTGCAGTTAAGGAAAAAGTATACTTTCAAATACACATTCATCCTTACACACACGCGCACACACACGACAGCCAGAGCCCAGATTCAAACCAACAGGCTAAAATGGCATTACAAAACAACTGATGCACATTCTAGCTAAGCATTAAAAATTCAAAACATATAAATTAGATACATCTAAATGTAGGTTTCATTTAAATTAATTATATATAATATCCATGTTAGCTATACTCACACAGCCATAAACACAAGACATATTAAACAGATGCTTCACATTTGTACTCGGTAGGCAAGAGCTCCAAAGCACCAAGCAAACTGTTCTGCAAATATACAGTATAAGTTGGCAGCGAGAGCATCACTGTCTGTAGGATCTGCCATAATAAGAATACGTACATGTCATTTGTTATCACGTATGTGATAGAATATAGTATGAGATGTGAAGTGATTTTACTCTACAAGTGCATGTTTGTGTGTGATCATCACTGGTCTTTTTCGTGCATCTGCTGTTGCATCTTCTGCAGCATCTCCTGCATTCTTTTTAGCTGCACACACACACACACACACACACACACACACACACGAACAGTAGGATTACGGTGCTGTCTACACATCAGTTCAGTTTATCATCAATGTTTAAGGCTCACCTCTTCATCCTTCATCTTGATAAGTCGCTCTGTTTCCGCGTCCGGAGTGGGCAATGGCAGAATAGGAATAGGACTGTCCACGCGGTTGTCCTGTGCAAGTTTACTGCAACACACACACATACACATTCAGACCAAACCCCACTTTATTCAGTACCTTCCAGAAAACAAACTATATCAATGAAATGCTGCATGGCATAGTGTTGTTTTTTTTCTCTTCTCAACAAATGATTTTTCTTCTAACAAAAATTTGGTCATTAGAACATTGCTGATGAAAAGGGACTTTATACAAGGAAATGTTTTAAATTATGCCACTGGACCAGTGATACTTTATTTGGACTGTTTTGTCGCTCGTGGTTTAGGGGCTCATGTGAAGATTGACAGCATTATGAATTCTACTAAGGAGCAGAATATTTCTGCATAAACGTGCCTCCAGGCTCTATTCTCTCAGGCATTACAAAATTGATTGTTAAGATTTACATGTAACTGAAGTAAACTAATAGAAAGGGTATTAAGGAACTGGAGTGAGAAATGTAAGAATAGCCTTCCATAACACAAACACACACATATACAAACACACAATTAAACAAAAAAACAAACAGACCTGGTCATCTCCTGTATACACTGGGCTCTGTAGTTCTCGTAGTGTACATCACAAGTAACATCTTTCAGGTCGTGCATGTGAGAGCGAATCAGCATGTTCCTCAACTTCACAAAGTCACAGTGGGCCTGGTTCTCCACTACAGGAAACCCACAAAAACATGAATCAAATAGTCACCTGACATGATATACACACACACACACACACACACACACACACACACACACACACACACACACACACACACACACACACACATTAAAGAGCTTTTGCTTCAAAAAAGTACAGATACGTGTACACGAGTACACTTTTACACGTATCTGTACTTTTTTGAAGTATTTCCATTTGGGGAGACTTTTACTTTAACTTCACTACATTTCAAAGTCAAATATCTTTTTTTTAACTTCACAACGTTTTGTGAAATCAGTCAATCCTTTTTATTTATGAGCAATATTTAACTGGTCAAATCCACCAATCAGGGTAGAGCATGCGCTCTGTTTTGAACTTGTTTGGCGCTTGGTGGTTTCTACCTAACACCAACATACAGTTTAGCATCAGTTCAACAGCAAGAAAAACATTTAAGAGGAATAAATGGTTTAAGAAACTAACTGTAACTTGCCACAACACAATTGCATTATTTGCAGTTTGGTTTTCTTTTTGCTGAAAAGAAGGTTTTGGGCTCATAATAATTTGAATAGACATCAATCAGTGTTTTATTAATATTATTAATATCACTCCATTAATAGATTGGTGTGCTGAGAGTAACATTATAGTCTTTGGACATAAACTGAGTTGATTAAGAGAGTCTTGTGACAAAAATTGTAATAGGTACATTATAGCCATAATAAATAGTACTTTGGATACTTAAGTACATTTGAAGGCAAATACTTTTGTACTTTTACTCAAGTGGAGGAAGCACTTTTACTTTTGCTGGACTAAGATTTTACCAGGTGTATCTCTACATTATCTCAACTACATGGTTTGTGTACTTCATCCACCACTGCAAGTTTCTTTCCCAGATCATTCATTTCATAACATATTTCCCAGATTACCCTCTAACGAATTATAAACACACACCTCACCTTCGACAATACCCCAAGGGTAAAGGCGACCTCGCACTCTTTGACCTCTTGCTTCGACCACTGTGTTACTACCAATAACAGCAAAGGGAGTGCACTCCTATAACAAATACAAAAATATGCACACATGAAATTCATGATCAGAACTTTTAGAAACATACAGGAATATATAGGAATTTAAACGTCAGAAGGAAATCTTCAGGGTGATGTATTAAGCTTAATCTAATTTGTATGTATAAATAAAGAACATTTTGTAAGTCTAGTTTTTAATCTGAAATTTATAACATATTTTGCAAACTGTTGTGGAGCATCTTTTCCTGCCTCTCCATCATTTTACAAAACACACACTAGTCATTAATGCACATACTGAGTGATTAATTGACTCGAGTAAATTCGTGATATGCTTACAGCTTGTCATTCATATGTTTGACACAGATTTTAAGTAGGGCAAAAGGAGCAAATATGCAACTGTGAAATTAGTTAGGTGTAGAAATTGGGCTAAAAACAATTGCTGGCTAAGCACATTTTTCTGGGAACAAAGAGAGAAACATTTTACATGTTAATACAAAATGGAAAATATTATTTTATCTGAGTGTTTTGCAACTTGCTGTTCATAAACTCACCAATAAAGAATTTTACTGTTGGGAAAATTAAACATTTCTCCATGCTGCATTTGTTTTAGTTTTAACTTCTTACTCTAGTTCATCTTCTCTTTTTATCATTGGGTAAATATTGATTTTTAAGGATTTCTGCTTGCTCGCTACAAAGCTGTGTTTTATGTCTTAATGGGCATTGGTAGCTTTATATTCACGGTTAATTCACATTTGCTCACCACTGCTGACATGATGTACACACCCAATAAGTCTATAAACTGCTATTAGACTTAATAGAGCTTTATTAATTTGAATCTCACCTTCAGCTCCTTGTCCATCTGTTTAAACTCCTCATCCTCATCAGAGTCACACTCGGGAAACTGGTACACTTTAATTCCAAAGTGCTCGATCTCATCTCGTACCTGAGAGGACAAAAATTAAGTAAAGTGATAACTTGAGCATAGCAGGGCACACTGAAAAGGAAATCAGTGAACTAGCAGAATTTAATTGTAGTATGGATAAAATAAGATGTTGTGTTCTCACCCGGTCTTTTAGCTTCTTTATCTCACTTGGAGTGAGACAGTCCGCTTTGGCAATAAGAGGAATAATGTTCACCTTCTCATGCAGTGCTTTCATGAACTCCACATCCACTGGCCTTAAACTGAACACACACATCGACAGATCCTTTAATTCTCCAAGGACAACTCTGTACATATACTTTATAAAAGTTATGTTGACACAGACAACCATATCTTATTTGATAAATGAAATCCTCTTTTCCAATATTACAATAACCTCCACTCTTCCTGCAAGGCTTTACACTAGATTCTTCACTTGTTGTTTATAAGCGTTAGATGACAATATCTTGGGAGCGTTCAATTTCATGAAAGGTGGTCAGTGGGGTTGGGTTCAGTGATCTGGACAGGACAAATGAGTTCTTCCACTTAAACCTTAACAAACAATGTTTTGTAAAACTTTAAAAACATGTGCACACAGGGATTGTCATGCTGGAACAGGTTTGAGCCTTATTGAAGGGAAATTGTAATGCTACATCACAAAAAAACATCAATCATAATGTTGTGGCTTGCAGCACCAGTGTAGAAAAAAACAAGATATGGGTGTGATGGTCCAGTGTCCACGTTATTTCATGTAGTGTGTATACACACACACGCACACATGCACACACGCACACATGCACACACACAGACACAGACACACACACACACACACACACAGCGTGTTACACACCCATGTCCAAATGGCGGTATGAAATAAAGGCAGCAGTGGACTCGATTATCCAATATGTTCTTTCTGTTGAGTCCACTTTCATCCCTGAAATATTGCTCGAACTGCTGATCAATGTAGTCGGTGATGGGCTTCCAACTGGAAAAACACACACACACACACACACACACACACACACACACACACACATATATATATATATATATATATAAGGAGGGAAAATATCATACAGGCCAAAAATATTTATCCCCTTTCATGCAGGCACGTGCACACATATACATCAAAGGGGGCTTGAGCACCTGCCCTTTTTTTCCTCAAGAGAAAATACTATTATTTTTTCTGGGAATTTTTATTTTTTTAAATAAATGAATATATGTCTATATGTGTGCAAGTGTGTGTGTTTCTGTTTGTGCAAATTTACAGCTAATTGTCCTATATACAAAAGGCAAAATAAAAATAATTTGTCTTGATAATATCTATGACTCATGAGCTACTATGTAATAAGTTAGTTAAAGTTTAGCTAAGGCAATATATCATGGGCATACTTTTGGAGAAAAGACAGCTAAAAACACAAAACAATTGGGTGAGTGCAAGAAAATTCAAATACACTGGTAAGTAAGTCAGAGAAGTGTTAATATATTTAACTTTTTTTTTTTTATAAAGATGAGAAGTGCCCTTTTTTCATTTGAGCCCTTGCCCCTCAAAATGTCTGTGTGCGTCCCTGCTTTTAGGAGCATCTTTATACTGGTTAAAGTATACTAGCTGTATCCTGGGTGTAAGACAAACACACACCAGTCCATCACAGGGCCAGGCATACACATAGACATAGGCAGTTTAGCATTGCCAGTCTACCTACTGGCATGTTTTTTGTGGTGGTGTGAGGAGATTTAAGAATATGGAGAAAACCAGTGCAGACACAGGCAGAACATATGACATTTCACATGGTAACCTGAACTCAGGATTAAACTGATTTGTCAAGTTCTTACCACTCATTATTGTTAACAGCATCTCCAAACCCCGGTGTGTCTACAATCGTGAGTTTGAGTTTGACACCCTTCTCCTCAATATCAACAGTGTGTTTGGTGATCTCCACTGTCTGATTAATACGCTCTAAAAGAAATAGGAGAGAGAAAATATGAGTGCAGCAATTGCCTAATTATCAGAGCTCTTCAAAAGCTCTTCATAATCCTAAATCCCAATCCCTATATAAATGCATGTTACAGTAGAAATTCTAGTAAAGTCACTAACCAAAGTACTAACCAAATCTTATAAAGCACTGCTCATAATATACTTATTTATCTACAACCAAATATACCTACAGGTCAAAATGATATGATGAATGATGCACTAAATAAAATCATATCACAAATCACTATTGAACTACAGATCAGTATTTATCTTTGACTCTTTTGAAGTACCCTGATAATTTTTTTCCAATACATGGCTAGTCAAAACTGGCCTTCTCAGATTTTACCAATATCAGTATTAAGAGAGTTTTCATTTTACACATCCTGCATCTCCATCTTGAGAGCCAGTGCAACCAAGTACCGTTCATTATACATGTGCCCGCTTCGTTTCATTTACACTGAAACTAGGCAAGACAGTGTGCTGCATTGATTGCATTATAACATATTGTACTTTTTAAATTTGCTTTATTCTTTTTAGTATAAAGCAAACATTCAACAAAATAAAATTTATTTTAAATCTGAAAATAAATGCACTTTCCACATTTTCTGGATGAATTGTTTCCCCAATAACTTTTTAACTGCTCAAAAACATTTTTTTCAGGTTCTATATGACTACGAATCCGGTCATAAAAATCAGGAACGCAATTACAGGTGTGCTGTTTTATGAGTGAAAGTAAGTGACTGACATACTTATATATGATTTTATTAATTTACCCAATAAAATGGAAGGTTTTTACCTTCTGCATTTAGTAGTTTTCTGTCCTTGTAGAGGTCTGTGAGGAAAAGGCTGTTTACTAGAGTAGACTTGCCCAAGCCAGATTCACCTGACACACACACACACACACACACACACAGAATTCTTGTTATTGACAAATGTGAACATGCATGTACTTGCCATGTCTAACTGCAGGGGAAATGACAATTGACAGTGATGTCAGCCATTGGGACAGTTTTACTAACCTGCTACCATGAGTGTAAAATCAAAGCCTTTCTTTACAGACTTCCTGTGGACCTGGTTAGGGAGCGTCGCAAAGCCGACATACTGCTTATCCTGAGTGACACAATCATCAGAGACAGCAGTTATAAAAAATGAAACTGTCAAACACCACAGCTTGCAGAATTTATCATTCTGAACAATCTCAATCTCCAATGTGTTGCACACAAAAGCACAGAATAGTGCTGGACTGACAAAGTTGGCCTTCAGTTCATAAAGAGAAGAGCTCAACATGTCCATGCAGACAAAAGAAAAACGTGAAATCTAAAGAAATTGAAGGCATAGCTTTGCCAATAGTCAAGGCATCACAGTAGGAAGCAGACTTGCCGATTTTGCATGTTCACAGACACAAACACAAACACAACAACCTTCTATTGAATGTGGCTGAATGGCTCTTTCAAAAAACACTCCCAGACTGGCCAAACTGCTCTGTCTGCCAGCACTCCTCATAACTTGTAATAAACATTTCCGCTGTCTCTGTGGGCTACTGAAAAGTTCCCCACAGTGGCCCTGCATCTACTCCATCACTCTCTCTCTCTCTCTCTCTCTCTCTCTCACACACACACATTGCAAATCTGAATGCGAGAAGACTGAGAATAAGAGAAAGGGTCAAACTTATATGCACTACCATATCAGATATTGTATACATTTATATAAAACTGTGATATATATATCATACACAACTCTCAATTCACATTTTCCCTAGTGGAACATGAACAATATATAGTAATAAGCCCTGCTTATGATTTCTACTAAGTACAGAGTATATATTATTAAACTAAATTATATTACATAACATCAGAGACACACACACACACACACACACACACACACACACACACACACAACCTTCTGGCGAGTAGTCCTGCTTCGGGCACACAGCAATTTCTCCACCAGCTTCTCCTGTAGCATAATGGCATCCATCCCAGTCCGGCACCCTCAGCCCACGCGCCGCACAAAAAGTATGGGAAAGTCTCCAGAAGCTACTACACCTCTATCTCTCTTAGTCTTTTTAGTCCCACTATGTTCTTTTCTTTTCCCTTTTCTTCCCTTCCTTTCTGTACGTGGCCTCCGGCCTGCAGCACGTTTTGCTTGTTTAGACAAGCAGGCGACAAAGATTCTCATGTACAACTCTGAGAAAGCACACAGACCAAAGGAAAAGAAGACGAGAAAATGAGAGAGAAAAGGGGCAGAGAAAGGTAGAGAAGGCAAGGAAGCAATTTAACCAAAGGAAAGGGGAGGGGTAAAAACGGGAATAAAGAACACTCATTCATCCATCGTTCATTCCTCCCCCTCGTTTTTTTCCCCCAGAGTGGATAAACAGAGTGGAAGTGAGGTGCAGTGAACCCTGGTGCTGTGCCTAACCACATTCAGTAAAACTGGAGTCACGCCCTTCCTGTCAGTCCTGCTCTACCACACAGATTTCAGACACATGAACACACAAACCAGCACAATGAACACTGATGCAAATGCTCTTTTTTCATCTTTTTTCATCTTGGATCAAAAGTAGTAGCAGTTTAACACTGCTTTAATTTGTATTATGTTAAGGAAAGAACACAGTAATGCTCACCTACAAGACAACTTGGTTCTCTTACTGCTAAAGTTGGGATGCAGTTTCGATTGAAGGCTGGAAATGGATGTTGAAGGAGTGCAGTACACTTGTATACCGAAAGATGGCACTTTTGTCATTAAAGTCATCAAGGCAGATGCCCATTAATGCTTCTGGTCTAAAACTCAAGAGCATACTGTACTTGTGCATTTTTTCATATGATGTCTTTTTAATATCTCTTCTCAACCATACTCAAAATTCTGAATCATATGTGCAATTTCCAGAGGAAATAAATTCAACTTGTTTCCAGTATTTGAGAAAAGAATGAAGGTTTTTGACACAATAGTCAACTTTAAAGGCTTTTTTATGTCCTTGTTTAAAAATCTATAAATAAAGCTTTATAGAAGGATTGCATGGTAGTGCAGTGGGTCATGTGCAACACCTCACAGCTCCAGACTGCTGTCAGTGTGAAGTTTCAGTGTCTGCATTGGTTTCCTCCCATCTCTTTAAAAATATGCATATGGAGGATTCTTAAACATAGCTATTCTTAATTACCCCTAGGTTTAAATGTGTGCACATGAAAGCCTACAATAGATTGAAATGCCATTCAGGGTATGTTGAAAGGAGGCCTTTAAATCTACCACAATACTGGCAGTTACTGAAGATGAACAAATAAACTACAAAAAAAACCCATATTGTAAATATGTTTAACATAAGACGAGTTTGCACTTTGATTGAGTAGTGTTATATAGTAAATGGTTTAGATTTAGAGCTTAATTTGCATCTACAAGAAATAATGATTATTGATTTCCCATAAACTGTCCTTATTAGTATTATTTTTTTTTTAGATTGACAGGTGTTATAGATGAAATGGACAGAGATAAGTTTGGAAAGCACAATTGTATGCAGTGTAAATAAAAGCACAGGACAACATGTTATGTCACCTGGCATGAGCTACTGAGCAACAAACAAGCAATACGCACATGGAGAAGGCCGTGTGTAACACTGTCGACTGTAAGTGGCGTTCTGTTGCTGAGTCTGAAAATGAGGTAAATGATGTAAATGTTATGGCCTGGACAACTTACAAATCCCTACTCAATCTAAAACCTAGTTCATTACCCAGTGCTCTCTATCACCATGATCACAACACCAACTGGTTGAATGTCTTTTGAAAAAAGTAGTGTTGATCCCACCTTATATAAAACACATATTAATATGCTCATTTAAGCTTTTTCTTCAAGGCCATTTTCCATAAAGGAAGAAATCAAGCTATCAGAGTAATAATGCGAAGACAATCACTGTACAGGCCTTTAACAGATTTTGCATGTTGATGCACAGTTAATTATTCAAATTGGATGAATTAAAAGGATGTGAGATGTAGAAGCCAGAAAGATTTAAACTGTGTGAAAGACAGACAACAGAGAGATTATCTGCATTTGAAATGTCTGGGATTATATATATCTTTCAGGAGGAGTGAAATGTTTTGAAGATGGCTTGAATACATCACTACTTTGACCTTAAGAGAGCATTTTTGCTAATTTTTATTAAAGAACATTACTCTGTGTGTGTTTGTGTGTTTTGTGTGTAATATACAGAATAGGCTGAGATGGGAAAATAGCCTAAATGTTGATCAATGCATTTAGAAAGTCTCCAGCTGCTCCTTAAAATATGTGTGTGTGTGTGTGTGTGTGTGTGTGTATGTGTGTGTGTGTGTGTGTGTGTGTGTGTGTGTGTAATTGTAATTGGGTAATGCTGGGGGTTGTAAGGGTGTGTTGGTAGCCTGTAAAGCTAACCTACTTCATGGACCTGGACTTAAAAGTAACTATTATCCCTCTATCCCACCCACACACCATCTCTAAAGCTTCACAACATCTTGAAGTGTGGCCATTACCCATGCATAGGTTACAGGGGTCTGTGATGCTTTTGTTGCTATTTTGCCACTGGAGGAATTAAACGTAAACGAGACGATGAGTGAATCGGGAGGAGGAGGAGGCGGAGGTCTTGAAAAGATGAAAACAGATGTCCCAGAATAGCACAATAGCCTTTGGTCAGTCCCCCCCTAGCATACACTCCTTCTCACACTGCCCAGCTGCCATTCTCACACACCACCTGGGGTCTCAGTCACACATCCACACACATCCACAAGCACACTTTTGGTTTGGTGCCAAGCACAAAAATATATACAGATCTTATTTGGATAAAGAATGTAAGAACTATTTTCATGAAACTCATTCGCATAGAAAGGAATGAAATTATTAGCAAGTGTGATTTTATCATTCCTCAAACACAGTCAATCAGCCAAATGGGGTTTTAAACTATTTGCAGATATTTTTACTATTTTAAATTTTAAAATAGTTCTGTTGGCAGTTTAATTTTAGAAAAAAAATGAATACTTACTTAAATAATTACTTTTAGAAATTCCTTTTTTTTTTTTTTTTTTATAAATAAAGATGTTTAAAATTCCTAAGGTTGATTTTTGTATTGTATAAAAAATCTTTAAAAAAGGAAATATTATATAAACATGAATATGTTCAAGATATTTCACATTTTATTTGCATTTTGATGTCTACCTCACTTAAACTTTACCAGTGTATTTCTGTCTAAAATGTAATAGTTGCTCTAAAACGGCAACTATTACACATGTTATTATTACATGTTAATTAAATGATCTATAAGCATTTCTTGTGCAAGACCTAATGGAAAAATCAGCAGATGAAATTTAGAAAATCAAGAAGACAACGAGAAAGAAAACAAATGTAGAGGAGTCAAAGATGTTTCTCTGCTAATAACATTACAATTATCTACTTTCTATGATTATATGTGGATGGACGGAGTTATCTATAACATCAGGGATAAATCACAACCAATGGTCTGTACTCTACTGTATGTGAAGCCACTGCAGAAAGTCATAAAGGGCCTTTCAGATACCCATGCAAGACTCACAAGCAATAAGTGCCAACTTCCTGAACTGAATAAACACACACACACACACACACACACACACACACACACACACACACACCAATAGTGACACAAAATTACACAAAACTCCTACCCATCTGCCATGCTCCCACATTATGAGTCTAAACATAGTATGTGTACATTAAACACACAAATGCCTGTGTGTACTTTCTCAGTGTTGAAGTGAAGAGAGAAGAGGAAAAGAAAGGAGAGGAGAGAGGAGAAGAGAAGAGAAGAGAAGAGAAGAAAAGAGAAGAGAAGAAAAGAGAAAGAAGAGAAGAGAAGAGAAGAGAAGAGAAGAGAAGAAAGAAGAGGAAAGAAGAGGAGAGAAGAGAAGAAGAGAGTAAAAGAGAGAAATGGCAGAGAGTAGAAAGAAAAAGAGAGGTGAGTAGAGGAGAAAAGAGCATATGGCTGAGTCAGAGCCATCTCAGGTAGGTGTTATGTTGTGGGACATGTGTGTTTTGCAAATACACCACCCGAAAAAGCCGTAGAACGATATACTAGTGTACAAGTGTCGACATAAATAAATAAAATAAAGAATGAAATTAAAATAAAATAAAGCACAGCTCTTCTATACCATTTAATAGTTTGTAAGTTTTCTCGGTTTATAATTGATGTTTTCTGCCATCAATAATTTGTAATGTTATTTATGTCATCTGGCGAAGCTAAAAAAATCCGTACTCTATTATTAGCATTTAGTATTAGTACTGTACACAAGTTTACAGTGAATCCAGATTCCATCCTGGGAATAGGTCATAAATACATACAAAACAAAATACAATACATACAAAAACCCAAGATCAGAATTGATCTGGTGACCCTGGAGTCATGAGACAGCAACTTTACCCACTGCACCAGTTGTGGTTGTATGATGATGCGTACTCAGCATGGGCAGTGCTGCCCTGTAGAGCTAACCAATAAATGTGCCGATCACACATGTCCAGTGCTGATGAGCACTACAGCAATGCTAATGTGACCTTTTCAAAATACACTATCGGTCTTCAACTTCACTGACAAGAATTAAACACGCACACAATTACACATGTGTACTGACCTTTTTTCGAGGAACATCCTAAATAGCAGAAAGACTTGGCAACTTATCAAGCTATCTATCTATCTTCTACTGAACATAACTGCTTCTTCGAGTGGTCTCTGAGGTCTACCCACAATTGGTATTAAACCCATGGCTTGCTGTTAGTAATATAAAGCAGTGTAGAAAAAGAAGAGAGGAAGAGACAGAGAGCGCAGGAGTAATGGAGAGATGCATGAGTGTGTAAGTGGGTGGATTGTGTTGCATTGCTGACTGTGTGTGGGTTTGGAAGTGTGACCCTGGACGGCTCAGTGCTCATATGAGATGAGCGTCTGTGTGTGAACATTGAAGTATCAGAGAAACATCATATTCAAACCAGCTGAATCTGAAAGCCTCCTTTTCCTGCACCCACCACCTTCCTCCTCTCTCTAAATGAATCTTTGACATGGCATACATGCTCGAGTTAGAAAAGCACGATTGAAGCACCAAAGGCTGCGCATTTTAGAACATATGAGAACCCATGGACACACACATGCACACACACATCAAGTAACCATGAATTGAGAAAATCCACTGTGTCCCAATTCAGTCTTCTCAATCCTGCTATGATGAGGAGATTGTGGACAGAAATACTGTATGTGCGTGCTCCTGATGATCCTGTTTTAATATGCTGTAAAATTTTACACTTGGACACGATGCAGTATCATCACACGCTTTTGACAGAGCAGAAGGAAGTCGCAGAGCCTCCTTCTTTCCTCCGTCGCCATGGTGACGGTGCTCCGAGCGCTTTGGCACGACGATAAGATTCTCAGATATCCTCAGCCTCATCCTGGAGCGCGTGCGCGCCACTGCAGCGGAAAAACCACGGTGCCATGCACCTTGTACGGCATCTACTCCTGCTAGCACACGGTGACATTTAATAACACTCCAGATCCATGTGATGGATCCAGGCTGAGTGATGTACGCGCTGCTAGGCTAATCAGGCTAAATGACACGATGCGCCAAACGTGATGCGCAACGGAACTGGCCGAGCTGCGCATCCATCTGATCAAACAAGCCAAAGCCTCGGCTCTTTTAATGCAAGAAAACCGAATCAACCCCCAGATCCGGTTATTATCATATGTCAAGAATGAATCGATCATGTGAGACTTATTCAAACTGAATTATATCAAATCATTCCGAATGAGAACAGTGTATGATCCGGGGAATAAAGATGCGCAAAGAAAGGCATCGTGTTACCTCGCTATCCTCTGAGAGATCAGTGCAGCACCATAATCATCATCATCACCATCACCATCATGGTATCAGGTGCAGGGGCGCAGGCGACGGTCAAGAATTCATGGAGAAAAAACAACAACAGTTAATTCATTAAAGCAAACTGAGATAATAGGAAAATATGAAAAGGCTGAAGTGGGTCATTACCGCTTTTAAGAAACCGGCTCCTGTACCGCATGTTCGCTGTCATCTTCCTCTCTTCCTCTCTCTCTCTCTCTCTCTCTCTCTCCGCTGGCCAGCTTCAGATGCTCCGCGCTCAGGCCGGGCTGCTCTTCCCCTCTGGGAATCCCACACGGGGGCGTGTCCTGCTGCGTCACTCAAACTCCTCCCACTGGAGATTCAGCCAATCACGGCCACAGCCACAATGACGGCAGAAAGTGCAGCTAACTTTTGTTTATTGGATTTGCATAATATACTAGTGTTATACATTAATTTAATTATTGATTAAATGATTACTGAAAATGTAACTCAGCTCACATTAAAGAATCAGTGCTTACTTTATTTATAGATGACTGAAACAAATGTGGGAAATTGGCACAGGTGGAAATAGTAACTTTTATAACAAACAAATCAACCAATAAACAATACCATACAATCAATAAAATGGAAATAAAATGAAAAATGGTTTATTCCTTTGGTGATTTGGTGATTAAATAAAATGATAAAATAATAATAGACGCTGCTTTATGATGTCTGTTGCTGTACATTTCTCCATCTAGGTTTTCGGCCCACCAGGAGAACTTTTAATGGATTTCAATGTTTGAATGTTATGGATGATTAGAGTAACAATTTAGATTATGCTGTTTTTTCACTTTCAACAGGGAGAACAGAAACATAACATGACAACCAGTCAGTGCTTCAAGTCTCTCTCAGACAAGTTATACAAGTTCCTCCAACAAATTCTATAGATACAGTTTCGGCTGGTGCAGTCTACCCCCAGTGTTTATTGTTCTGTCTTTATAATCCTTTACGACTGAATTTTCTCTCTCTCTCTCTCTCTCTCTCTCTCTCTCTCTCTCTCTCTCTCTCTCTATATATATATATATATATATATATATATATATATATATATATAAAGAGATGTTTAGGATGAAGCTCTAAATGTTATGTCATTAACACCATTTAATTTCCATGATCGAGTAACAGGCCAACGTTTATCAGATTTTGTATTTATTCTCAAATAATTCCCATTCACAACATTCTTGATTGCTAACCATCATCGCAATTGTTTCTCCTGTCATGTTACATCTCTTGCAGCTTGTCTTTCCTTCTCTTGGCTTGTGTTTAGTGAATCACTGAGTTATTGTAAATCAGAGTTAAATAAATAAATTATTTTGAGAATCCAAATCTTTGGTTGAACAATCAAATTCCTCTCATCTGACTGGCTTTTAGTAGAGCTGCTGGCTCTTGTAGATCCATACGTCTTGTCTATCTCATCATTTTCTACATCTTTGTACAAACCGGGAATACAGAATTTAGTTCTGATCAAATTTAGGCACATTTATATCAAAACAATCGATTACCACTGCAACTACTGATTATAACAAAATAGCAAAGAACATAAAGAATTGTCAGTAATGTTCTCTCACTCTCTAACACACTTTTATTCATACATGCTCCTCATTTACTGTCAGGTTTCTTAAAGTCTCTTACTTTTTCACATTTTCATAATAAGCTTCTATTAGTTTTAGCTTCTCTGGTAAATGGGAAGACGCTGATAGACAGCAGCCATTTAAAGACATCTGGACGTAGAAATAAAGTTACTCAGAAGCATCAGCAAGGAAAAACTCCTCAGAGGATCCAGACTCAAAAGGGAACCCATTCTTTATTGTGCAACACTGGGTGGTTGGATTATAAATCATTACTCTATTCAGTCATGGTACAGACACAGGATGAAGAAAAAGCAGTGTTAAAGGTTTAGGTCAAACCATCCCAGATTACCAAAACACTCTCTTTGAATTGACCTGTCAGATCAGTACCTAACTATAAAGATATGCAACAAAATACTTTTCATGTCTTTAACATTGTTTAACATACTTTTAATAATGACATTTTGTAGCAGTTCTTTTAGTTATTTTAATTAAATAATTGATATTAGCAGACCTTTAATTAATCTGATGCAATTTATATTTTTACAACTTTAGACCAGATTAATTGCGCTATATACACAAGTTTAATTATTATTATTAATTAGTTCTTGGCCAGTTTCAATCCACCAAACTGCTCTCCTCTTCATGTGGCCAACTGAGGAGGGTGAAGGCCAACATGCTTCCTTCAAGACACTTTCCACTCAAAACACAATTTTTCAAAACGCTGTTCACACTGTGCCAAAGGGTTTCTAAAGATAATTGAGGGTCAACCCTGCTAGACACACACACACACACACAAACACACACACACACACACTCTTGGGCTCACAAACACAGACAATTGTATGGTTTCATTTAGACTGACAGCAAGGAGAGTGTATGGCCTACTTTGTTCTCTTGGCTCCTGGCTATAGGTGGCTGTGACACTGTTAAAAATGACTAACATGATCTGTACAATAGGGCAAATATATATATATATATATATATATATATATATATATATATATATATATATATATATATATATACATACACACACACACACACACACACACACACACACACACACACACACACACACCAAATGTATATTATATCATTTGTAGGCCATTTTAAAGCACTGGTCAACACTAGTTTTATGCATTTCCCATTTAATATTCAACATCCTTATCTAAAGCTTCTTAGATAATGAAATTACTACCATACTAAATAGGAGGCTGAGACTTTTAGATGTTAGGTAATTGTTGGTTTTAGACGTCCCCACTACACCCAGAATTTACTACTATACTGGTAGAGAGAAATAGCTCTAAATAAAAGAAAATGCATTTAGACAATCCTTTAAATAATAATAATATTCTTTTAAATACTAAAATGTATTAAGCAGTAAATCAGCCTGCACAAAAGCCTCAGGTCTTCACTAATTGTAGGCCAAATAAAGAGCACATGTCTTTGAGAACTTCTGAACATTTATTGCTCAAAGTATGTAAAAAAAAAAAAAAAAAAAATATATCAGCATTTTACAAAGGTAGTGAACTGTACCGTCGACATGCAAAAAACAAAAACAGTCTGTAAACAGGAAATGACTAAGCCAAATGAGTAATTAAGGCTGGGTCACAACATTTACAAAATATTAGATTACTGTTTATATTGTCACTAATGAGTACAGGGACGTAGAGGAAACGATCTACAATTAAAAAATAAAAATAAAAATAAAAAAACAAGGATACACACTAGAACATTTTTAAAGTTTGTTTTTTAGGGTATAAAATAAGTGTTTAAATGGAGAAGTGTGCAACACTTGTTTAATACACAAAATAAACATTTCTAATTAATATCACCTGATGTGTAATTTTATCTGAAACATTAAAACTGTGATATCAGTCAAATCATCAGTTATTATCCTAGTAATGATTAAAAGTTGTTGCTTCCTTGATTTAAATGCGTGTTTAATTATGGATTCATTTTACTACAAGATTGTTTTTATTTGGCATTAAAACTTAACACACTGTAGATAAAAGAACATAATCTCAATATGTAAAAGCAAAGATTTTATATATATATATATATATATATATATATATATATATATATATATATATATATATATATATATATTTTTTTTTACAAATCTCAAATTCAAAATGAATTTTCATATAATATTAATAACTATAATTTTTTTCTTTCATTTTTTTAAAATGTGTAATTTCAGTATTGGGCAAAATAATCGTGATAAAAGACTTTCCCTTTGAAATACTGTACTGTATTGTGCTGGTTTTTACTGGTGGCTGCTGCCCCCTAGTGGCGATCAACACATAAATAGTCGATGCTATTCTTTCACGCAGTAACAAAATAAGTATAGACTACAAATGAAAATATTTCGCCAAGGCACAGAAACTAAGGCACTTTAATTCATACACTTTGACATTCACTTTTAAGAAAAACTGCTGAGATCATATGGCTCTTGTGAACTTAACACTTGCAAGTTTGAATAACTAGTCAATTCCCTCGAAGGATAAAGTAGGGTCACATACTAAATACCATTTTCTCAGTTTCCCCGGAAGGCCTTTCTGTGTAGAGCAGGCAGCAGCGGGTCTTGATGAAGCACAGGAGGTGACTGGTACAGTGAGTAGCTTCCTGGCAGCAGCGGACATGACTGATAATGGAGAGAGACAGTGTGTGTGGGGGAAAAACAAAAAAACAGACAAACTACTAAAACCGAAGCATTTTACAGTTTGACATGCCACTGCTATACAAAAAAACAAAAACAAAACAATGCTTCGGCGAAGATAAATTATTTGTGACAGAGCACAGATCTATGCACATTTTAAATAATGAACATGCTGGTATATTAATCAGATACTTAAGATTTAATGCCATTTAATTAAGATGGATTTATGTGGGTGCAGTGACGCACCAAAACAATCCTATTTGTTAATCATCAGTAAAAGACAATTGAACCGTAGTAGTAGTAGTGATGTGCCGAATGAACGATTGCAGAAACAGGAGATGAAATGAAGCCAGTACTGTAGTGGATCCCTGGCATTCTATTGCAGCAAACACACAATACATCTGTTTTTATTCGTCCCCAGGCTTCATCTTCATTTGGGCCTGCATTTGAGCAATCATCTGCTGCATGCGTCTCAGCTGTGGACAGAGGGCAAATAAGAGATGATTATAATGAGAGGTGTGTTAAAAATGTTTTTTAATTAATACATAAATAATCATTTAAAAAAACCTCCATGACCTTTCAAACACCCACAGTGTTGCATCTGGCTTGTGTCTCATGCACCAGAAAAATTGGTTATAATGCTCCAAAATACAATAAAGACATTGAGGATACTGGAAGCAGTTTTTTTCCTAATGTGAGTGAAATGAAACTTTTCTTAAACATTTACCCATTAGCATATACAGTAGCTGTAAACAGACGTAGTAATCAAAACACAAACATAGTCACTGTGATCCTAAATACAGCTTCTGCTGGAAACATGTGATTAGAGGTCTTTGTGAATAAACACTATATGTAATGAACACATGCAAAAAAAAACACATGGATTTTGAAAGACAAATCAAGCGGTGTCTCATACAGGAACCCGATATCAAGCTGTGCGACATGTTTTACATGTTCTGATTGTCCTTATACCTTCTCAAACCAAAGAAATGCACACAAAATATCACCAATAGAATGCAGCCTTCAATCTAAACAAAATAAACACTTCCTAGCTTCACCATCAAGACCACTACATACAGAGGGGTAAGAACATAATGCATGTGTCAGTAAATAAACCAGAAAAGGCTGTTTTTCTAAAAACCTGCTCAAACAGGAGATAATATTGTCAAAAATTATATCGTTAGATATCAATATCGTCTACAATAACAACATTGTTAAATCCTTGGAAGTTTGGGCGTTAACTTTGTTTCATTTGTCCACTTGACAGGTTGATTAAAAAAAATCTACACAGTGATGGAATACAGACTTATGTCCACTGGTTTAAAAAAAAAAAAAAAAATCAAAAATCAAAAACATAAATGTAACTAAGTATGGCATGTTAGACACGTCTGTGCTATGTGCCTTTTTTTTTTTTTTAAACATGCAACATAAAAAATAATTTCCTGCAACATATTTACTGTCATTACTCGGTTACTCATATCTTATGTAGTGCACTATTTATGACTTAATTACATCTCCTTCGACATCTAAAACATCCTTGTCTTTACACTTATAATTAAGAAATAACAAAGCATTATAATCCTAGTCATTGAATATTTAACAAAAATCTGTTTTAGCTGGTTTGTCTGAAACATGACCAATGAAACATTCTTTTCTGTTTCTTTTTTTTTTTCGTTTAGCATACATGGTGTTGATTAGATTTTAAAAACCAGTCATTTGAATAAAATAACCAGAGTAACGTGATGGAAAATGCCTTACCTCAGCCTCCTTCTCCATTAAGATCTGATCTTTGTCTAACACTTCTTCCTCCACTGACCTGTAAAAGACAAACGAGGCTCGCTCATCAGGGACAAACTTACACTTATAAAGAACATGTTATTCATTTTTATCACCACATTATCTGTGTAAAGCTGCTTTGAGAATGTTCATTGTTAAAAGTGCAATATAAATAAAAAAATGTAACTGAATTGAACAAACAAGCTCCATTCAGCAAAGAAAGCAGATATAACACTCTCAGTCACTAACTGCTCTCTGCTCACTTCTATTTATTTTTTATATTATATTTAATAATATAATATATTTTAGTGAAGCAATGGGAATGGGGTGAAAGCTGTGTTTAGCATTTGGCAGGTATGAGCACCCTGTAAACTTGTTTTGAGGTTTTGGTGCGTTTATATCGTACCTGCCAGCTCTCTTCAGTCTCTCTGAGCGGAAGTTCTCATAGTGTAGGTCCTGAGTCACTTCCTGTAGGTCCTGCATATGAGTCCTGTAAACATGCAGCAAAATGTTAACCATTTAGTTTGTCAAATGATAAATCATTTGTTCTCCTGTGAAGGTTTTTGCATTTCTATATTAATGAACCAATGTCCACCAGAGGGCGCCACCGTATACTTCAGGAATAATGTTACTACTATAAAATTTAAGATGTGCGGGCAGAAAATGTGTGCATTTATATCATTTCATATACTTAATCAATATCACAAAAAAGTGAGGGTTTTTTTTTCACAAATCAGCATGAATACAAATGGGATTTAGATTTTATGCAACAGTTAAATAAATAAATCCAAACAAAGTCACAGGATTTGCATTTCTGACTAACATGAAGGTGTTTCGTTCCTGAATGAATCACTTGTTTAAATGATTCGGTTCAAACGCAATGACTCATTAACAGTGATTTCCTGGCGCTTTAATTTCACATTTCAAAGTATTTTCTCATTTTTAAATAATCTCGAATATCAACATTCAACACTATGTTCAAAACATCAAAACATTATTTATGCATTTGTAACTGCAGGTTAAAGAATTACACGTCCCTCTGAGCTGCATTAAACAGTCACACTGTTACAGTGTATATACATTTAAATGCCATTGCTTGGCTACAGATAAAATGTCTTATTATTCTAACTGACTGATTAAATGTAAGAATTTGATGCACACATTTTTATTACAAAAAAAAAAAAAAAAAAAAACCAACTCATAAAATGTAAATATCAATTAAAACTTTTTGGAAAAGATTACTCTCTGTCACTGCTGTGAACCGACCAACACATAGAATATAAAAAATACCCAAAATTTGAGTCTGCTGTCTATAGTAGCCCTTAAGGTACCAGCACAATAACACAAAATATAATCTAATTATCGTTATTGATCAAATCCCAAAAAATATTATACCATTTTATGTCAATATTGCTCACCCCTACATAACAGATCCTGCTGTACTCACACGAGCATGGTGCGCAGTTTGAGGAAATCATTGTGTTCGGGATTCTCTACCTCCACTACACCCCAAGGGTACAAACGCCCTCGAATCTTCTTCCCCTTCACCTCAATCAGCTGGTTTGAGCCAATCACAGCAAAAGGAATGCTGGCCTGTAAAAGACATCATAAAATAATCAGAAATCATAAAAAAATGTTTAGATACTACAGGTGTAATGGTACAAGTTTCTGTACCGAAATATTTCGAAATGGCTTTCGGTGCCTCTTTTACTTTTACCCTCGGGAACGTGGTGTGGTGGAGTGCATTTATTATTATTATTTTTTTTTTTTCTTTTAACCTTGAAAACAGGGTTAAAAAAATAAACTAGAGTTAAAGCAGTGTCACTGTAGCTGCTCATTCCATACCAATAAGATTTGTGATTTTTGTGCATGCATTAAAACGCTTTAGAATCCATTGCGCTAGGAAGTGGCTAGCGGCCAACGTTAACACTATGGATTCTTTAGCGTTTTATGTCCAGCTTCAAGTTTTTCTCTTAAAAGGAGAAGATCCTGACAATTCCACATATCGATAGAGTGAATGTATGCTGAAATAAGTAGAACAGTTAAATAGATCATATCTTTAGAAAATGTGATATTAAATGTAAAACACACATTTACATACACATCTGTATTACCCAAATGGGGTCTAACAAACGTAAACTATTTAATTTAATTGTTTCAATTTATTTCATCAATTTAATTTGTCCCAATTTAATTGATTACTCAATTTAATCAATATAATAGAAAAGTTTATTGCATTAATTTGATTTATTCGATTTTATTTTTAGAAAAAGTTAAAAAAATATATTATTTTATATATTATTTACCCAAGTAGGCATTTTAATAAAAAAATTTTAACTGTTTAAATTAAATTTTACAGATTTAAACGGCACAAATTTTATTTTAACAAAGGAACCTGACGGCACAAGCCACCTGACCTTTAGGACACGGGTCTGCTCTTTGAACTCCTCATCCTCATCAGAGTCTGCATCAGGGAGCTGGTAGATGCGGATGCCATGCTCACTGATCTCATCCAGGATCTAGATATCAGAAAAGCACACAGCAGAGATATTGTAACATTTTCGTACATACTTATGTGAAATTTACAAGACTATAGATTTATTGCTATTGACGATTCTCCAGTATAACCAGCTTATTCTGGAGAATCTACAAGATGCAAAAAATGAAGGTTCTGCTGAATCTATATTGGTGAAGGCGAATAAAAACTACAGTGTGGTTGTTTTAGCAGCAGGTTCTAAATCCTAACAGTAGGTCTAAGCAGCTCTCAATGTTTTAGAATGAACATACAGCTATGCCATCAGTATAATATACCACAATCAGATCAATCAATAATCCTGAAATTAGATTCAGCTGATGTCGGTCATCAGTTAGGAATTCTTCATTAATTTCAGTTTATCATATAAGAAAAAGCCCACATACTAATGAGAGAAGCAGGATGTGCTGTTCTACATGGCCTTGTGTCTCAGCAAACTTTAAATTACGAGAGTCCCAATTGTCTTCAAACCTAAGGGAAATGAACTAAAATGTAAAATGTACAGACGGTTCTCCACGACTGCCACTTCTATGTAAACGCGCACGGAGTCGAAACTTGTGTGACATGCTTTGCATGTTTTCTGTAAAGTCCATCCACCCTGTGACAACTTTCAGATTCTCCAACCAAGAGAATGATTTCAAAACGTTAGTTTTTTAAAGGCATTCTTAAAAGCTATGTTAAAAAAAAGTGTTCATTTCCAATGTGTATAGAGACTTTCTGAACCCCCTTTATATTCACAACCAACATGATGTAGAATCATTCTCTTTTAGACAAAAGTTCAGGAATGTAAATAAGTGATCTTGTCTTGCCTAAAAGACACCATGTCTCCCACAATAAGCCGCACCAATCTGAAGATCTACATGTGATACAGAACCTTACCAAACTCTCCTGTATGTCCGAAACACCTGTGGAGAACGGAGCCGATGATTATTTTTCCTAACATCAAAGATAGAAAAGCAGCACAATGCTATTTTGTAGTGGCAGCCAAAAACGCCACCAGCAGACTTTTCCTGACATTCTGAGCACTTTCATGTTCTCTCAGCAGGGACAATGTTTCAAAAGGGCAGAAGCCCCCCACTCCCCTTGTCCTATCAATAAATCTCCTCTTGTTCTGAGGAGGCTTATTTTCATAGCACAAAGATAATCCCACCCGGGGACTGTGTGCGAGTACTCATGTGGGTGTTATTGTTGTCTGGTCCAAGTCCAAATAAACATGACGCGTCATCTGGATGGAAAGCGTGACCATGGACATGGCCCAGTGAATCAAATGAGATATACAGAAGCCTGGAGAAATAGAATGAACGGAAGAGTCACAGCACAATATGATAGAAGCAGAAGGAAAGGAAACTACAAAGAGAAAAGAAAGAACAAAAAGAATCAAAGTGCTTGATGCTTAAAGTGGGCTTCCTCCGGGGAAGGAAGAAAGAAAGAAAACGTGTCAAGACAAAAAGCCTGCAGACCCTCAAGTGAAAAATATGTCCTAGAAACTAACATTTCGATGGACCAGTTCAAAACGATTTTGCTTAACTAACGCATAGATTTGCTATGACCTCATCCCACAGCAGGAGTGAAAGTGTAACCACTCTAAAGTAAGATCTATTAGAACTTCCAATGAAACAGGGATATAACAACACTATTAAACAAGGCCGAGAGTCTCTCAGTCTGTTTGGGTTGGCTAGTAAAGGCCACTGGATTCTGGACAATGGGTGCAGAAGTCTTTCCAGTCTCTCTACAGATTAAAAAGGGAAGTGCGGCTCACTGAATCTACTGGCGATTTGTTTGCCTAAGGATGCATTATGACTTACGATTGTGTTTATGGAGCAGGACTCTGTGTGGGTCTAGTGGCTAAAGAGACTACAGGAGTCAAAATATCCTAACATAAGCATTTTAAGTACGTTGTGATAAAAGGTCCATGAAGGTTTGTCTCCCAGACTTACTACTAAAACAACACCTTCAGGCAAATGATTACAGAGTTACAATATGTAGAGTATTAGAGTTGGAGCAGTAATTAGAGCAGAAGAGCATTAGGAGTGATAAGCTGAACGAATTCTATGCAATGTGGAGTTTAATCCTCCACAGTGTTTTGTGCAGTATCTTTAAATCTGTGTGAAAACTTGCAGAACAGTGAACAGGGCTAAAGTTTTTTTTCCCCCCCAAAACAGAAGCGCTGAATTTGGCCCGACAGGCTGTATTCGACTTTCAAACACACAAACACAACATAAATACAGGGCTTTTTCCCACAACCCATTATTACTGTACAAACAGGGATTTAGCAACGCGATGCAAAATAGCCTTTTCACACTTTGGCATGCCTCAGCATGAGCTTACTACCACACACATACACCCACACATCAACACATGTACAACTACAGCCTATGACCAGTCACTGACTCACAAACAGGCAATGATTCCCAAAATATCTTTAAGCAAACAAGACTGTCACAAACGAAAAAAAAAAATCTCTTAAAGCAGACTCATTGCATTATTGCACTTGTACAGTATTTATATGAGATTGGCTTCCCAACCCCTAGAACAATACTTGGAAGTTCGCAGAACTAGTGCCGAGGACAAATGCAAATTAGAGTCAATGCAACTTAAGACTCTCTTCAGCAGGACCAATGAAGCCACAAGACGAACGTCTCAGCAAATATCCTGGAATAGTGACTGCCAAACCTTACTCTTCAATGGCCAATGTGACAAACGCACATCCTGGACTTTCCCCCCTTTAAAAACCTTCAGCACTGGATTTGATCACTGAATAGATGCAGCCATCCTGAGTCTTTATTCATCCCTAAACACCAAGTGTTCTTTATGGAAGCCTAATGAATACTCTATAGCACAGACAGTACTGACTAATGTTTGTGTGTGTGTGTGTAACACTGTGTGTTTGTGTTGTGTTAATCCGGTGCCTCAAAGACAGCAAGGTGCAGGAGACATTATCTAAATCAACTATATAAGTTTGCAAATGTGTGTGAATATGTATGCATGTGCGTGATTTAGCCGTTTCAGAACTATCAGCGCTGTGGTTCTCATACGGAAAAAAAAACATATCAAAGACTGATTAACGAAACAGATCTCCAGCAAGGATATTATTATTATCACTAACAAAAGACTTGGCTCTCTAATATGTGAGACGACATAAAGTAACAAACTCTTTTCAGAGATCCTATTTCGAGGCAGTTCATATAGCAGTTCTGAAGTGTATGCTGAAGTCACTAGGTGTATGTGGGCCAAAGCTATTTATTGTTTTAGGTTGAGCAAATCCAGGCAGAATGTGGCCACGTTCCAAGGTACAATCACTGAAAAATAAGACAAATAAACAACGACACACGTTTGCACACACAGGAATAAAGCCCTCGGTTTGAGGGTTAGATGCTAATGAAAAAGGTGAGCGTGAGGTAAGGCACTGTCTATGTACAGATGTGACCTCATGATCTCACCAAGTTTGTGTTGCTCTAGGTGTGACACTGTTTCCCGTGTAAGGCGGCCATAACGCAAATCATTCTCCTCATGCATGTGCTCGCAATGAGGTAATAGAGACAGTCATAAATTCAAGCCTGCCTTAGAAACAAAGCACAATACTTAAGAGTTCACAAATGTTGTAACACTCAAAAACACACGCACACCTTTTGGGATTTTTTTTTCAGGACTGACATATATTGGTGCACTCAAGTCAAAGAACAAAGGGAGGAAACTTTAAAGGCTCAGCAATGGACAACAACAATAGAAACTAAATTTCACACACTATGAAAACGCTGCTCATGGTTTAGCCAGGATATGTAAGGAAATGTAGCATTGTTTTCAAACTCTTACGTATGAATTCACAAAATTGACTGAATAAATACTGGTAAAAGGGGTTCAGCAACAGCTCCTCACTCAACAACTCTCCATTCTTCAGCAATCCACAGAGTGACCATCAATATTACAATCTTGCACATTGTTAAAGCAAACTAACTCACTTGAAGTACAATGATGAATGCACAGCAACATGTTTACAAAAATACAGCTTTGTAGCACACAAATGGCACCTATAATGCATATGTATATGCATAATGCAGCCTGTATAGTACTTATAGAAATTCCAAAAGAAGCATGTTGAGGAGAGCCAAGTTCTTGTGAAACATCTTGCTTTATGAGCTATGACCTCAGTCAGAGAAACTTCCGCTACGTTTGGCCAAACTCTGATAAGAATCCAACACAGTGTTGCCCACGTCCACTTCAATCATTTAGACATCCATCATGAAACCCATATTGTTATAGACAGGCTGCTTCCCCGTTCCTAATTTAAGAGGAGGGGGTTAAAAAAATAGAGAGTACACAAGAAACAAAAAACAAACAAACAAAAAAAAAAAAGAGTGGTTGTTTTGCATTGCGAGAAAGCTACTGAATTATTAAAAAAATATAACAGGTTATTTGTTATACTCCGGGCTGGAAGTGTCAAGATTTTGGCAAACCTTGCAGCCACATTGACATTATCAGAAAATGAAGGAAGACTCCCCTCATTCGTCCTTTCACTGACCTGTTCAACTACACAGAGGTCGATGCCAGTAGTTTGTTCAATTTTCACATCCTTCATAGAAGGTCAATCTATAATACAAGGGTACTGGTATGTGCTTACCAGACATTTCTAACAATGTGACTAAATCAAATAGCTGGATGTCCTCCATACTGGAGGGAAGGTCAACTATACTTTAGATTTCTTCTTTTTCGTGCAGAAGAACAATAAGCATACAATGCAAATTAGTTAATTCTTCTTCCTGCTGCAGGACCAAATGTAATTAAGGAAACAAGTTGGTTTTTCTTTTGTTCAGCATAAGTGTTCAGCAACTAAATATTATTCTACACACACACACACACGCACACACGTGCACACGCGCACACACATATATATTTCATACAATGGCTATTTTAAATATAAACATGTGTATTCATTTGCGTACATATTCGTAATCATGAAATATGAAATAGGTCACACCATAGTCACAAACCCAAAGTGTGCCTTAGAAGAACATACAGTATCAAAGCTACAGGAGACGACCATTGATGAAGAGTGAGCTCAGGCTTGGCTCTCTGTCTTATTATGGTTAAAGGGCAACACATAATTTGCTAAGCCAAAAGGAGGACATCAATGCAAGGAAATGGATTGATTGATTACAGGAAGACAACTCTGACAAAACTGGTCTTATCTTACTACCCTCGAACAAGACTACCATGTGCCGATGCAAGCACATTACACACATCCCAACCAAATAAATGGATAAGGGGTCAAATGGCCTTCAAAACATGTATTTGTGCTGTATAGTGCTGGTGTGGACAATACTACATTTATTAGTTAGTCCACTAAGCCAATAAAACCTCCAGTGTGCTTGGCCAGTTTAATGTTTTTGTCCTCTAGAAATGGACTATATATTATATATATATATTCCACAATTTTATTTGGTTGTTAAGTCCTTGTATGTTATCAATATACTGTTACACAACATACATAAAAAACAACAACCAGGATGCTGCTGGGTATGAAATTCTGTTCCCACACATCATGCCTAGAAATTAAACATATCTCAGTCTGGTCATTTTCATGTGTTTCAATGCAGGTATTACTTTAATTTGTTACTTACAAACAGTAAATTATTATATGCTGAAAATGATTTTGTTCCCATGTACCTATGCATTCCTGATAGCAAGAAATTATCCATCATCCATGTAAGCAAAATTAAAACTTTAGACTGGGCAACAAGTAACATGTCAAACTCTTAAGTCAAATTGTGAAGAAACAAAGAAAATGGTGGGTACAACAAATGTGCCACATTCTAAATTGTTTTATATAACTTGGATATATCAAACATCAGGAAATACAAAATCTATAATTTTGATCAATTATTCATGTTCATCATCTGATTATAAATCTTCAGTGTATAGCAAAAGGAAGCACTGGTCTTGATGTTCCAATACTTTCAGAGGGGAATGTAGTCATAGGAAATTGGGTGCATTGTGAAGAACAGATGTCTGGGGGGTTGGTTGCTGTGAATGGCCTGAGGCTCTTGGGCACCAGAGTGTGAAGGGATAATCCACCAGTTTCTTTTCAAAAGTCTAAAGCTTATTAGAGCCCTCCGCCCTGCATTTGCAATGCAGTGCAACTAATGATGGACAGCCAACTGAGTAACAACCAAAGAATAAGTAAAATGAAAATGCCAACCACTTAACAACAAATAAACACCTAAAATATAAACACTTGAAATAGCTAATGTCATTATATTAGCAGAAATTGTGTGACTGAATAAAAAACAGATCTTTTATAGCTATATAAAGCAAAAATCCTTCAAATGTTGTGACAAATTTACCCACTGCTGAAAGACACATTCCAACCCCCATTCAATACCACAATATAAATATGTAATAAACAAAATAAGGAAAACTGACACAAATCAGACAGGCAATCAAGGTTAAGCTCCCCGTTTCTGTTGGAATTACTGATAGCACAGATGGTAAGTTGGGTAATGCCAAACACTAACCACTGTATATAATCCATCTGCTCAATTACGTCTCAGCAATAATGCTGGGTCTGGGAACCTGACTATGGGCCAGCATCCAGCTGCACAGCGCTGTTGGTGATTAACAGTGTTGACTGTTTGTGTGTGTGTTCAGAGGGCAAAGGGAAGCATCTGCAAAAATTAAAGGAACTTTACTGCTATCCGGCAAGGAGTGCAGGCGCCGCCTCATGAGCAGGCGGTTGGTGTTATGACCAGAGTGGCAAACTTTTATTAATAAATACACACACCTCTCGCTCTCACATGCAAGCACACACACCAAAACAAAATTACAATTTCTCATCTGGTAAATGTGGGGAGGAGATACACACTCACCCTTCGTTTCAAGCGGTCCCTCTCTCGGAGCGTCAGAGTGTCGGCTTTTGCGATAACGGGCACGATGTTCACTTTGCTGTGGATGGCTTTCATGAACTCCACATCCAGTGGCTTAAGTCTGGAACACACACACACACACACACATAAAGGTGACATTTCTGTTTCTCTGAGAAAGAAACAATATTATCTCGTTACAGTGGCACATAGTAAGACCAGGCTTCACATGCCTATTGTACTGTAGGTGTTTTCGGTGATGGACAGGTTTCAGCTTGTGAACACTGCAAGCACTATGGTGCGCTGTGTGTTTTCACACCTCTTTATTACAGCCAGAATTTTCAGCAATTTGTGATACAGTGGCTCATCTGTGAGATCGTCTCACACACACACACACACACACACACACACACACACACACACACACACACACACACACACTTCTATGTAGTTTAGGTGGCCATGTTCTTTCCCTGGGTTACTGGGTGTCCTTCCTTGGACCACCCTTTGATTAGTACTAATCACTGCATACCAGAAACACTCCTCCATCACGATTTGGTCCTTGTTAAAGTCGCTTGAATCCTTATGTATGATCATTTTTGCTGCTTCCAAAACATTAACTTTAACAATTGGTTTTTCACTCATTGTGTAACATACCTCAAACCCAGACAGGTGCTATTGTAATGAGATAATCAATGTTCAGTTCACTTCACAAAGCTTAGCATTTGTTACCAGCATTTATTATTACAGTATAAGGACTTCACATAGACAATAATGATAATAATAAATCTGAGTTGTTTTACCCGTGTCCAAATGGAGATATGAAATAGAAGCAGCAGTGAACTCTGTTGTCCACAATGTGTCTGCGATTCAGGCCGCTTTCATCATGCAGGTAGCGCTCAAACTGATTGTCAATGTACTGAATGATGGTCTTAAAACTGTAGGAAAACAAGATAAAAATTGTTCAATAAAATAAAATATAATTTACACAATAGTATAGTAGTCCTGGACTCACGCTTCCCTTTTACAATCATATTTAGTTAACTGGCAAAGGATAAGGGCATGGAGATACAAAGCATTTTAACCAGGAGTCTTCAATTAATGTGAAAAGTGCCTCTTTGGCTGCAGGTTTCGTTCCAACCAATCTGGAAGCAAAGCTGTTTAACTTGAATGAAAACCTGCAGCTCTTTACAGGTAAGATTTGACTTGAACCTACAAGAATTCATGACCTAAACAACTATCAATGGTGGTGTGTACAAGAGAAACCGCTTCATAATATCACACAATACAGAAAAAAGCAATACTCATACATAATGTGGAGAGAAGAAAAAAAAAGAAAGAATTATCTACAGGTAGGTAAACCTGTGGGAGATTTGTTCTGCAACCTGTGTGAACTGGTTCAGCTTGGTGAAAACTGAGAACCTTGACTGCTAATCCATACAAGAACCAATAATGTAAATGTGGCCTATGTCATGATTTTCACGAAATGCAGATTCACTTATTTGTCCACCTTTGACTACATGTCTAAATGACCTTGGGAGACTTAGACTATTCCTTTTTACTGAAGGTATTAATAGAAAGCATCATAAACAGGAAACATGAGGGTGCACAGAACGGTGATGGAGAGAATACTTATTTAAAGAGAGCGTGTTCTGATTTTCGAGAATAAAAAGCTATTTGTGGACACAAAGCAATGAATCGTTTGTGTAACTAAGCATATATCAGCGATCCTCATGTTCTTATGACCCTGTTTGTCATGTAATATGAATTCTGCAATGCCTCAGTGTGAGTGTGTATGTGTGTGTGTGTGTGTGTGTCCAGGTTATATACCATCCCCTCTAAATATATTCAAATAGCAAGACCAATTCTTCACCAAAACACCCAACAGGGCACAGTCGGTCACATGTTTCAGTATTTTTGATTATTTAAAAAAAAAAAAAAAAAAAAAAAGGTTAAAACAAAAATTGCATGTTTTAAACTGTTAAACACATCTAGATGCAAATACCATGGGAAAGGAAAGATAAAGAAATTTGGATTGTTCATTCATATTCATCTTTTGATCTTGAACCCAAATGTCTACAGTGTAAAGAACAGAAGGTTTGGCCTTTCTGTTACAATACTTTCTCACACGGTTACTAAAAATGCTTTCTCTCCTCAGCTTTAAGTAAAATTACCCAAACAATCCTACAGCATAATGCAACAAAAACAATTCTATAACTAATCTGACCAGGTTTCTATCCACTGTGTCTGTATAATATAAATATTTGACAGTCCAAGGTCAGCCAAACTAGTGTGCAAGATAGTGTGCAAAAAGATATACATTTGTTTTTCTAATTCTTTATAGAACATTATTTATAAATTGAAATTATATCTGTTTAAATATAAAGAGATATAATGTGTACTGGAGGAGTACTAAATAAGTGCACCTTTCAGAATGGGACTACTTATTCAGGGGGACAGGTTAGTTCTACTTATTCAGGGTGGAAGATTTTATGGTGCTTTACCTCAAAACATCCCAACATGTCTGAGATCACACTGTCTGATATCACACCGAACACTCACATATTAAAAATCAAATGACTTCAATAACAACTTACACTTCCATTGTAGGGAGTTTTGATTAAACAGAATCCCCACCCCCAATCCAAACATATTTTTGTCTGTGGTAAATACACTTCAGACGAAGTAGAGATCACTGACTTTGCGAGTAGAGATAGTGAACTGGGAGTTTATCTTATCTGACTTGAATACAAACACATTAATTAAAACCATAAAACAAAGCATGTGGCTTAATAGAGTTTAAATCATTGCTGAGTCAATGCTGAGCAGGGAGGATTATTTTTTCAAACATTCCTCTGCAATCATGTCATATCATTGCTCCTAACTACAGGGCACCGTCTGATTTACAATTAAACAACCAAAATGAACAGCATATCGTTTGACAGCTAAAAGATTCAAACACCGAACCAATTGGATATTCACACACTCACCAGTCTTGACTGTTGATGGCATCTCCGTATCCAGGAGTGTCGACCACAGTAAGGCGGAGTTTCACCCCCCTCTCTTCGATTTCCACTGTTGAGGCCTCGATCTGCACTGTCCGCTCAATCTTCTCTGCAATAATCATGGGAAAACAAGACACTTTAACTTATTTATCACAACACACACAAAGGTTTAATTTCTGTTTTATTAAAGAAAAAAAAGCCCCTGAGAAACAGCAGTGCGTATACACAAACACAAATCAGCCATAAAATTAAAACCACAGATAAATTATCTTGTTATAGTGGCATCGTGTAGAACCAGGATTCACAATGCATATTGAGGGTGTTTTCGTTAACCAGTTTGCATCTACATATCCCATACGCTGCAAACATTACTCTTATTGTTTTTTCTGTTTTATTTTTACAGCCAATGTTAATGTTTTCAGCAATGTGTGCTACAGTGGCTCTTCTGTGGGATCAGATCACACACACACACACACACACACACACACACACACACACACACACACATATCTATGAACCTGGGGTGCCCATAATTCCTTCCCCAGGTTACTGGGTGTCTTTCCCTGGATTGATATGCATGTGTGTATGTAAAATTATGTAGAAGCTATCCTGTACCCACATATTATTACCTGCTAATAAACCTTTCGAACTCTTGCGATGCTGGCTTGTGCATGGTCATAATTCAGTATTCGGTGCATAGAAATGTGTGTACACAAGATCTACTCTCAAAAACTCAGTATGCACAGTTGATAAATGAGACCCCTGGACTTTAATCCCCGTTTTAATTACAAAACAGTGCAGCTAAAGCTCTAAAAAGCTGAGCACTTTTGGAACGACAAAGTCATTTATTGTAACAATCGAGTGAGTTACGGGTATGTGAGCTATGTGACCTGAATAAAACAGAGTCATGTGTAGGATTATGCTGATTAAAAGTGAGTTATTGTCTTGGACTTTTAATATACATCTGACCCCATGGGAGACTTCAGGGGGGCTTTACTATTCGGCAGATCAAAATGAAAAAAACCTTCTACATTCCACCTTAAGCACTTCTGTGTTTCAGGAACTTCAAAAAGTCATCTATTCAGCAATCTTTCATTATTTGTAAGAGGCCATGGGGGAATACAAACATTTGGGAACATTTAAGCCATGGACACCATGTTACCTGCTGCTCCAGGGATGTAGCGTTCTGGATAGAGGTCAGTGAGAAACAGGCTGTTGATGAGGGTGGATTTACCCAGTCCAGACTCTCCTACAAAACAAACGTTAGCCAAACAAAGTAATAAACTGTAACTAATTATGTGTGTGAGAGAGTATTTTTTTTAATTTAACTCACCTACTACCATCAGTGTAAACTCGAAGCCTTTCTTTACAGATTTCCTATGTACCTGGTTAGGGAGGTTAGCAAAGCCCACATACCCTGCAGCCTCAGGGAACTACAACAATCAAACAACAACTGTAACAATCTTCTTTAGACAGGCCTGAATTTATAAGTGCACTGTAGGGGAAAGTTTCTCACATCGTACCTTGCCTTTTTCTCCAGACTGTGACATGCCTGCAGGTAAAAAAAAACCCTGAAAAAAAGATATATATTAAAACACTATATAGATATACTATGTCTATAACACACTTTGAAGTCATCCTGGAAATTACTGTACTGGATGAAAAACAAAGTTTTCCGGAAACAAACTTTTATCTGTTTTTTTCACCTCTGACACAATTACATTCTACTGACCGTTTGCTTTTTCTCTTCACACACATGTACAATATAAACAACAACCATGATATAAAGCCACAGGATGATGTGGGGCGTTTGTAAATCCCGGAACAGTGGGAGTGAAAATTCTGTTTATCTTTTTATCTTCCTGAAGGCCTTGTTCTACACACACAGAGTTGGTGTAAAATGTCCATGTCTGTAGCCTGTGGTTAGCCCTTCCAAAATCTAAAAATGCAGTGTGCTGGTTTGTGCAATAACAAACGAACTCATGGATCAGAAGAATTTTGAGAAAACATCATTCAATAATAAACAGAATCAATTTAAAAGCGTCAAAAAATCAAAGTCAAAAAATCTTTTATTTTCTATTTTTTACCATGCAGAATTGCATAAAAAGGAGTTATTTCTAATCAGGAAACATGTTGGACAATAATAAGGCTGGTTTAATGTTACATGATTATTTATAATATTTCTTCTTGTTAAATATAATTAAATACTGTGAAATGTTTCCAATAATGAGAAACAATTTAGAAATCACAATTTTACTAATAAATGAGGAAAAAAAAATACTGTAAACGCTGCATGTGTGCCCAACACCCCCCCCTCCCACACACACACACACACACACACATATACATACACACACACACACACACACACACACACACACACACACACACAGAGGGAGGTCCTGTTATTGCCTGCTGCCAGTAGTGAAAACAATAATGTGGATTTAGATTAATGAAGTGGGCCTTTTATTACCCCGGTAATCACACAAAGCAGTTTCAGCAGGCACAGACACGCTCTTGTATTATGCGAACATATGGCCATTGTACTGATCTTTTCATTACTTAAAAAAAATCTTATGCATATTTACATCTAAACATTGCCTAGTTTTTGTCACTGTCTCTGTGTGAACAAACCTTTTGTGCATTCTGTGCAAAATATCCTACAGTATAAACGCAATCAAATTTTCCTTGCATTGTTGGAAAACTATATTTTCTACTCCCAATAACAGGTAACACCCCCCACACCCCAACCCCAAGGGGTGGCTGTGAAGCTCTTGACCGAATTCCTGTTGAAGCTTTCCATTAAATAAGCCATGGAAACATGTGATGGAAAGTCGACCTTACAGTAAGCTTGTTAAGGGTATTAGATCGATTGGAGGCATATATATAAGGGATAGCGACTGAGAAATCTAAATGCTAAATCGGTTAAATCAGCATAAGAGGTGAAATAATTGTGTGCTCAGATTCTTAAAATACTACATCAAATGTAAGTGACCAGCTACATCAAAAGATCTGACGACCAGCTGGTGATGCAAAATGCTTAACAATTCATCTATTCGAATTTTTACACCAATAATGTAAAATGGAATGGAATAAGAAAAAAAACATCTAAACACAATTTGTTCTGAATGTCAAGTTCCCTGTACAGTCACCAAGAAACCATACTGAATTTTGTCAGGATACCAAAAGTACTGAAGACGAACATAATATAGAATCTGAGTAGACTGATTTGACAGATTTATTTTAAATAAGCTATCTTGAACACAAATTTCCCCCCAAACACCAGTGTTGTATAGGCAATTACAACTGCAGTTTTTAAGACCCTTATTCTGGCAGCTTTTGGGGTAAATCTTTTTTTTTAAGTTTCCTGCAATAGTGCACAAGAACATTTGAAGCACTTAAAGTCTGATACACTATTTGAGATTTAGCCAAAGTAAGGTGTGAGTCATTGTATTTTTTCCCCTAGAATTTCAAGGTTGCCTGACAACGACTGCACTCAGTAGTATTTATATTTTCACAAATTCTTTGGCAAACAAAAGCTGCTCAAAAAGCCCCAGAGCTAGACACACCATAAAAACGTCTGTTATAATAATTGATTAAACTGTTACATGTTAAGTACTGGAAGAGTTCACTACTAGCGGCCATCACTGGTCCCCAACCTACAACTTCTAGGTTATAGATGAAAAAGATGTGAATATCTATCCAGGATGTTCTCTCTCACAATATGTGTGCATTATTCTGGCTAAAACTAAACTGCAGATTGTTAGTTTTGGACCTGCTCAAACCACACAGTGTCCACATCATGTACTGTATTAGATCATGAGTAGGCAGACCCTTAGCTAATTGAGCTATTTTTTTTAAAGACTCGGTAAACAGTTATTATTTTCTTCTAACCTCACCTGCCACAATATCTCATTTTAAAGAGTTGTTTATACAACAATCAATCTATTCTTAAAGTAAGACATCTGGCCCATATTTTTTGAGAGTACCAATTACCATCCAAAGAAAACATCAACGTAAAAAAATATTGTTTACATGCCACAATCATTTTTACTACTACTTAAACAAGCATTGAACACAGGGTACACACAGAGCCGACAAACAGCAGCGTCACTTCCGACAAACTGTGTCAATGAGAGCACCATATTCATAATGTTAAGGGTTAAACCTCAGATGACTTATTATTCATTAATGGGAATGTATGTATATTATTTCTTTAAGAGGTGCATTTATTTGACACATTACATTACAGAACAGTGAATTTTTTTCCTCACATATCCTTTACTGCGTTGTGTCGCTATAACCGAGTAAAAGAGAGTTACCTTCTATCAGACTGCAAAATCAATTTTACACCCTGTACTTAATTGGATCAGGCCATTCGTTTTTACATGGTCTCAAAATAAATAACACAATTGACTACACCGATTCATTACAAATATGCACTTTAATTTAACACAGCTGTTTTACTAGGTTTAATAAGCTTATATTAAGAATTTATAAACACACATCACTGCATTCAAAACAATACACTAGTACTTTGCTCTCAAAACAGTCTTGATTCTTTGCAGTGTTGATTCCACAAGGTGGTGAAAACATTCCTTAGAAGTTCTTGCAATTCATAATTGCATTACGACATTCCTGAGTTTTTTTTCTTTCCAGGTGTATATTCATGCCGTGAATTTCCCATTCTACCACATCCTAAAGGTCCCATTGCATTCAGATCCAGTGACTAAGAAAGCCTCTGAAAAACAATGAACTTACTTTCACTCTCAAGATTTAATGTTTTGTGCATTCTGAGATGCTTTTCCTCACACGACACTTGTACAGACTGGTTATCTGAGTTACTGCAGCCTTTCTGTCAGTTAGAACTTTCTACTTCTTACATTTTCAAACCAGGCTTGTTACTTTAGTTTTAATCTATTTGGTGACGATATTTCTCCTTCTCGTTGCGTGTCCCGTTTTTAGCCCATCAACCTATTCACCTGTCACCTGCAGAAGTTCTCGGATGACTCTGTCATCATCGGCCTGATCACAGATGATAATGACTGGGAGTACAGAGAACTGATCAAGAACTTTGTGGACTGGTGCCAACAGACCTGCCTCCAGATAAATGCACGGAAGACCAAAGAACTGCAGGTGGATTTCCATAGGCACAAACACACTTCACTATCACCAGTGACCATTTAGTGAAAGGACATTGAGAGAGTGGACTCCTACAAATACCTGGGTGTTCATCTGAACAGCAAACTAGACTGGACAGATAGTACTAAGGCAATTCACAAGAAAGGACAAAGCAGACTGCTTTGCTGAGACTGCTGAGGGGAATATGGCATTTCGGAGTGCAAGGAGAGCTACTGAAGACATTTTTTGACTATGTGGTGGTCTCAGCTGTGTTCTACAGTGTGGTCTGCTGGTGCAGCAGCATCTCTACTGCAGACAGGAAGAGACTTGACAAGTTGATCAGGAAGGCCAGCTCAGTCCTGGTGATCCCCTGGACAATGTACAGGAGGTGGGAGAAAAGAGAATGGTAGCTAAACTATCATCATTGCTGGAGAACAACTTTCACCCCCTGTATGAAACAGTTTTGTCTACAAGTAGCTCCTTTAGTAACAAACTGCTACATCCTAAGTGTTTAAAGGAGTAATACAGAAGGTCTTTCTCCCTGCTGCTATTTGACTGTACAATCAGAGTTGCTCCCAGTGAACCTGTCACAATAATACACACAGTTATTATAACTGTGCAATAACACCAATTTAAACCATGCAATATTACCAATGTGCAACATGTTTGAAAGTCTAACTGCTTTATTGGTGGTCTCTTTTATTTTCTATTTATACACTGTGATGTATATCTTCATCTTTCGGCTTCTTCCATTAGGCGTCGCCACAGCGGATCATCCGTCTCCATACCCCTCTGTCCTCTACATCTGCCTCTTTCACACCAACTACCAGCAGGTCTTCCCTCACCACATCCATAAACCTCCTCCTTGGGTCTTCCTCTTTTCCTCCTTTCTGGTGGCTCCATCCTCAGCATTCTCCTACCGATATACCCCATGTTGCTCCTCTTCATATGTCCAAACCATCTCAATCTCGCCTCCCTCACCTGGTCTGCAAAACGTCCTACATGTGCTGTCCCTCTAATAAACTCGTTTTTATTTCCTGGCTCTCACACACTTCAGACGCAGGCTAGTTTGCGAGGCTAACAACAAGCACGGCAGAACGCAACAAGAAGTATGGGGCTAATATGCAGGAGACAGCGGGAGTCAGCGATGTAAACATGACTGAGAACAGAGACATTCTTGATCATCATCATCTTTGCTCTGCTTGTGTTCTATATTGTGGTTTTTTTTTCCTGGATACATTTATTAGATAACAAAACTTTTAATTATTTTGTCTTAATATATTAATATGATGTGAGTTCCAGGTACCGGCATGACACTAAAACAGGTAGTAGTAATAGATACTTTCTACTTAAGTACATGTCAGAGCCCAAACTTCTTTACTTTAACTTGAGTCTTTTAAAACATGAGTATCTGTACTTTTACTTGAGTAAAGGATGTGCACTTTTGCCATCTCTGAAACTGACAGAATAGTGTTTATTTCACTAATTAGTCTACAGCAGAGATGCACAAACTATGTGATTGGTTCTAAGTTTCAAGTGTACTTATTATAAATGTAATTGAACTACAAAACTTTGAAAATAAAACTGCATTAAGTTGCAAAGTAATGTTTCCTATTTCTATATTTCTAAATGTTATAAAATTATTTATAATTACTTTATTATAAAAAGGGCAGTTTAGTATAATAATAATAAAAAAATATATAAATTCACTTCCGAACCACAGTCCTCAATCAAGTTTGATTCATGTTTGGGCACCTCTGGTCTAGAGACTGATGTGAAAATCAGAAATACTCTGGATGACTTCTATAAATACTCAAAGCAGCCTACCAAAAATCATGCAAAATTAAAATCACTGCAATTGCATTTTCCCCTTTCTGATGATTGATGTGAATATATTCTATATTAATGTGAATATAATATTATGTGGCTTCTGCTGCTGCATGATTGACTGAACACATAACTGCATGAATGAGTGTAATGATGTATACAGATGTTCCTAATAAAATGCCCTCTGAGGAACATAAGTGCAATTTAAAAACAGCAGAAAAAAAGAGGTCATTAAAATACAGAGTTTAAGGCAATTTGCTAAATGATTCAAACATTGTGCTGAGACTATGAATATATTCACACAGATCCAGACCTGTTCCTGAAACTACACCAGAAGATTGGAAGACGTTTCCAAACTTATTCTACTTTAAGATCCATTCCGGCCATATTGTCAGCTCACACCAAGCCAAATAAATTCTGAAAGATTGTTAGAGATGGCAGATAAACATCCGAAAGATGATCTCACAGGGCCTTCACTGTACTACTCCTCACTTCAGCCCAACCGCCTCAAGCGCCCACACCCTGTTTTTCAGGGGACTGCTGTTCACTCTGGATCAGCTGAGGAATGTCAAATAAACTCTCTCTCGTGTACAATGATTACTGTTTATACCTCAGAGAATCAATGAAACTGAATGAAAGTTGAATTATGCGAAATGTTGACGATTTGCGAACAGTTTCAGTCGTCCGTAGGAAGTTTTAACTTCCGCACGTAACACTACAGTGTTTGTACTGAGTACAGTGTTTGACTGGACTCAGCTTCTCCGGTCAGGCAGCGCGAGCAGGCGACCTCGATTCATTTTCAATGCAGAAGAAGCGCTTACCTCGGTGTAAATGTCTGACAGAAAATATTTAAAAGCAGACTTTTCTTCTCCTCCCTTATATTCTCACTTTTTCCCAGTACTGTCCAGGGGACCGGAAACCGCTGCAAATCCGCCTCCGTCCCACAATGCCGTTCAGTCTCTGACGCCGGAGTACAAAGCAACAGGCGACATTGCGGTTCCTATTGGGCGTCGCAAAGAATGAGGGAGATAGGCGCCATAGAGCCAAGATGGTGGAAAACGCGCACAGTTTCCGTCCAAAAAAAATCCGTAAGGGCTGTCCCGTCAATCTTATCGGACGTATTAATGAATTATTTTGTTTGAAACTAGTGCAATAATAATAAAATTTATATATATATATATATATATATATATATATATATATATATATATATATATATATAATGTGTGTGTATATTAATTTTTATTTTATATATATATATATATATATATATATATATATATATATATATATATATATATATATATATATATATATATATATATATACATCAAATGGTAGTTTGTCAGGGCCAGCAGAAAAGTATTTTTAATTTAGGTTTGTCCATGAATATTTAACAAATTATACCCAATAGTCGATTATCTTCATATGATAGCTTTTCTCTTGGGTGTGCTGCATCTACCACTCGTTGGACTTTCTATCCAATCAAATTTTAGCCGTCACATCAAGTGTTTCCGTGGTCATAGGTATCTGCCGTAAGGTCTTCAGAAATCAACGTGGGCTGGTAGCATAAAGCTGTTGCTTTAACCAATCAGATTTTCAGTTGCTGACACTGGGGCCATCTAGCAGGCATCAAATCATCTCTGCAGGGTTTTTTTTCTTTGTTTTGTTTTTTACATTTTTTGATTGGATAGTCATAAAGCACACTAGTTGGAGCTCGCAAACCATGTCTGCAGCAAACTAAATTAGTTCAAATTATATTCGTGTGGATTTAATAGCTGTTTTTTTTCATTCTACAATGACTGAGAGTGGAGAATAAAGTGATTTTGCGGAGAAACTTACAAGGACATTTACAAGACAGGTCTTACCACAGTCCTATAAACTTTCCCTTTCACTCTTGCAGACATTCTTCTATCACAAATCACTCATGTCACTCTTCTCCATCCCCTCCACCCTGCCTGCACTCTTTTCTTCACTTCTCTAACACACTCTCCATTACTTTGCACCGTTGACCCCAGGTACCTGAACTCCTCCACCTTCTCCACCTCTTCTCCCTGCAACCGCACCACTCCACTGCTCTCCCTCTCATTTACACACATGTACTCTGTCTTACTCCTACTGACTTTCATTCCCTTTCTCTCCAGCGCATACCTCCACCTCTCCAGGCTCTTCTCAACCTGCTCCCTACTCTCACTACAAATCACAATATCATCCGCAAACATCATAGTCCATGTAGACTGGTTTTAGACCACCCATTTTTTCCAAAAAGTTGTTTAAAACAGACAGTTTGAAAGTAAAGAAGTTGTAAACATTTGTTTGCAATATTGGCATCAATCTGACTAATGCATTCTGATGTTCTCTAAGGCTTTTTGAAGACTGTACTGTGATACTGCTGGTGATTTAATTGACTGTTGTTTTGGGTTTCTTACAATGTAAGCACAGCTGTTTTTACTTTCTTTACATTACACAATAGACACAAAATTAGCTCAAAGAAGTCAACCATTAACAGAGGTTGAATTTCTTCCTTAATCTCAGCCCTTTTGCATGCGAAATGAGCTCACCATGGTGCATTCCCATTTCAAGACACCAATAACAATTATCCACTACATAAACCCTCTTTCCCTCTGCCAATATTTGAAATTATATTTTATAATAAAAATTTGTTTAAGGCATATAGTTTTAGGCATATAGTTTACCTTCTTTCACACAGTGTCTGGCAGTTTCCAAAACTATCATCCATGTCATTAAATGTCCTGTTGCTCCTCCGGTGGAAGTGTTCATGGGGTAAATATGAGGCAGCATAATTTTCCCCAAATGGGTTATTGCTTGTTGCAGTTTTCATTTTTGACCATGCATAGGTGTAAATCATAACACTTCAGGGTTAAATTAACGTGTTTCACCTTGACTGTCCAAAATCAAAAATAAACTGGGAAAAAAAGGAGATTATTAGTAATTCATCAAAACTTGAATGTTTTAATGGTAATGTGATGACAAAACTGGGGACACATTATCACTACAAAATAAATCAGTATTTTGTTTACTTTTTAGTAGAGTTGATGCTTTCACCTATAGGCTATTGAAATAATGAATTAATATAATGACGTTTTAAACTGTAAAATAATGCAGCATTATATTGGAGAAATAAAACATTAATTATAGATTTTAAAAAGAAACGTGTAAAAGTGGCTTCATGCTATGATGCTTTCATATGGCAGACCTGTGTTTTCTATGAGTTAATGGAAGCTGTAATTAGTCTGTGTCGAGACTGCGTGATGAAAACAGTTATTAGGGCTACAATGCATGAAAGTCTAATGTTACTTGCGTGTGTTGTATCCTAACAACTTTTATTAAAAGTGAATGACAGGATTCACGTTTTCTACACCATATTGTGTGATTGTGTGTATGGAGCTCTTTTTGTTCTCCTCCTCTTCTCTAACTCTCTGTCCGAAACGTAACGTGCTAGAGTCTTTCTCACAACAGTTGGTTCGTTTCTTCCCTTCCTCCCATCTGATTGTCTTTCTGCACAGCTTCCCCAGTTTTCTATTGGCCACGAGTAGATGCGGCGGCGTGTGATTGGACAAAAGTTTCGCTTTTCTCATTGAACCGGCTTGCAGGCTCCTTTACCCCCTTCTTGTGAAGAGCTCTCACCCCCTTCTTGTGCGCAGCTGTTCTTCTCCGCTCCTCACTCTCATCCGCGCAAAGACCGTTATACAGAGCGCCATACAGCGCGCGATGGTGTTTGTTTAAAAGAAGTTTTTTTGAGTGTTTTTTTTTTAAATAATAACCTAAAAGTGGACCATCTGTTCCGCTCTTTAAGAAGCGGACTATTTATCGGACACGAAGGGTACTAATAAGGACAACATTGTAAGAAAGCATGGCATCGGCGGGTCTGGAGCTGCTCGGCCTGACGCTAGCTGTGTTCGGCACGCTGTTGGAGATGACCGCATGCGGTTTGCCCACGTGGAAGGTAGCGGCGCATATCGAGGCCAACATCGTGGTGTCGCAGACCATCTGGGACGGGCTGTGGATGTCTTGCGCTGTGCAGAGCACGGGCCAGATGCAGTGTAAGGTGCACGACTCGATACTGGCGCTGAGCAGCGATCTCCAGGTGGCGCGCGCGCTTACCGTGGTCTCGTCCGTGCTAAGCGTGCTGGCGCTGCTCGCCGTGATCGCCGGAGCGCAGTGCACCAACTGCATCCGCGCCGAGCTCGTCAAGGTGAGAGTAGTGAACTTCGGGGGTGCGCTGTACATCGTCAGCGCCGTGCTCGTGCTCGTGCCCCTCTGCTGGATGGCCAATAAAATCATCTCCGATTTTTACAACCCCAACGTGCCCCCGGCGCAAAAGCGCGAGATGGGCGCCGCGCTCTACATCGGCTGGGCGGCCGCGGCTCTCCTGCTGCTGGGCGGCTCTGTGCTCTGCTGCTCGTGTCCTCCGCCGTCATCCGCCAGTGCGGGTTACTCGGTAAACTACGCACCCACAAAAAGAGCCACGACCAATGGAGACTACGACAAGAGGAACTACGTGTGAAATCTACACGTCGGCTAACGCGCAAAGCCATGGGTACGGCGGACTGCATAACCAACAAGCCTCGCAACTTATGATTTGCGCATAAACACTCACTATACCATTAAGAATAAAAGTTTTCATTCAGCACCCTGGTTTTTTTCGGTTTTGAAGGTTCTGCGTAAAAACCCTACAGAGGAGTTCACTTCCAAAGTTCTACGTCAAGAAAACTCGAACCCTCAACCATCCAAAGAATCCTCGAGGAGCTCTTTCCTATTTCTAAACAACAACAACAAAAAAGAAAAAACCTTACAAAATCATTCAAAATATAGTGCCATGTATTTCTGGTAATTAAGATATGGCAGAAGAAGAGAGACATGGACAAGCGTTTCCCAAAAGTGTCAAATGATCTCAGGCTTATATATGATTCTCTATTGAGATATTTTCCCCCTGTACTAAAGAGCGCATGTTGGCGTGTTGGATGAAGCGGTGTCAGTTTGTATCCTGTGTGTTTTTGCACATGTAGATGTTTCTGTCTAAACCTAAATGTAAATGACCTGTTTTTCCCTCAGGTCATGGACTCTTACTGAATTTTTGATATTTCCTGTTTTAAACATACAGGCTATGCATTTTGAAGGGGTTACACCTTAATTTCAACCTAAATGAACATTTTTTAAATAAAAGTTTTTACTGTTTTGACCACGAATGTTTGCCAAAACTTTAACAAAACATGATCATGATCATGATGGGTTGGTTGAAAGCTCTATATACAGTAGTTTCAAAGCAGAGACATTTTCCTCACATGGAACGCTAGACTGCCTAATTGTGAATCTGATGTAGATTTCTTTTTTAAAACAATAGCTGTCTAGTTAAAGGAGCAGGTGCTCTAAAGGACAGGCCAGAACAATGTGCCATGCATTATGAAAACAGTGCTTAGGACATATTTGGTTTGTGCTTTATTGAGCACCTTATTTAATTTGCATCTTTAACAAATAAGACAAACGATGCCAAATTTCATCCTCAATAGTCAACGGTTTGTTTTTAAAACTGTCATAGTTATGTGTTAAAAGTAAGTTTTGAACTGTAATGTTTTTAATAAACACTTTTTATCATAATGGAACCCTGATCATTTATTTTGCTTGTAATGGCGTCCAACAAACCTGAGAAATGTTTCTAAAGTTTTTAAAACTTGTTCTACTTATGAAGTGTTTCTGGAAACTTCTTTTACATTTTTAGACAGCTCTATTGCTTCCAGAACCAACTCTACACACACACACACACACACACACACACACACACACACACACACACACATGCACACACACGCACACACGCACACACATATAGACTATTTGTCTGCATGCTTAAAGGCTACAGAGTCACCGCACAGCCAATTTATATTCTAATTTACCCTATATTCTTAAAATAGGACTATAAATCACCCACAGAACTCAAAGAAGGTCCTCATGTAAATTTCACTTCATGATTTTAATGCCAGCATTTCTCAGTTAAAGCTGTTAAACTCATTAATGCAGAAAAGACAATGCTCAATATTCATTTGTGAATTATGCTTATTTTATATCATACACAGAGATAAAGTAGTGTGAGAATATTAGATTTATTTGAATTAATTTTAATTAACAGCTAAAAAGAAAGAGGAAAAACAGAGATTTGTGTGTGTGATTATTTTGCCGCTTCTCTACTATTAATAATGAAGTCTCCTAATAATATCTTTTTGCTTATTTTTTACATTTATTCTCTACATTCATATTGTGCCTTTATCAAAATTGCCATATTATCTTAAATTCAATTCAATAAATTTTTATTTGTAAAGCGCTTTTAACAATTAGCATTGTCTCAAAGCAGCTTTACACAGATAATGTGGTGATAAAATGAACAAGTTGTTCTTTATAAGTGAGTTTGTCCCTGGTGAGCGAGCCGGTGGCGACTGTGGCAAAGAAAAACTCCCCGAGACGGCATAAGGAAAAAACCTTGAAAGGAACCAGACTGAAGAGGGAACACATCCTCATCTGGGTTGCACCAAATGTCCATTTATTGCAAATACACGATGTTGCGGAACACAATGATGGTGATCAGAAGCAAACTGTAGTCCTGAGTCAATGTAGCAGACTGATAAATGATCCATGTAGCTCAGTAAGGTTATTAGTAAAAGTTTACTATTGCTACCCTTCTCTGTCTGCAACTGTGGCAGTACGCGACTGTGCTTACACTTGTTTATAAGACAACAAATTTATTAAGAACAGTGATTAAACTGTCCAAAATTATATTCTATCCAATCAGAATGAAGTATTCCATGGTATAAATCCATATAAATTTTAAATAAATATATGATATATAAATATATAATTTGTATTTTATTAGATATACTTGCATAAACACTGCTTGATTCATCCTGAAGCCCTACCTCTGGATGGGCTTCTCTTTGACTCAGAGCAGCGGTTCCAGATGAACAGTCTAAAGATCCATGAAGTTACATTGGAGAGTTAATCTCAAAACCCTTGAGATGGATTCAAACTGTAATTATTATAAACATTCTGCTACAAAGGTTGAGTACTGCAATTGCCATTAACAGTTTTGCCTATCAGTGCCCATCAGTGAACAGCTTAAAACCTCAACAAGGATAAAACTGTAATTGGTGAAATTCAATGTCACCTGGATGAAGATGGGTTCCCTTTTCAGTCTGGTGGCTCCCAAAATATGTTCCTCATAACATCTGTTGGAGTTTTTCTTTGTCACTTCAGCAACTGGCTTGCTTGTTAGAGATAAACATATAGGAAAAAAATATATGAAAAATGTATGTAAAACATATTTCCAATCTATTTATTTATGTAAAGCTTCTTTGGGACAATGTACATTGTTAAAAGCTTGATGCAAATACAAATAAATTGAATTAAATTAAACACAGTGAATTAAAGCAAGGCTACAGGCAAACGTTTTAGGAAATGAGAAAATAGTGTTAAATCAGATCAGGGCTAAAAAACTAAATAAGCAATTAACATCGTTATGCAAACAATGAAAAGTGTACACCAAAGACTGCACAGCTAAGGACCCCTCGGTCAAGCTTCTGAATATTGTAGACGACACCACAAACATGTGCCTCATTCAAATCTGCATACAGGCAGGAGGTTAAACAGTGGGTGCAGTGCAGTCTTAACATTGCGCTAAATATCCTCAAAACAGTGAAGATGATATTGGACTTTAAGAGGTATTCCTTTGCACTTTCAACCCTCACTATCCGGAACAGCACTCAGGTTCCAGGGATCTTCCATCTCTAAGCACCTGAAGTAGGAGACACTCGGACTATTTTTTAAGAAGGCTCAGAGGGGATTCCTTCGCCAGCTGAGGAAGTTCCTCCTGCACTTTGAGTTCTGATATGATGCAGCCATCATTGAGCTTGACTTGTGCACGTTTACTACAGAAGATTACAGTCTGGACTGCTGAGAGGATTATTGGTGCTCCTCCTCCCATTTTCCACAAACCTGTACATTGCTGGAGTTGCTGTACATTGCTGGACAAAAGCACATACACCGTCATACACCTGACCCACAACCTTTCTAAACGGCACTCTGGATGATGATACTTGACACCAAGCACCAGAAAATCAATCTACTAAATATTTAATTGGTGCTTATTATGCTCCATTCATTTGTATTAGTGAAGCATAATTTTCTTATTCATTATAAATTTGTATAAATACAAAGAAAAAAAGGTGTAAAGCAGAACAGCAATGGTGAACACATCCAATAAAAAGAGAGAGATGCCCTCCTGGGTGAAGCACATGTATTTTATGTCGGTGTTGACAGTGCTTACATCACCCCACTTCTCTACTGTAGTTTTTGGCCCAATTAAGCCTATCTGAATACTCCAGACATGGAGGAGTGTTTTCAGACTCTATTGTGCAAATGTTAGTTCCAGTCATGCTGGAGCTGCAGCAGACGAAGTTATGAGGCAGTATAGGGTGTGTGTGTGTGTGTGTGTGTGTGTGTGTGTGTGTGTGTGTGTGTGTTAGATTGGGTGGAGTACGGGGGAGGGGATGAGTGCTTTTTTTTAAGGACCCTCATTCCACAGTGAACAGTGAGGCATACAGAGGCAGGCACAACGTCATTAAAGAACCTTTGCCATGGCAACCACAAAGAGCCTGTAGATGTTGCCTGGTGACAATTCCTGGCAATGTGGTCATACGGACAAAGACAATGAGGACCCCGACGGCTCACATTCCAAAACACAGGGGGAGAGAGAGAGACAGAGACAGAGAAAAAGGGTGAAGAACAGATATAGACAGTGGGGGAGGAAAAAGATGTGGGAGGAGATGTGCGTACGTCCGTTAGGGTCAGAGTAAAGAGCAGTGCGATCTATTTCTTTTTTCTATTTGTCCAAAGTGAGAGTGTACAATTGGAAGTACTATACAAGTATTGCACTTTCTAGAAAGAAAAAAAAACATGCAAGAACATGGGAACTTTTGTGGCGAATATGTATAAAATCTGAAAATAGATTTTAATTCAAATACATAATTACTGTATATTTAAACCACAACCTGAACAAGTCTTTAGTCTACCTACCAAGAGTGCCCTGGATGTTAGTGTTTAGTTATAGAATTAAATATCTTACCCAAACTGAACCAGTGAAGGCAGTCATTTACAGCCAGCAAGCAATTCTTTTCCCGTGACCCAAAATCAAATTTGTTAATTTTTTAAAAGGTATTTTTGTCTGTTGATTTATCTACTAATAATATTTGTACCATGGCATTACCAGTGGTGGATAAAGTACACAATTCATGTACTTCAGTTAAAGTTGATATCGATAGGTAATATATTACTCCAGTAACAGTACAAATGTATTTGCCTTCAAATGTACTGAAGTATTCAAAGTTCTATGATTTATAATGTCCTTTATCACAAGACTCTCTTAATCAACTCAGTTTACGTGAAAAGACTCTAATGTTACTCTTATCACTCCAGTCTATTAATAAAATGATATTAAAGAGTCAAACACTGATTGATATTGATTACAATTTTTCATGAGCCCAAAACCTTATTTTTAACTACTTAAAAAAACTGCAAATAAGGCCACAGGTGCTGTAGCAAGTTAGAGTCTCTTTCATCATTTGTTTTCCTCAAAATGTTCTACTTGTGTTGAACTGATGCTGAACTGTATGTTTGTGCTAAATAGATACCACCAAGCAGCAATCAAAACAAGTTCAAAACAGAGAGTGCTCTACCCTGGTAGCTTGCTGCATGCTTGACCAGTTAAGTTTGTATCCACTCATAAATAAAGAGAAACGACTGATTTCGCAAAATTTAGTTGAGTAAAAGTAAGATACTTTTGTATGTAGATGTAGTAAAGTTAAAGTTAAAATCTCCCTAAATGGAAATACTTCAGTAAAGTACAGATACGCAAATAAGCTACTTAAGTGCAGTAACAAATTACATTTATTGTGTTACTGTTCACCACTGGGGGATCATGCACTGGAAATACAGGATTACTTGGACACACCAGAATCAGTTGCACCCCCAGGACCCACCACTATTTGATCTACAAACTATTTCTCTTTAGTTGCACTAATAGTAGATATATATTGTAGCAGAATATGTTTTAGGGTAAAATCTGACCAAAAGTCACAGACATAGTTATTGGGTAAAAGTTAATTGTGGCTAAGAATGCAATTTTGTAGAATGCAAAACTAATGAACAACATCCAGACTGTTGCAATACAAACACACAAAATTGTTGAGGTGGCTATACTCCCACACACACACATTCTCTGTTTTCATTGTGGTACTTTCTCATAACACCTGCTGTTGCCTTTATCCTTCATGGGTTAGAAGTCATTTCCTTCTTCCCACAGTTGGGTGTTTGTTATCTCGTCCCCAAATCATCGCCACGGCAATAGGACTGCACAGATTACCTCTCACCCCTCAAACCACACACATTGTCACTTTCTGGACATTGTCCCCAAGTAGCTGAAAAATCTGGGTACTGAACATTGTTATTTCTATTTCCATTTTAAATGCGCCTGTTAAGCGCTCACATTATGACACTACAAGTTATTTGGTTTACACCACTGACTGTATAAAACTGTATAAAAAATGGTGTAAATACAACAGTAGTCTTGTTGTAGATGGTATTGAACATTTAATAACATAGCAATTTAATTAAAAAGTCCTTATTTTGCAAAATTCCACCTGGAGCTACGCTCGATAATTCCTTTCACACAGATGAGTTGCTCGTCTAGGTGTGCAGTGTCAGTATGTAAAAGTGAACAAAGTGTGTAAAAGTGTATGACATATCTGAGTAATATTATTATGAGTAATACTAAGCATATACAACAGGTCTTTTGTCCAATGTACGTGTGTGTTTGTGTGTGATGCACAGATGTGTCACAGTGTAGGAGAGTAATGACACTTCCTGCTTAGCGATCAGCAGGCCAGGAAACAGGAAGGAAATCAATGAGGAGGGTCAAAAAATAAATCAATATGTGTTGAGGTGTTTGGAGAAGGAAAGGTATGTGTTGGGACAATGCTATATCGCAAAAGACATCGCAGATTCATAAAATAATGTTATTAACAAAGGCATATGCATATATTCTAATGTCTGACAAGGTTTGGATTCAACATGTGGGAATATAACACCATTTAAGGTGTCAGTACTGAAGTCAGAATGTGTCACTGATCTGTAATATTTCAATGTGCATTGCATATTCTTAGGACAGTGCATTCAGTTTTACAATTTTTTATTTATTAGCATATCAGGTCACTGACAAAAGTTTGCAGTTTTAAATGTGACATAATTATTGTTTTATATGGTTTGCCCATCCTTATTATTTATCAGTGGGAGAAGGAAAAGTCTAAACACTGCTTAGAGGAAGGCTGGCTGCTGTTAATAATAAAGAGAATGGGCAAATCATTTGCGAAAGCCAATAAAAAAACATTATTCTGTTTTACATTATGTTTAGTATTGTTGACTTGCAAAATATACATACTTAATTTAATGCTTGCAATTATTTTGTGATATATTGTACCTAAATCTTAAAGATTATATGGTTGTTTTTAAGTGGCTGCTCTCATAATTTAATAGAATCAGTTAATTTTATTTTAAAATGTAATTTTCTGAAGAAGAAAAGAATAGTTAAAAGGCCTCACCCGAACCAAATCTCATGAGTAATTGTAAAAGGCAAATATTTTGAACATTATTACATGACTCCCTATTCATACAGATCTAAATGGTCATTTGTCATTGTCGAGTCTCAAGAGATTGTGCTTTCATCTTGTGAAACCTTGCACACACTTCTTCCACTTATTGTTTGCAGTGGGATTCAAACTCATGCATCCAAGGAGAAAGTGAAAGGAAAGTTTAGGACAAGTAATTTAAATTGAATTATAAACTGGTTTATATGCTTCATACAGTAGCTTATTTGAATTTGCACCCTTTATATGGGTTCACCTCAATTCCAATTTGACTTGATCAAAGTGTTGTCCTGAAGGCTATTGAAAAAAAAGTACACTTTATTGCACAGAAGGCATAATATATACAGATATCAGTTGATGGCCATTGTAAATTGTGATGATCCTTGTGAGAACCCAGCATGAGAAAAGAGAGTCCAGGAAGTCAGCAATTATCTGGGACATCACAAAGTCGATTGTGGTGAGCTAAGGCTATGTTCGGTGTAGGCAGTAGGTAAACACCAAAAAGTGTTGATGCTCCTTTGGCTAAGATGGCCAGGCCAGTGTTGGTAGGGGTATTGGAGCCTGGTGTCCCTGTCTAATTCTGGCCACCAGATTAGGTTTTGGCAATGCTGCTCAAACGTAATGACCCATAGCCAAAATATCTGTATGCAGGGCACCAGAGTCTAATGTGTAAACCCACAAAGGCCACCTGCCAGCAGGAAAGCTCCTGTTTGAGTTGGGAAAACACAAGGCAACTCCTCTGGGACTGGAACCTATTCAAATATTCAAAAGATACTACAGAACTTTGTTTAGCAAAACTGCCAAGCACAGGAACAGTTTCTTTTCTCAGGCAAACATCCTCATTAACAACTGACAACTGACCTTAATTATATGCCCTGCTTCATATCTACAAGCAATGCATTGTAGGAACAGTCACTCATCACCTCATCCCCATATATTTTACACACTACTGCTGCTGTATATTGTACAAAGGTCCTAAAGTAACTTCTTAATTTTGTGATGCACACTATTGCTATTTGCACTTCCATTAACTTTCACGTTATGTACATTGCTGATTTGTCATATAATCTGTATATTGTGTTCTTATTTAATCTGTATTGTCTTGTATAGTCTTGTTTATAAGATAAATGTATGGTGGTGGTATATGTACTTTTGAGAGTCACCAGCAGCTGAAAGCAAATTCCTTGTGTGTGTTAACATACCTGGCCAATAAACCTGATTCTGATACTGATTCTGAAAAGGTCACATAGGACTCTATTGAACATATTTGCCACAGCACTGTCACTGCCTTCTGTGAAGTAAAGCGCATAGCTGTACATAATGAAGTACACAGAGTATCTGCCATTTCTCAAAAGTGCAAACTGCTTAAAAGGAAACACCCCAGAGAAGTGAAGAGGTGCAAACACATTAGGTTAGCTCTATATTGGGAAACATGAAAGACAAAACTGGGCTGAACAAACTGTCATTTGGAGAGAAACAACCAGATAAATTCTACAGTTTCTATCAATATAAAGGGGAGTAGATGGCAAAGAGAGTGGCAATGGAATGAGAAACTGTCAACAATCACAAGGGTATACACACATCATTGAGACTGAAGATGCATGCTTGGAATGCTACAAGTTTACAGACTATGGATGCCCAGGCTGTCTGACCCAGCTAGAATAGCGTGACATACCAGCAGGAAAAAAAATTCATCTTACTACATGCAGCACTTATGATGTCTCACTTGGCTGCTGCTAGTATAGCTGAGAGTGCTACTGTAATTCCAGTTGCTTGACAGCAACAGCAGAGGTGTTGGGTCACTGCGCTTTGCTCTGGTTGGAATGAGAAGGAAGGAGGAGCAAAGTGCCTGCCTGACTAACAGAGTCCTTGATGCTTAGTCAAGTTAGCTGTCCTCAGCTACACTCTGTATTCAGTGTGACATCAGTACCTTGGATATCAACAACGTCTTGGTCTTCATCAAATGTGCCTCAATTATATCAATGCTAATCCAAAAAAGAAATAACTAAGCCAAACTGATTTTATGGGCTTGTGTGTGAATTGTCAATGAGAAAACCGAACTAACTTTATCAGATATTTACAGGACCAGCATTGGGAGAATGCAGAATTTTTGAATTTAGTGATTAATGAGAATTTTGGGAATAGCAAATGTTCTGGGAGATCGACTGACATTCATATGCAGGTGCTGAGAATAGGATCACAAACTCTGTCCACCTGTAGAATTAAGAAAATAGTGATTTGGCTCAAAGATAATAACCCATAATATGCACCTCTAACCAGTCATTAGTAGGGTGGGTACGGGTGCTTTCATCTGTGTTGGTATATCAAGATAATTTGATGTTAAGTTTTGCCAAAGTTTGTTTACTCATAAAGGAAGACAAAACTTATCACATTCAAACACAAACATGAGAATGTATTCAGTAGGATATATGTTAAATACACACACACACACACACACACACACACACACACACACACACACACACACACACACACACACACTTGTTTTGCCAGTTCTAACCTAGCATATTTTTAGACCCTTTATGTATTGCATATTAGCAATATTTTTTTTTTATATATGCCAAACTCTCTTTTAATGATTATATTTTAGGATAAAATGTATGATATTTTTAGGATAAAAAGGGTAGAATAATTGTAAAAAAAATTCAGTGTAAAACTGCCAAAGGAAACACAAAACACACGTCCCAGTTTAATTATTGGGACTGGTTTAGCATAAACGCTTCACCTCAGAATCACAATATAAATTGTGCTTGATTTCTGGTTATTCTTTTGGCTGTTCCAGTGTTAAATGGCATGTTTTGAAGCACAGCAAGATTAATAAACAGTGAGGCCCTGCATTTTTCTCTCTATGGCCATTTCACACAACATACATAAATACAGATAGATAGACAGACAGATAGATACTCACATATCTTTTTCATAAGTTAATAAAACATCATTTATTATTGAGACATGATTTTTATATTGAATTTCCCATAAAAAAAACACAACATTAAAACTACAACAAAATCCAAATAAATGTACAGTATTATACACATACACGATCTAACAAGAGCTTAGAAGATATGTACGATTTGTATTAGACGACAGAGACCTGTAGTACAGTTTGACTGCTACTTGTCAAGGTCTTCATGTGGGAAGTTAAACACAGATCTGACACCCAACTGATAGGGAGCATGTGAAATCTCATATTTGCTCTCAAGCAATGCAAAATTCCATTCACAGACAAAGCAAATATTTCAGCAACAAACCAATTAAGGAGAGAAGATTGGAGAATAACAGAGTTCTGAATGTTCTTTTTGTGTGAGATTTGGAGGAGGCTTAAAGCATGTCATGAGGCATTAGGACAGCAGGGTAATGAGGGCATCAAGAAATTTTCCTTTGTCTTCCATCTTCAGTTCAATAACTAAAGGGATAAGAAAGAGTTAGAAGGTTAATTATTTCATTGCAAAAACAATCTGGAAAAAAGTTACTGTATATAAATAGCTTTAATCAGAAGTCTGAGATATCTGTGCATGAGCAACTCAGATGGAAAATATGTGGAAATGTTTGAAACCTGTGATAGGCCTGTGCAGGGATAAATAATGTATCTATTGGAGTTCTAGTTACAGGAAATTTGACCTGCATTGCCCATCTGTAGGAATGGCCAAGAATAGTTCAAAAGGAAAGTAGGTCTGCCACCTGGTGGCAAATTCAAAGTCAGTCACTAAAAATAGGATGTCCGTTTGGCTACATCAGTTACCCACTTGAAGTGTCAAAGTGATCGTGCAGTGTCCTGGAGGTTGTACTTTCAGCTGCTTTCTCAAAAGCCCTGCCAAAAAAACTGTGGAGAAGAAGAAAAGACAAAAACAACAATAAACATTTATTTTAAAGTACCTCAAACACACAAATTAAAGAAACAAATTATTTTAAAGTACTTCAAACACACACACACACGATCTTTTGTTGCTAAATACAGATTATGAATTTTCTGTGACTGCTTCAACCATTACTTTTTAAAATTCTAGATTTACATTTAAAACTACTGTACCATTTATTGTCATGTATTGTCAGAAATGAGTGCACCCCACATAACTAAAAAACAATGGGAGTGCTTGTTGCATTTGCTTAACAGACCAGTGGAAAGGAAGAGCATGAACTTTGCCATAAAACATTAAGTTAGTTTAAAAGGGTGTGTTGCTTTCTTTGATTACATTTAGTTTTAAACAATACATAAAAAATAAAACAACAGGTGTGGTGTTACAGGAACATGAACTACGCTAAGGTCGTGTGATATGGCCAGACACAGAAGAGGAGCCTGATTTGCACATGTGCAGAAGCCGAGGCAGCTTAAATAGTCTTATTCACACACTCGTCTGCAGGCTGGACAAAACATTCACTAAACATTACTTCAAAACACAAATCATCCATGTCCATCGGGTTTTCAAGTAAAGATGTAAAATGTTTATTGCTACTGTGCATGAAATCGCTAATTGCTAAGGAACAATGTGCTTATTTCTGCTATTGTTTTATGAGGAAGCTTTTAGTCATGTCATGAGCTACATCTCTATTCATAACTCAATCATTACATTCAAAAGTCTTTCTTACAGCCACGAGTGGTTCTTAAAATTGAAACACTAACTGCTATAGGAAAACCAGTTAATAGTACATAATAAAGGTCTACAACAGTATCCAAGCAAACAATAAGTCACAATGCTAATTTGATTAGTAGCTGTGGAAATTTGTTTCTATTGTTGAATCCCTATATTAGTGCTGCATATCAAAGAAAGTGAAATACACCCTTTATTTAAATATGGCTTGATCGAATGTGACAAGTAGCCCTGAGAAGAACCAGGGTAAGACTGGGAGCCCCTTAATCTACTTACTTTTTCTTGTTAGAAGTGTCAGACTCTGGTGGAATTCCTAAGACGATAACCGTGCCCTTCTCCACATCCATAGGAGCAGCCATAATGAGTGGCAAAATCTTGCAGCGTTTATTCCGGGTCTAACACACAGAGAGGAATAAAAAGCTTTACTGAATCAGTAACCAATCAATATGCATTTACGCAAAAGGTTAATGAAAGATTACAATTTTGTAATAAATTCTTGTGATAAATATTTAAGATTAGTCTAGCAGATGCTGTAACTAACCAGAAACCCTGTTATATGTTACAGTGCACATTAAAACTTTCACCCTTCATATCTAATGGTGTAAATCCAGTCTTTTATTATTTTATTATTAAGATTTCTTTATGGAAGAAATTTGTCTTAAAATCTTTAATGTGCCTTAAAAACATTTGCCAACAATTAATACAAAATGCAGAGAATAACTGAGAAAAAAAATCATGGCTATATAATATAGCTAATAATACCAGTAGAGCTTGTAAAATTTAAAGAATTGTTTAAATAATAACACTGGAACTCATTTATCAGGCTGTGTGTAAATACAGTACCATGTTTATAAATGTTCTGTAAATCTGAAAAGTTTCCTTGTACTCTTTGTTTGTTTATTGTTAGTTAATGCCACGCCAGCAACTGTGGCTATTTTCATGGCAAAATCACGGTGGGCATGAAGAGATGTTATAGCATTTTACAGATTTTGATTATTTCAGAGTTCATTGGTTATATGTTTTCTGTGTACAGTTGTGCGTATTCTTAATTAATTACTCAGCAAAATCAGTGGAAGTTATTTTGATTGATCTTTCTGCCAAATATGATGATTCCACAGTGTAAGAATTGGAGCCAATTGAATGGGAAAACAGAAAAATATACACTACACTGAGGCAGTCAATGACATCAAGCACATGACTATTTTCTTTCATTTGAAAGAAGGAAATTTCATGTACCCCAACATCATATTGCAAATGCAAAAGTGTGCGTCATAAGAAGTTAGAAGTCACATAGCACAACAGGAAGAAAATGAATAATTGCAGCTTGTGGCAAAACACATTTTGTCACTTGGCGATGGCTCAAATAAAATTTTGCAAAGCCATAAATGATAATGCCACTGCAAAACGACCAAAAAAAAAAAAAAAAAAAAAAAAAAGAATTAAAATACCATTAAATTCTTGAAGTCCAAATTTTCTTTTTAATACATCTTAGATGAATGACTGATCTAATTTGTTGTACTGAATGAATTTTGGGGTGGCTTGCTTTACTGTTTAAATTAATATGAATTTAATATGAAATGATTGCAAATGATTATTTAAGGTATCTGAATGTTTATGTGTAAATTTAGCATGGATGATAGTTTTTCCAGAATTACAAGATTATTAATTATATCAAATTTCTTACATAAATGCTCATATGAACAATTAAAAGAAATTGCCAGCTTGATAAATGAGGGCCAATGCTTGCTGTTAAGGCAAAAAAAAAAAAAATGTATATGTAAATATCTATAGTGCTTACAGAGCAGATAAAAGCCTTGAGGAGATATTTGCACAGTAGAGTCAGGGCCAAAGGCTTGGAAAAGAGTTTTACATCTGGTGTTCCCTAAAAGACACATCATAAAATTCTATTACAACAAATTAGAACACTACATAAAATAACTCTAACATCAGCCACAAATATTTAAAGAAAAATTATACAAGAAATTCTAATTATACAAACAATTCTGCACATGTAGACTTTTATTCCTACCTCCATTAAATGGCAGTAAAGAAAGGGTCCTTGTGAGAGAATGAGATTAGTGCAGATGCAGCTGGCGACGGTCTGCTGAATAGCCTTTAACTTTTTCTTAGCAAGATCAATCCCCAAATGCAGCCTTTCTATGTTACTCCTAAACAAACACACATAGCAAAGCAAATAAAGCTACACTGGTCTAATAGACTGTTGTATGCATGTTGCTGTGTTTAAGCCCACCTTGAGAGGCAATCCAGAGCTTTGATGAAGTTGTCCGTAGGAGTCTCCTCCTTCTCCACATTCTCCAGCAATGCTACAGCAGCATGTACCACATCACTCGCCAAGAAACGATTCTTAAAGCCAAAGTGTACACCAAACGTCTGCACGCGGATGTCCTTCATCCTTAAATCCACACAAAAAACAAATTGTATGAGCCAAAAAAAGGTTTGGCAATCATTCTAAAATATGTACCAACATCTTTAACATTAAGTGTCGTCTTACCCAAATTTATTGGAGGACTCCTCGATAACTTCACGCAGGTTCTCCTTGATTGACATGTCCATGGAATTAAACTTTTGTCGCACCTGTTTGAGTGGAAGTCTAAGAGGACATGGCGATAAACAGGTGTTAGTTGGATTATGTGTATTAAGATTATTCACATAGGAAAACTGCTCAGTATCACAAACCATTAATGTAAATGAAGCTTGATATAAAAGTCAAGATGATAAATCAGCATTTTTCAAGTTTTTTTCCAAACCAAATTAATATAAAGTGCACAAAAAAAAATCTAATATGCACAAATGCATTTCATTAGCGAGGCGATTAAGCAAAAAAAAAAAACTTCATGTTTTACTTGTCTGGAACTGCCAAGGCTAGCAAATAGTGGCCAACAAAATTCATTACAGGGAAAACAAAGTTTCTAATGTAGCATATCAATGGCCTGCTCCTGCTGTTTTATGTCCATTCACTGCCTTCCAACAAGCTGAGAGATTCAAAGAAAATAATTTTGCTTCACTATAATGTATACAATTTGACAAAGTAACTTCTTAACCCTTTATTTATTTCATGTCATATTCAACAAAAAGTATTTTTTATACTTCTGGCAATGTTGTGCATGTTTTCAAGTTTAATAATAATAAAAAAAAAACAACGACACTGCATTTTATGTGCAAGGTGGAGAATAAACAAATTCCTGTGGGAACTTTAACTATGTTCGGCATGTAAAAAAAGGCACGTGTCCGGCTTTATTTGATTGGTATAATTTTTGCTCGGTTCAGTTTGGTGTTTTCACATATCTACATGTACTAGAATATGAAAAGCTTTAGAGTGCCTTTTAATCCACTAATTAAAATGATTTTACAGTCATCCAGATAATGGCTCGGCTTGTAAGTGTAATGCTGATGGGTTTAGATTATGAACAATTTGCATGCATTATAGTTACAGTACTGTGGTGTCTCACAATGCTTAAAAAAAAATTCACACAAATCTGCCTGTTCCTAGCACTTACAATTTAAGAAGAATGTAAATAAGACTCACCCCATGTCTGCCAGGAATTCCTGTAGTTTCTTCTGCCCATTGATTGACCACAGTTTAAAACTGCAGGAGGTGTAGCAGGAGTTGCAGATGCTCTCATACAGTGACCAGTGCTGGTACAAAGCCAAGCGCAAGCTGACAAAGTAGGTTAAAGAATTACATTCACTAACACAAGAAAGCATTCTTGCTTTTCTTTAAGAAACAAATATGGCAGGATACTCGTATTCAAAAGTGATCCTCATGCAGTCGATAGAGACAGAATTCTCTTCATCTTCATTGCGATGGTTATGGCGAGACACGTGCCTCTGCAGAGTAGCAATATCCGTTACATACTTGATGCTGGAATAGGAAGCAAATTGTAGAATTTTATTATTAGCATCACAAATAATCTAAAAAAATGTTTATTTTAAAAAGCTACTAATAAAAAGGTCAAAAGTAATTACACTTACTGTGTAATTTTTTCATGAACCCACTGATCTGTCAGACCAATAATACTCCACCTGTCAAGAACATTAAAAACATATATATCCAGAACAATGTATGTATAAGATTCGAAGTAGACAGATGGTAAATTTACCGATACCAATAGCTAGATTGAATGTAATTGCCAATAACCGATTAATCGACTGGATTATCTATCTTTTTAAAATAGATACTGGTTAAAATAAATAAATAAATAAATAAATAAAACCACCATGCAAATAGTACTGAACTTTAAAACACAACAGTTAAAAAACAAACAGAACTGAATAATGAAAATGTGCTAAATGGAATAAATATTAATATATTCATTATAACAATAAATATTGAGGTAAATAAAAAATACATGCATTAAAACGGAAACGGAAAATAACACTCCAAATAAAACCCTTACATCCACTATTAAGAATAATAATATTAATAATAATAATAATTAAAAAAAAAAAAAAGACAATAAAAAAAAAGCATGTGGTGTCAGTTATTCGCCTGTAGAGGCCACTCTTATATTGTCCAGCCACAGACCGAACCCGGAAAAACTATCGGGATGGATTTCTATAGATAGCTGAAACTATTGAAATGTAGAAACCTCTACATTAGATACATGCATTCAATTTGTTCAAAAATAAATCCCACCACAACATGTCTCTGGTGTCTTTGGTCATAACCCAGGCCAGCTCAAACATAACCATTGCAGCCTGTATAAAACAAAACACACAACACAACAGCAATTCACAGGATGTTATACTAACACAATCAATAATAAATCATTAATGTAGCCAAATAGCATGAATAAATACACCACATAACATAGAGGCTGATACTTACAGATGTGCCATGGTACTCGTATTGCTCATAATCAAACAGGATATCCCTCCTGGGAGAAAAAAAACACAGGCATTTACATGATCAGTATACTGACTGGAGTGTGCTAAAGGCACTGAAACTAGCAATTCTTTACAAAACCTGACCTCCGAGCCTCCCATTCTCTCCTTGCTCGCTGTCGCTCAATTCTCCTTTCCAGTGCCCCCTGAGAAATGTTAGAACATTAGACAAAATCAATTACAAACAACAAAGTTCCTGAAAAATGAGTGTGGAAAGGAGAAAGTTTACCTCATCGAAACGCCTCCGTTTCCCAGATGGCTCCGAGCCACCATCACTCTCATTCCCAGAATCTCCTCCATCGCTGTCTTCATCCTCTTCATCACGGAAAATGTCGTCATAGGAGGGAACACCAAGATCATCATCTTGTTTAATTAGCAGTTTGATCTGAAACAGCAGAATGAGAAAAGAGATTACACATCCACAGCTTCACTGTAATATTAGTTTCTATCCAGTCACGCATTATTGCTGTCATGCAAATAAACCAGGCTTCATTCAAAGCTTGGATGGATGGATGGATGGATGGATGGATGGATGGATGGATGGATGGATAGATAGATAGATGGATAGATAGATAATTTGTCTGCAAGATAGGCTCACAGACAAATGACATCATTGTCTGTGGGGATCCTGTAAGTTATAATGTGGGTATGCTGCATTCCTACCTGTGTGTCATTGTAAACATTCACCACATCAACAGGCCTGTGGGTATCACAGATAAAAAACACAGAATCTTCCTCAGGCTGCAGTGTCTCCAACAAATCCACATTTGCTCCACAGTTAATCAGCACAAAATACCGGTACTGTGGGGTTAAAAGAAGGATTAGTGAAACATGCCTGTCTATGGCTTCACTCCCTTTCACTCACTATATAACCGAACAAATACTGAGAGAAACAATCAGATATGGTGTTTGTTTATTGTTCTTTTAATGGCGTACAAGATTTAATAGCTATTTTAATAGCAGTTAATAGAGATACAGAAATAGAGGCTTACAGTGTTTCGACTGTGTCAAAAATCAGTAACAGTAATTATTCAGTTTAATACTCCGTACTTATTCAAATGTTATATTGCGTAACACATTTTGAAAAACTACATACAGGCTTTTAATCCATTTATATATGTCTGATAGATATGCTTGTTTTGTGTGGTTGCATGGAAAGCAGGTGTGAATCGTATATGTTGTAGTCTGGATTCAGTATGGAAGTTGAGGAACTGTCTTTCATTTAAAGCCGAGTTGATCTGATGTTATCTGTGCACTGGTAAAAATCCTTTTTGAGATGTACAAGTTTATTGATTTACCCGGCCATGCAAGTGCAATGCGCTGTTACTATAGCAACGACTTAAACCGAGGATGTCTAACAGCGTCAACCCTCAACAAACAAGATAAAAATGATCATAAGTGTTGAATGTTCTGAGTGAAAAGTTGTCGCCTCAAAGTGGGATTTAAGATCATGGTTGTTATCGTCTACTTTCTTGAAATGTTTTATAGTTTTGTCTCTTTAATCAGGATGCACTTGATTTTAAGATGTTTGTTCTTTATGGATTCAAGTGTTTAAAGTGAAATGCGGTTCTAATGTGCTCTATCTGATCTAGAAGAAAAAACTGAGCTTTGCCCAGGAATACGAATCAGCTAAGAACATGAAAGAGTAAAGACAAAATGGTCACAGTACCTGTTCCTTATGTTCCAGAAAGGCTGTACCGAGTTCTTGCCATCCTGTCACAGGAACCAGTGTATACTGCACCTGGTCGCAGTGGAACAAAGCCTGAACAGACAAAAACCCGTCAGAGTTCAAACACGCAGTTAAACTGAGTTCAGATCAGTGCTAAGTGCTGTAGAATGGCCGACCTGCAGGATTTTACAGGCACACAGCGCGTCGATGTCCGCGGACACGAGCAGAGCCACTCTCTGGAAACGACAACATAGTTAATAATAAAAACGCAAAGCGAAATCAATAAAACTACTGAAACACGCGTCCGCCAGTCCGAGCAGCATAGTGCAGGCGTTAGCAGAGCGCGCGAGCTCCGAGCACAGCTGTTTTAATGACTTAGCGATAATACACTCACCTGATGAACCACAACATCATAAAACTCTTTTCTAATGTCGGTCACAAACATGTTCAACAACTCGCATTAACGTTTAACACGCAAAAAAAGAGGAAAAACCTCTAACAGCTCCCTCACTACTCTATTAATAAGTGACACACACTTTTCGCTTCAGCACCGTGTTGAATCTCTGGCGCCAAATTCGTTTGTGAGTGACTGGGCGGGGCTTAGAGCATCGTCCAATAGAATCAGAGTAACAGCTGAATAGCGTTGACCTGAGCGCTTTATAAATAGAGACAGACATTGTACAAAAATGTATATACTTATTATTTAGATAACAAAAAACAAAACGCTAAATAAAGAAGGAGCACAAACGTATTTTGTTGCCTATTTAGCCCGGATAGTTTCTTTAAAGCACTTCCGTAAAGTCTTTTATTGCTGTGATTGGTTGTCCGCATGCCTGAACGGTAAATTCATTGGGCGGTTGGGGTTTTGTTGTGGGTCTGCGTCATATCCGGCTTGACTGTGCAGTTCCCTGTACAATCGTAGATAGCTTTGGTGTTTTCTTTTTTATATATATATAAAGGATTGGAAACTGTATAGAAATAACACGACATCATGGTGGGTAATCAGGGTAAAAATGATGTGTGTGAGGGATCTGAGATTCTGTTAAATGAAGGCATTTCTAAACTGAAACAAATCTAGTTTTAACAAAGCGGCGGTAGCTAACAACATCGAGCACAATGTTTTTGGAAAGCCGCAGTGTCACTGTCAGAGCTTTATTATGGCTGTTTCATGCTGTTTGGTTATATGATGGAGATAATATTTCTACTCTTAGTTTGTAAGCTTAAGTTTTGAATAGAAGGCGACTGATTGTGATTAGAAAGGCCTGATGTGACTGTGCATAATTCACTTATGATTTTTCTCTTTACAGTTTTCTTTTAACATGTTTGATCACCCACTCCCGAGAGCTTTCCACAACCGCTTCTCCACTCAGTACCGCTGTTACTCAGTGTCGATGCTGGCCGGCCCCAACGACCGATCAGACGTCGAGAAAGGCGGAAAAAGTATCTGACAATCCTCCTTGCATTACCGTTTTTGTTTCAGTAGTTTCTACTAACGAACATTGTTGTACAGGTCCTAGCATTCTTTTTTTAGGAGTCAGAAGGTGCATCTGTTTATCTGTGTATTGCAGTAGATACAGTACATGCTCACTCTCTTCTTTTTGTCTTCTCAGTTATCATGCCCCCATCTGCACTGGATCAGCTAAGTAAGTACATATATTGAATGCTTTTCTTAAACATTATGTATACGTGTATGTGTACGTCCCAGCTTTTTGGGGAGAAACGCAAGTCTGATGCCTTTTGTAAACCGCTCATGCAACCCCTGTATATAGTGTTATAGTTCTGGTGCTTTTGTACTGTTAATAATTCTTCCTCTTAATGGGATCTGAGTCCTAATGGCAGCCTGAATGGAAACAAACACACTGCTCAGCTTTGCTTACTTACTTACTTACTTACTTACTTACTTACTGTGTTCCTCATTGTGCTTACAGAGCTTTATAAATTATAATATAGGATGTCCACAAAGTCTCCTTACATAATGTTTTTATTTTTATTATTTATTTATTTTGTTTGTTTCTCCAACTTATGATGATCTGCTGTTATTCATACTGATCTTTTAAATCAGTAGCCTCCAACATTTTATTGCACTAAGGGCCAGTTTCATGCAAAGCAATTTTTAACTAACCATAACTAACCACTATAATATGGCTATTATATTACTATCATTTATATATATATTATAAGACAAAACTGCAGCTGAAGCCATCTGTCAAAATATTCAGAAGTCAGTAAAATGGAAATAAGTTAATAATCAAAAAGTTTTAATACTTTTTGTGCAGCCTGGTACAAAACGATCCATGGCTCAGTACCGGTCCCTGGCCCAGTAGTTAAGGACAACTGCTTTAAATGATCTCCTGGTACACCATGGCTTTTTATTTTTTTAATACCCTCAAAGGCATTTTTAGACTATCTGAAAAAAAATAAAAATAATAATAATTTTTGCTAAATGTTTTCCCCTTGTGAGTGCCATAAAATCTGTTTTCTGCAATGTTTGTATGCATTTCTTCTTCATGATAAATATCACATCACTTGTTAATAATATCTGATGCATCATTAATGGAAGCTTTTTTCTGTTTGTCTTAAAACAGGCAGACTTAATATCACATACCCTATGCTGTTTAAACTGACCAATAAGAACTCGGACAGAATGACACACTGTGGGGTTTTGGAATTTGTTGCTGATGAGGGGATCTGTTACCTGCCTCACTGGGTAAGAGACTGACATTTAAATAATCAGTAAATTGAAATAATCGATCAGTTATTCTAAATACTGATGTTTTTTTTAAAATAAAGACAACCTATTGCAATTAACTGTCTATTGTCTTTCCACAGATGATGCAGAACCTGTTATTGGAAGAAGGAGGTTTTGTCCAGGTTGAAAGTGTCAATCTCATGGTAGCAACATACTCTAAATTTCAGCCTCAGAGCCCAGACTTCTTGGACATTACAAACCCCAAAGCTGTGTAAGCTGCATTTATTGGCACTGTTTGCACTTTAGCGTCTGCCCCGTAGTAAAGGAAATCACATTGAATTAGCAAATTATAATAAAATACTATTTAAAATCTTTTTTCTAGACTGGAAAATGCTTTGAGAAACTTTGCCTGCTTGACTACTGGTGATGTCATTGCCATCAACTATAATGAAAAGGTGGGTGAATCAATAAAACTTTTATTGGACAGTTTTTGCTCAAATTTAGCAAAAGATGCAAAATATGAAAAGGTGAATTTTGTCTATTTCAGATCTATGAGCTGCGTGTCATGGAAACCAAACCGGACAAAGCTGTCTCCATTATCGAATGTGATATGAATGTAAGGCTGCTGCAGTGCTGTGTTTAGTTTATTGATGAAGACAATCATAGCAATACAGAACAGCTATGATATGTTGATAAATTTTTGTTCTTTTTCATTTCACAGCATTATATTTATTAACATGTGCATTCGTTTTTTTTTTAGGTTGACTTTGATGCTCCACTTGGGTATAAAGAGCCGGAAAGACCCACACAGCACCACGAGGAACCAGCAGTATGTTTTCATGGCTAATTTAATTACAATAAAAGTCTTAAATATATACATGCACACCCTTATTAAATTTTTTGGTCTTATGCACCAGGCCTTAATACAAATCATCTGGCTTTTATGAGGTCTTAGAATTAGGTATGAACACTATCATCAAAGATAAAAAAAGAAAGAAACTTGGAGTGAAAATCTATGTACACCTCAATATTTACTAGTTTGAAGATCTACTTTTAGCAATAACTTAAAGCAATAGTTTCCTATATGACTATCAGTAAAGGTGTACTTAGTTGTTTTGCTTTTATTTTTGTAAATATGTCGTGTAATGTACACCTGAGGTTGTATTTGCCTAATTCTAAGACTTGAAATGGACCAGTTTGTTTTTTTATTGAATCCTGATATGTAAAATTATAGAATACAAAAAAGGTATATAACAATTATTTCCCCTCCCTTGTCTGGTAGGATGAAGAGACCGACCCCAGTAATTATGAGATGGATATTGGATTCAGAGTGAGCAAAACACTGCACTACCAATATGCTTAATAGATAACATTCATGTAATTTAATCAGTTGTTATTAAAGTTGATTGAAAACAGCACTGAATTACACTTTCTTTGCTATGTTTATTTTTTTAGGCTTTTACAGGCTCTGGGAATCGCCTTGATGGAAAGAAGAAAGGCATTGAGCCAAGTCCTTTCCCGATGGTTCCGGGTGACATCAAAAGGTAAAGATGCACTACTTTTACTCAAACAATCCTTGTAACTAGTGGCTTACAACTTTAATGAAACCTTTCTGACTACAGAGGATTTCCAAACTACGACTTCAAGCTTGGGAAGATCACTTTCATCAGAAACTCCAGACCACAGCCTCGTAAAATTGAGGAGGTACTGCACGAGTCATTTGATTACACTTATTACTGAACCTTCGATCTACACCATAGACATTTCTAAATTTTAAATGTTGACTAATTCTAGAAATTTGTAACATATTAAGTCAGATATACTTCTGTTAATTAGTAAGATGCTTCACTGTCATTGATTTTGTCTTTTGTGTGCAGGATGACCCTTCCACTAGCTTCATTGCGTTCTCCGGAGAAGGGCAGTCCTTGCGCAAGAAGGGCAGGAAACCATGATTAACACCACACATCGATCACAAATAAAAATAAAAATAAAAGCATCTATAAACTACTCCTAATGTATTCTATTTATAAAAATTGAAGGTCAAATGTCATATCTTCAAGAAATGGAATCTACTGTTTTTGCCATCGGATATGGAGTATCATTACACCTGCTACAGGTGTAAACTTGATGATCAAACTTTTTTTAATTAATTTATATATGCAAAGTAAACATCATTTGAATAAAGACGACAAAATGAGGCTACTTTTAAGCCGCCGCTGCTGTTTGATTTCTTCCCCCTACACTTTTTATTAATTATATTCACAGACCTTTAATAAAGCAATATTAACATTTTAGTTATATGTAAATCCTAACCCCAAATGCTACAGACATATATAGATGTACTTTACTTCATGCCTATTTCTTATGCCCGTGTGTAACATGAGGCCATTCAAGTATCTTGAAAATAACTATGTATTTTTGATTATATTATGATATGTATAAAGATATTCTAAGTTTTAGTATTGGACACAAATCACTATTATGGTGAGTAATTTTGTTTAGGTGTTCAGGAGAACGGTTCTGAACATATAGATGATCTGAGAATTGGCTATACTCTTAACACCAATAAAAAAATACTCATCCATCTACATCAAATCATTTATTTTGCCCATAGAAATTTTAAACATATATACATAGCTGAAGCTATGTCCAGTTAAAGAACAGTTTTAAGTGTTTAGATGAAAACATTTCTGCTAAAAATGCTACATAATGTAAGTACAAATCTCAAATAAATGCTATTTTAGCCTGCTAGATTATTGATCAACACACAAATGCCAGATACTCTCTAGGATTATATAAACTATATGGATAAAAGTATTTAGACATGACTTTTTCCAGCCATATGTGGCTTTCCCTCCCAAACCATTACCTCAAAGTTGGTACACATTATAGTATAAGATGTCTCTGGATGTAAAAGCAGCTAGGGGACACAAACCAGTTTAAGCATTAAAATGACCCTGTGCATAAAGTCGGCTCCATAAACATGTTTTACATGGCTGGAGTGGAGTCTTAAATGCCTGCTATAGTCCTCTGACCTCAATCCTACAAAACACCTTTGCACCCCAGGCCTCCTCACCCTGCATCAGTACCTGACTTTACTAATGACTGACTTTATTAATTAATTAGCTTTGGATTGAAATGGGATTTTCAAAAAAGCACATATGAATCTTGTCCATATAGTGTATGAAAACATACAGATATACATAGCACTTATTTGTGTATATTTAAACCCAACTGGATAATTTCAAAGGAGATTTTATAAGGTTTTATCATTAAAATTTTTTATGCAAAAGCCTATTTGAGAAGCCAGTATTTGGACATAATCTTTAGTCTTCATTAACAAAGCTTTACAATTTTGTCCAGTAAAACAGGCCTAAACAATAATGAAAAATGTTTAAGGTGGGTGCTCCAGCACAGTAAGAATGCTATACACCTTTCCAAAAACATTACACATGAAATTAGCTGGGAAGAAAAATGAAACAGTAATGTTGCTGTATATGAATCATTGTAAAAAAAAAAGAAAAAAAAAAATATCAGACTCTAAAACAGAACTTCTGACATTTCAGCAGATCAAATACACAAGTAGAAATGAGCTCTTCAACTTCTGAGTGCTTTCGGAAGCCAGTGCAGATCTCACACAGAACATTCCCTCTCCACATTAAGCATCTGACTGGTAGCCCCAGATAGCAATTTCTCCATCGTCACTGCATGTAGCCAGCAAACCTGCTTGTTTTGGATTCCAGGCTACACAGTTAACATCTTGGCTATGGGCTTTAGGGACATGAGCAGATACATAAAACACAGGCTGCTCTGGATTAGAGGCTGCTTCCTCCTTAAAAACATGTACTCCATCATCTCCGCACGCTGTAGCCAGTGCGCCAGTTAGACGACACCTAAAAGGGTTTGAAAATAATACAAAATAATGAAGAAATACATTTAACACAAACGATGCACTGTTACGGTTATTAAGTTCGTAGACCATTAGGCAGAATACAAGCCAAGCATACAAGCATATAAACCAATCTTTTCCAGCAGGTTTTCTTTTGCAGGTTTTAATTCCAGCCAAACAAGGGCCACACCGTGTATAGTCCATTAAAAATGAAGATTGAAACAGGTGGAATCTGATGTGGCCCTTGTTTGGTTGGAATGAAAACCTGCACCCACACTGGACACTCCTGACATAAATAATATGACTAAAAGGAATGATTCGTAGGAGTCACAAATTTTTCAACAGTTTGGACAAATCAGCCTCACAACAGGCAGATTGTTGCCATATCAGATGTTTTTTGTGAATGTCTAATGAACAAGTATGTTTGACCAGAAACATAAAGCAGTAATATGAATACTATGAACCATATTAATGCTTTGACTACAGCACAAGCAATTTGCTTCACATCCTTACCACTGCTGTACTACACACATCATCTGAGGTAGGATTTGGTTGATAGAAATCAATTTTCTATGCAGATTCATTAATGTGCACATGTGACTGATCATTTTTACATAATCAGAAATATTCCTGTATGTGGACGGACAACTGAGTAAAATAAAGTCCAGCTCAAATGTGTAATAATAATCTCATGCTTGTACATGATTAATCTCAATCTCATGCTTTGGCTTCTTCCAGCTCTTTAAATAATTGTGTTTTACTTGGTAGAAACAATGACATTGATTGAAAAGTCCAAATATGAATACTATTTAAATATTAAAATGTTAAGATGTCTTGTTAGAATAAATGCATTTTGGTTTGTGTGGCAGAATCTACAGTAAGAGACTTGACATTTTTATATTTCTTTTTCTAGTTATTACAACTGACTAAAATCAAGTGAAATACCAGCAGTATACTAGTACGAGGAAATGGTCAAAGTAAATTTTACTACTTACCATGCAACATCGTATATTGTACGGCTGTGAAAGCCAGACAAGGTGCAAACACACTTCCATGACCCATCTGCAGATTCATCACCTGTAGTTAAGTCACACATACATGCAGAAATGTCAAGACCCATTAAATCGTTTTATTTCATTTATGTAATACATTTTCATGTCTTCACCTGCCCCGCACTCCTTCCATATTTTCACTGTGCGGTCATCACTACAGGAGGCCAGTCGCTGTCCCTCAGGGTCAAAAGAAAGACTCCAAACTGTTGATGTATGTCCCTCTAAGGTTGCCCGGCATTCCCAGTCATCATCCTCTTCTTTATAAATACATATTGTGTTGTCATAACTGGCTGAAGCAAGAAGCTGAAAAAGTAGGTACAGTGCAGTATTAACAGCGATACAGACAGAACTTCAGATGATAAAAGATAGATTTGGATATCTTTGAACAAACATCATACCTCTTGTGTGGGATGCCAAACTACATGTTTCACATCCTGGGTGTGAGAATTTACAACACTCACACATTCATACTCATCCACCTCATCCACTAAAGAGAAAAAACGCAGGTATAAAAAAACGTTGTGTTACCCTCATCTCTGTATATTCACTGGTTAGATGGACGCAGCTATTACTGTTGCCCACGAATCTGATGGAGCAAACGAAGTATAAAAATAGTATTTTGACTGTATTGATGCCCAGAAAATGGAAAGAGAATTAGTTCAAGGCTCTTCTGCATCAAAAACATAAACCAGAGTGCTGCAGTCTTCAATAAATAATGATTGAGAAACACTATAATTTGAGAACTGCATAGTCCAAGAAAAAAAAACTGACAACAAAAATTAAATATATATGTGGTCTTCTTCTTGACATGAATGTCATGCTGTCAGGAGGTAACAAAAAACAAAAACAAATAAACTAGTATTTTAACTAACAATAGTAAACTAGTATAAACCCTTGGGATAAACAGGTACTCAAAATCTTTTGCCTTTTTACTCTTTTTTCACTGAAAAGCTAAAGGGTTGTTTAGGCTGCAATGGGAAAATATTTTGTTATAGCTTAAATTTATAATACGTACCTTCCCATATCCAAACACTCTTGTCCCTGCTGCAGGTGGCTAGTAAATTACCAGACGGGGCCCATGCGACACACTTCACCTCATTTTCGTGTCCCTCTAACACGGTAAGGCACTGATAAAAAAACAGATCAGATACTTTATCTAAAGAACCTTGAAATCAGACTGAGCTTTTGTATGACATGTTGGAAAAAGTGTGACCCATAGAGACCCCACCTAACAACCTACAGGAATTAAACATCTTTGTGCCTAATATTACAGTGCACCTCCAGAGGTCTTTACCTGAAAGTCGTTATCCTTTCTTTTCCATATACACGTGGTGGCATCAAAGCTGGCGGATGCAAGATAATTTCCACAAGGAGACCAGGAGATCTTCCTGACAGTTCTCTGGTGTCCATCTGACAGCACACACTTACACTGCCAAGTGTCTCCTGCGCAGACACAGATCACTCAGTACAATACAATTTATTTTACACCTCATTCACGGGTATGAACGGTGTGAAAATGGAAATCAGGTTTACCTTCTTTGCCCCATATCCGTATAGCTCGGTCTCCCCCGCAGGAAGCCAGCAGCGCGCCTGAAGGACTCCACGCCACATACCAGCACCGCGAGTCCGGGTGAGCGCTCAGTCTGTGCAAAAGCTGCAAAGTGTCTTTCATTTCTAACACGAGCACGAGGGCTTTACAGATTAAAAACTGCACACGAAGTGCGAGACGGTTTCGGTGACCTGTTAAGATGAACAGAACTTCACCATTTGCTACTTAATAACGGTTGTTTATCAGATGCTTCCGACTTCCTGCTCGTTCTTTCTTCGCCGCTTCCTGGGTCAATACTGTTCTAGGCTCTATAGCGCCCCCTACACAGACCTATCCAGTCCTTTGTGCCAGATAAAATATCTCAAATACTTGAATGTTTTTATTTTACGGAAATCAGTCCCAACCCGGGATTAAATCAGTTTTTTGGTCTGTAGGAACAAAGCTGAGATACAGGCACTGTCATTTGATTAATTTAATCACACCCATTTTGCTCTTCAGTGTAATAAACCTCTTTGACAGATATCTTCCTTACCAGCGATAGGAATTAAATCGAATTTAATGTGATCTCTGTTATTTCACTAGGGCAAGATAAAGCAAGATATTCACAATCATAAACAATGTGCTAAAGATATATTCATTAATATATTCAAGATATATCACATATTCAAGATTTATTCATTGTTTTGGAAAAATCACATAAGTGTTACAAACTCTGGACCCCATGCAGTTTGCGTATCGTCCAAACCGTTCCACGGACGATGCCATCTCTACGACCCTCCATCTGGCCCTAATCCACCTAGACAACAAGGACACGTATGTACGAATGCTGTTCATAGATTCAGCTCAGCATTCAACACAATCATTCCTCAGCATCTGATTGATAAGCTGATCCCTGGGCCTAAACAACTCCCTCTGAAACTGGATCCTGGACTTCCTGACTGGGAGACCTTAGTCAGTCCGGATCGGAAACAGCATGTCTAGCAATACACAGCTTGAACCACATCGTCAAGTTTGCCCATGACACAAACGTGGAGGGTCTCATCAGCTAGAATGACATCATACAGAGAGGAGGTGGAACAGTTAACAGCCTCGTGTGGAGCCAACATCCAGTCTCTGAACGTTGACAAAACCAAAGAAATGGTCGTGGACTTCAGGAGAGCACAGAGCGGCCATTCTCCACTGATCATTGATTGACCCTCAGTGTAGATTGTCAAGAACATCAAATTCCTTATTGTTCATCTGGCAGATAACCTCACCTGGCCCCTCAACACCAGCTTCATCACCAAGAAAGCACAGCATCTCTACTTCCTGAGAAGGCTGAGGAAAGCTTATCTCCCTCCCCATCCTGATAATGTTCTACAGAGGGACCATCAAAGGCATCTTGAGCAGCTGCATCACTGCCTTCCCAGTTTTGGGAACTGTACCGTCTCAGATCGCAAGACCCTACAGAGGATCGTGAGAACAGCTGAGTCTCTCTCCACTCCATCACAGACATTTACACCACACGCTGCATCCGCAAAAGCCAACAGCATTGTGGACAACCCCACACACCCCTCAAACACAATCTTCACCCTCCTGCCATCAGGTAAGCGGTTTCCGAAGCATTCGGGCCGTCACATCCAGACTGTGTAACAGCTTTTTCCCGCAAGCCATTAGACTCCTCAACACAGAACTAAACTAAAACTCTCTCACACACACACACACACACACACACACACACACACACACACACACACACACACACTCAACTGTGTGGTACTGAACTGTACAAGCTGGACTCAACAAACACTCATTACTCATCTCAATCCATTCCACCACAATTTATTTAATATTTATACTTAACAATATTACACTGTTTAATTGCTATTTTTTGCACCTCTTGACTGCTGCTACTGCTGTTTTTGCACTGCATTGTGTCTGTTTACATATACTTTTCCTCATAGTCTTTTATAGTCCTCTTTGCACAGTACTGTATATTCAGAATGTACAGTAGGTTTACTGCTCGGTGCTATTTTGTGTTATGTGTATTTGTCCCACACTGTCTTGTGTTGTCTGTCTGCACTGTTTCTTGTCTGCACTGTTTGCACTCGATGCACTTTATGTAGCTTTATGTTGTGTGTTGTAGCTCTATGTTGTTTAGTGTAGCACCAGAGTTCTGGAGGAACGTTGTCTCATTTTTACTGTGTACTGTGTTCAACTGTGTATAGTAGAAATGACAATAAAAGCTTCACTTAAGATGTCAAGGTCTAGACATTGTGGGACTGTTCATGTTTTGTCCACCAGATGCTGCCACTGGGCCTCTACTTCCTACTCCCTGTTCCCTAATCCCTTTTCCCTAGCCCCTAACTGTTTAATTTCTTTCACCTGCTCCTCGTTTGTTGTGTGTATTTAAGTTACCCTTTTTGTGTTGGGTCATTATGGGTTTGAGCTTTGTTGCTGGCTGTGTGCTGTTTCTGAGTCCTTTTTGAGCTATTAACATATTCTGTTATTATTTGTTTGATATCAGTTATGCTTAGCTTTTATTCCCTGTGTCTCCTGTTCCCATTATCTTACTTAACTGTTTTGCAGTTGTGGCAATTTGGTTTTGTTTCTATGTGTCGAGATTTGTGCTTTCCCTGTGGCTCCTGCCTGTTCACGAGTTCTTCTTGTTGTAGAGGGGCATCTCTCATTCTTAGTTTGTGTGTCCTGAGCTTCCTGCCTTCCCAAATTTTTGCTGTTTGAGTGTATTTCTTTGTTTCGTTTCCATGTTCTGTTGCTCCAGCTATTTGGCTTTTTGCAAGGAGCTCGGGCACAAATTCAGCCACCCCAGCAGCAAACAGCCTCTCCTGCTTTCAAGTCCCACTGGGGGTGTCGCCCAGCTTTCTTTCTCAATGGGGGTGCTGCCCAGTCTCCAAGCTCCACTGGAAGGGTTTCTCTTGAACCCCACAAAACTTGTTTGCATCACTCTCGTGCACCACAAAGAATTTTTCTCCATTCCTGAGCTCCAAGGTTTTTTCATTCCTGAGCCTCACAGAGGGTGCCACTTTGCTCCAGAGCCACGACAAGGTTGTTTCTTTGTTCCTGAGCCTTGCAGAGGAAGTTGCCCAGCTCCCAAGCTTCTCTCATTGCACTGCCCTGCTCCAGAGCCGGTCTCATGGCACTGCTGCTTCCATGCCCCAAAGTTCCTTGATTATTTTTCCTCTCTCAAGTGGGGACATCAAACAGCCTCTGATACTGAAAGGAACAGGGAGGGCCTTCCTCAGAGTGCCCCAGCCCACCTGGCACATCAGGAGCTGCACATTACGATGGGGGTCCTGCCAGGGTCTGGACATTCTGGGACTGTTCATGTTTTGTTTGCTGTGTTTAGGTTACTTTTTGCTTTGGTTCTTGTTAGTTTTTTGTGTCTGAGTTTTGTTGACTGCTGTGTGGTTGTTCACCTTTGTCAGAGTCCTTTTCGAGTCTCCAAGTCCTTGTTTTTATTCAAATTGTATTTCTAATCTCCTGTTGTTGCCCCAGAGTCCTGTTTTAGTCTTGTATGCTTACCCTCTTGATCTTTTATTACTCTGATTCTAGTGTTAACATTTCTTGAGTTTCTTTTGCTTCCTTATGGATTTGTGGATTCAGTGTGTCTTTGCATTTAGGTTCCAGTGCTGTCCCATGGAACATGGGGCTAAGAACTAAAAGTAGTCCTAGCCACAAAGTGCGTTGTGTGCAACCTATTGCAAATGGTGAAATACAAAAACTCTGCAAACAGACAATAAAGAACAGAAAAAATAGCACTCACCAGTATATATTCTGTATTAAATATACTGTGCGGTTCCTCTAATAAACTTGTTTCTAATCCTGTTTGTCCTTGTCACTCCTAAAGAAAAACTCACCACTCCACTGCCCTCCCTCTCATTTACACACATGTACTCTCGCTTACTCCTACTGACTTTCATTCCCCTTCTCTCCAATGTGTACATCCATCTTTCCAGGCTCTTCTCAACCTGCTACTTACTCTCACCACAAATATCATCCGCAAACATCATAGTCCACGGAGACTCCTGTCTGACTGTCAGTCAACCTGTCCATCAGCACTGCAATCAGAAAAGGGTTCGCAGCCCATCCTTGAACCAGTCTGTCGTTCCTACTGCTCACTTCACTGCTGTGACACTGTCCTCATACATGTACTGTCATTACTGTCACATACTTCTGACACACCTGACGTCCTCATACAATAACACAACTCCTCTGTCAACCCTGTAATTCTTATTTCTTAAAAATAGAACCAAAAACTTTAAAACAAAAATGTTTAAACTGAGGAAATGTACCATTCCTAGAAAAAAAGTCATTTTGAATTTGATGGCTGAAACAAACTTAAAATTATTTGGGATTGGACCTTGTTTACCACTGTATCATTCCTTTTTCTTTTAACAACAGTCCATAAAATGCTAGGAACTGAGGTAAGCAGTTGCTGCAGTTTTGAAAGAGGAATGTTGTCCCATTCAGGTCTAATACAGGATTCTAGCAGCACAACAATCCTGGATCTTCTTTGTCATATTTTGTCATTACGTGCCAGATGTTTTCAGTTACTATCTTTTATGTTGTTAATCTTTTGTTATGATGTACAGTAAATAATTCTTTGCAATCTGATGTTGAGGAACAATATTCTGAAACCGTTTCACAACTTGTAGATGTAGTTTTTGGCAAATTGTTAAACCTCTGCCCATATTTACTTCAAAGACACTCTGCCTCTCTAAAATACTCATTTTATATCCAACCATGTTACAAATGTGTTGCCCATAAACCTAATTAGTAGCAAAATGATGTTTCTGCAGTTTGATTCATTTTAGACCCTTTCTTTTCTTGCCTTTTGTTACCCCCGTCCCAAATTTTTTGATGTTGCGCACCATCAAATTAAAAAAAACTTCCATGTTTAAAACATATGGGTGTTTGACAATGGTAAATAATTGCATTCTGTTTATTAAATTTTTTACAAAACTTTTTATGGAATCAGGGTTGTACTTTGCAGACCTGTTCCCCTTCCTTGCCAGTTAATTTCCCTATTTCATCTTATAAAATTGTCACGTTTAAATACCGGATTCATTCATGTGAACTGACTTTCAAGAGCGCTTTAATGGCGCGTTGTTTGACAACTGTAATGGACGCTTCAGTGATCTCCCTGTAAAGACTGGAGCCTTCTAAGGGATAGTGTACATACATGATCACTTCACAAGCGCGTGACCTGCCATGTAAAACAGGAACCGGAAATGCAGCGCGGAGAGTAAACGCGGAAGTGGATTGTCGGCTGCTTAGTGCACAGCCTTTGTGTTTTTGTTTTGTGACTAGGTGTAAAGAGGGAAAATGGCTTTGTCTTAGTAATACTTATTGTAAGGTTTTGTGATTTGAAAGAGGATAGGATAATTTTAGGAACCTGTCATGTGCCGGTTTATGTAAAATTATCAGATTACAGAGCTATTTAGCTGGTTAGCTTCCGTGCGTTTGAGTGAATCTAGGCCTGTGCGATTACTGTAAAATAAACTTCATAGTCTTCCGCTATGCCTGGATCTGACTGAGTAAACACGATCTGTGATTAAACAGGTAAGTGTCTCCACACGAGGAAGAGTGTTTTAGATTAAAAATCACTAGTTTTTGTTCACAATAAACGCATAACTTCCGTTACCATTCAACGATCATCTTTGTCTTCCAATATTCATCAAAAACACATGCAACTAATTTTCACAGTGAGGCTGATTGTCATTTTAACACACACCACCACTAACCTCCTCAAGGTTTTAAATGCCTTTGAATAATTGTTTATCAATTAAGTAGTATTTTAGTGAGCTGTGTGATTAATCCCAGTAGAATCTCTCTCTCTCTCTCTCTCTCTCACACACACACACACACACACACACACACACACACACACACACACAGAGAGGCAAGGAAACTAAAAACGAATCCAATGTCCCTTTTTCTAATCTTAACTGTACTAAGAAACTTCTACATTTCCATATAAATTGTCAATTATTTAAACTGGTATTAACTGAATAAGTGAATATAATAGACCTATTTTAATTTTTTGTTTGTTTGTTATCCTTATAAATGAAAGACAAATGCAGCTGTAAGCATAGGCAGCATGAACATGTCTGTGCCCCGTCAGTAAGTAGAGATGGCATCAATCTGATACCCTGTGGATCAGATGTTTGAGAAAACATATTGGCTGTCCTATGACAAAAGGCACAAATTGGAAATGGGTTTAAGAAAAGAAATGTATTTTTGAAACTAGGTTTTTATTTATTTATTTTTTTAATTATGGATGATTGGAGTTTTTACATAGGTGGATGTATTTACTGGAGAGAAGGGGAATGAAAGTCAGTAGGAGTAAGACAGAGTATATGTGTGTAAATGAGAGGAAGGGCAGTGGAGTGGTGCAGTTGCAGGTAGAAGAGGTGCAGTTGCAGGTAGAAGAGGTGGAGAAGGTGGAGGAGTTTAGGTACCTGGGGTCAACAGTGCAAAGTAATGGAGAGTGTGTTAGAGAAGTGAAGAGAAGAAAAGAGTGCATGAAGGGGGAAGTGGGTGGAGAAGAGTGACAGGAGTGATTTGTGATAGAAGAGTATCTGCAAGAGTGAAAGGGAAAGTTTATAGAACAGTGGTGAGACCTGCGATGTTGTATGGCTTAGAGACAGTGGCATTGAGTAAAAGACAGGAGGTGGAGCTGGAGGTAGCAGAGCTGACGATGTTGAGGTTTTCGTTGAGAGTGACGAGGATGGACAGGATTAGAAATGAGTTTATTAGAGGGACAGCGCATGTAGGACGTTTTAGAGACACGGTGAGGGTGTGAGATTAAGATGGTTTGGACATGTTCAGAGGAGGGACATGGGGTATATCAGTAGGAGAATGCTGAGGATGGAGCCACCAAAAGAGGAAGGCCAATGAGAAGGTTTATGGATGTGGTGACGGAAGACATGCAGGTAGTTGGTTTGAAAGAGGCAGATGTAGAGGACAGGGGTGTGTGGAGACAGATGATCTGCTGTGGCGCTGAAAGAAGAAGATTGGAGTTTTTATATTATCATATACATACAATGCCAGTGAATCTTTGCAAGCGTGAAGGAAAACGTTATTGAATGGTGCTCATCTGACTCAAAGTTTCAATATTGAAAGAGAAAATTTTGTATCTCTAATAAGACAATTTAAATGTTGCATAATGGTAGTACTGCTGATAAATGAGTTCAAATGTCCACATTTGTCTGTTTCAATATTTTAGGACAGTCTCTGAGTTAAGCCCCACCGTATTGTGCTGTTCAGCTGTAAGTTTTGGTTAGTGGAGGATGTACGCCCCAGCAGGAAGCGCTCTTCCGGCAGCCCGCAGGAGACGAGGTGGGCCTGCCGTTCCCAAACAGCCCGAACGCAGTCTGGCATCTGCATTTCCTGGTGCACTCTCCATCACAGCCCTGTGCACGGCCCTGGCTGAACCGGCATGGCTGCGGGTCCATGGAGGAACCTGTCCCAGGCAGGAGCTTGGGGTGGCCGACGTGCTGGGATACATAGACGAGAAACTCATTGAAGGCAATTATTCATAAATGGCACTAAACTTTTTAATACTCATTAGGGAAGACTATTGCGGTTTTGGTAAAATTGAATTGTTTCAGCCGCTAGACACCCAGCAACAGTATGCACATCACAACATACTTATTGGTAGCAGTTTTATTTAAACATTATTTTTAAAGCAGGAACCTCCACACATTCCACATTTTTTTTCTCACTCTCAGCTCAGTAATAACTGTTTTGTCCTAGGAAAATTCCTGAATTTTCTTTTAGAAGCAAAAAAATTATATACGCGTATAAAATGTTTGCCTGAAAAATAGGCAAACATTATGACTCTGTAATTGATTCTTTTAAATTGTTTTCAATTTAAATAGACTTTTGTTCTGTGTTCCAACAGACTACTGCATTAATTCCCAGACGATTCTTCTATTGCGAGTCATTGCTGCCTTCTGTTTTTTGGGCATCTTGTGTAGTCTGACAGCTTTTCTTCTGGATGTCTTTGGGCCTAAACACCCTGCTCTCAAAATTACACGCCGATATGCCTTCGCTCATATTTTTACAGGTATTCAACATGTCATTATGCTTTCTGCTGTTTTATTTTAGTTATGGAAAATTTTATTAAAGAAAAAACAGGGAAAATGCCAATGTATTCAACTATAAAATAAATCTTGTAATGAATATCTCTGCAATCTTCCTCACTGTCTAGTTCTACAGTGTGCCACTGTGATTGGCTTCTGCTATTGGGCTTCGGAGCTCATCCTCACCCTACAGCAGCAACACAAGAAGTATCACGGATCGCTTATCTACGTTACGTTCGCCATCAGTTTTTACTTGGTGGCTGGAGCTGGAGGGGCTTCCATTTTAGCCACGGCTGCCAATTTGCTCCGCCATTATCCCACTGAGGAAGAGGAGCAGGCCCTAGAACTACTTTCTGAGATGGAGGAAAGCAGTGAGACTTATCCAGTTGACTATGATATTGCCAACCAGTTCCAACCACCACCTGCTTACACACCCTGATGAAAAAGCATTCTTAAGTCTTTTCTGTTGTCCAGCCCTCCCACCCCATGCTTAAGGTACCTTTTCTCAGCTTCCCAACAAGCCATGGTCCATGTGCCATGTAATAAATCATCTATATGCCTAGTATTGCCAGTTTGCCCTTGTCTCATCTTCATATTTTAAATTGCCAGTATTTTATTATGGCAGTGCTTCTGGAATGGCTGATAATCACTGGGGAAATGCTTATCTTTTGTTACCAAAGTTTGCATGTAGTTGCCTGGAAAGGCTTAAGACCCAAACAAAACTCCTTTCCGTTTGGGTCAAAAAACTGGCATGCTTTACTATGTACTAATGTGAAGCTAAGCACAGACTGAGATTAAGCATACAGTAATCCAACTTTTAATTAGTTTTAAGAACTATTGGTTTCCTCCACTTTTCTTTTGCTAATTATTACACATCAGTCTCTTGTGACATTCCACATATAAAATGCTTCACATTGTAGTTAACTTAAAAAGCCACCATAATTAATGATTTCTAATCACATTAGATCTAACTTTCAGCCGTTCTTGTTTATATGCATACATAAATGCACGCACACAAATCAACCCAAAGTGTGTTTTCACTTTTCCGTGCACAGACACTGTTAACAATATTCCACAAAATCCAGTTACCGTATTTTCACAGGGGGTGGTTGGTTTCTTTTTCTAAACACTGAAACTTAATTAAACTCTGCACTTAACAAATGCCCAGTATGTTTTATATTTATGTATTTCATGTTTGATAAAATTTTAAGTGTTTTTTTGGCTGGTCAGAACAATTGATCTTAATGCCAGAGTTTGACTTTCTGTAGATACATTTTAAACCAGCCTTTGCAAAACTGTGCAGCAGAAATGTCCTCATTTTTGCCAAAGTCTTGTGAAAAAAAAAAAAAAGTACTTTTAGCTGGTTAGATATTTGATGATGAGTGTCTTTTGAGAAAACACACATTTCCCACAGCTATACAGATAGGCTATTTATTTTATCTTGTATATTGTTAATTATTCATTGCACATGGTCTTATCATCTATCAGCTTTGATCTCCATGGCATTTCCATTTTTATTAGGCTCATCGGGTGTGCTCTAGAAGTGTTCTGTTGTGCCAATTTGTGTTAGCGTGTTCATGGTTTCTTTATAATTATAATCCTACGTGGTGTTGTGTTTTTGTTTTGTTTTTCCGCGGTGGGTTTTGTTAGTTTATGTAATTGTGAACATCCTAGCTCACAGTGCAATTTTATCTGAGAAAATCGCAAGTCTCGTGTGTATTCATATGATTGCAGTTCACTTAAATTGTTTATAGTTCTGTAATTGTTTATTTCACAGCATGCCCTGACTATGTCGTGTGTGTGTGTGTGTGTGTGTGTGTGTGTTTACTCTTTGATCAGAGATCTAAGTGTAAACATGTACTATTAAATTTTACACCCGTTTTTTCTTCTTTCGGTTTTATATTGGGGTGGATTGTGACAATTCTGCTATGTTTTCCCTTCTGTAATCATTTATGTATCTTTTGTCATGGAAAATAAAGGTCCGCAGACCATGTTTGTGGTATCGGGGCTTGTCCGAGTGCCTTTATTCATAGGTTTGATGACTTTAAAATAATGGTTCTCAAACAGTCTGGAGATCCAGTGGTTTGCGAGGCACAGCGAAGTTATTTAAAAAAAAAAAAAAAAAAACTAAGTTGTGAAAATCATAATAACCTATCATTAAAAAGATAAGGAACATTACTTGAATTGGCCCGTTTAAAAACAACAAAGAACACTTTAAAAGGTCATGTCCACATAACTTCCGGTGTTCATGCCAAGTTTACCGTTGGCATGACAACGTTTGATTCCTGCTGAAGACGACGGGAAGTGACTTGTTAATCGCCACGGCTGATTTTTCATCATGAATGTGATCCGTGCAGCTGGTTAATGTTATCAGGTGTGTTTTTCGATCAGAGATGTGTTCCTCAACGCCAAGCGGATAAGTCTCATCCAGGTAGTGTTCGCTAGACAGTCATGTAGGTAGCTGAGTGTGTTCAGACTGATATCAGATTAACGGTTTTACTTTAAAATGCACTCGACTGATGGATCAGAACGCGGTCTTGGTTCAATACTGCTTTGTGCTAATGTAAGAGCGATGATCTAGCAAAAATATATAAATAAGAGTTAAAGGCAGGCTTTTGAAGACGGATGATCCGCTGTGGCGACCCCTAATGGGAGACGCTGGAAGAATAAATAGTTAAAGGCAGGCTTTAACGCATACCGTTATGTCTACCGGTAATTTACCACCTCTGCGAAATTTGCCCAGCTGGAGCCGGGTTGGGACCCTCGATCGGACCCGTTGCCCTCTTCTCATTTCCTGTGAATGTGAGCATAAAGCAGCGCAATTGCACAGACACGACCATAAGACCACTCAGACCAGTGTAGGGATGGACACGGCCGGGGCGAGGATCGCCTCACTGGAGAAAGACATCTTGTTCCTTCAGCAAACGCATAAGAGCACACTGGAGAAGCTCCACGAGAAGATTGAACACCTGAAGCGAGCTAACAAAGGTACTTTATGAAGAACCATTTCAAACATTGTAGTTCAATAAGTAGACACTAGAAATTATGTGCACCTGCAAAAAATGTAATAACTTCACACAGAATGATTATTCTTTTTTTTTCAGAGTTGCAGTATCAGCTGATTATGGGAGCACAGCATCCTCCTCCAGGTACCAAAAACCCAAACAGCATTTCTTTCAAACTCGAAAGACAGATAAAATCAGTCTCTCTGTGTTGAATCTGACTCTTTTCAGAGCCTTGTCCTAACTTAAATGAAAAGCATTGCCAGTCTGGAATCATCAGGTAATAAATATAGTGCACCCCACTCCACCTGTTGCACATAGGAAACATTCACAAAATGAGTAGCACCAGAGCATCCATCTTCCATTGCTTTGATCTGCTTAAGCTCAGAAGAAAAGCTAGAGGCAAGACTTCATGGAGCGGAACACGACCTTATTGTGTCTCTGCTTCCTCTGAGGATCCGAGACGGTTCATCTCGGCCTCCACGCTCTCCAACCCTGCAGCAGTGTGAGGCCACGATCAGACAGCTACATAATACCAACACCATGCAGTCTCAGGAGGTGAGGAATCTGTTGTTCATATAGACACATGCTGATTTAAAATTAAATGTTGTGGATAAAGTTTAATTATAATATAGGGGTAAAATATATAATTACATGCTTAACTGTATCAATTCCATATGCATATTTTTTATATATAAGACTGTTATATATTAAACAAAAGTATGGGATCACACTAGATGAGAATTAAAGATTGAATTCTTGATTAGTCAATAATAATTCATTTAAATTTATTGTAGACTAGCGGGGTAATAGTACACTTGTTTGTACCAAACCGTTTCAGTACAGGAGTTTTGGTACGGTATGTGTACCAAATGCAATTCTTGTTTCAGAGGTAAAATCTGAGTTCCCTCACAAACATATTAAGTGGTGGATCACAAGTTTGTTTTGTCTCCACCTTGCACTCGCAAAAATAAAACATAAAAATAAAATAGAATAGAATAAATCTAATTAATGCAATATGATGAAATTATATTAATTAAAAGTAGTATGAATCCATATTGCTAGACTGTAAAAGCATTGGCAACGACAGGAAGTCATCTATTTTGCGCATGCACAGAACAAAATCGAAGTTTTCTTATGTGCACAATACAAATCGTGTTTCCGGTATGGATGGAGTAGCACAGTGTCACTGTCGAGAATCAATTAATCAATATAAAAACATCAAAGCATTCTCATGAAAACAATGCGATATGTTTATATGTGTCATGTAGTGCACAACATGTTTTCAGTAATCGGCAAACAAAATAAGGATTAAACACACTTCATGAGCTAACCAACAATAAGTAATATAACAATGTGTATCAAGGCTGTATTTTTCTTCTCTCTTAGTTGTCACGACTGAAAGCTGTACTCACAGATGTGCTAAACAAAAAGAAAGTCCCACCTGAGGTCTACAATTTTACAAAGACACATCTCTCTGACTTCACAAGGTGCTTTTTTCAATGTCACTTTGTCAAGGTACTCTCTGGAAATCAGAGACATTTACCAACACTGTTGTTTATTTCTTGCTTTTAGAAGTGGAGAGTTGTTGCAAATTTTATAACTGTAGATAAAACCATTGCCAAAAATATAATACGTTAACGTCTATATTCCTTTCTTATAAATAATATAGATTTATACAGTGCCTTAAGTATTCACCTCTTGGTGTTTTTCATTAATAGTTTCATTTATATCACTATAATTGTCCTATGAAAAGATTTTCTAATCTAAACTGTGGACCTGTACTTCTTTTTGGACTTTAGTGGATAACCTCTTCTAGACAAAGGCTTGGTTATGATTCTTTAAATATTTTAATAATGGCTTTATTGACCTTCCTACAGAGTAGTTACATTTTTTTGGTAGGAACTGTTTTGCAAATGAATCCGTGAGCACCTGGGCTATTTTTTGTAGATTTAGTTCCAGTTCCAGGTTGTAACACTTTATAAAATGTGGAATAGCTTTAGGGGGTAAAGTAAGATACTGTAGATTATAAATAAAGTATTGGAACAACATGTCCAATTTGATTGTTTTCGCTATACATTAAAGCCCTTTAGTTTTAATATCAAATAGTAATCAGGAGACAATACATAAGAATGGCACATTTTCCCAGTTTAAGTCTTGAAGTGTTAAAATAATAAAACAAATAAACAAATAAAAACACAGCATCTTTGACCATCGTATTTTTTTGGTTACTTCTAAAAGAATTGGAACATACAGTCTTAAAGTAAGTAACGCATAATATTTTTGGATCACTTAAAAATTGGGTGAATTACAACAAAGGGTGGCATGTTCTAAGTTGTTTAACATATCAAGATGTAACTATAATTAAATTAAAGCTAAAAATGTATTTATATAAAAATATATACAGTAATCTGTGCTAATTGTCCTGCTGTAGGCATCAGCCTCATGTGCATGTGAGAGAGAAGGTTATACTTCCTGCCATCAGACAGAACCTAAGCAGCAACCTGACGGAGAGGCAGAAACGTGCCCAGGACATTCACAAACAGCGCCTCAGAAGACCAGTCTTTTCCTAACTAAAAACAGCTATATACACCAGTATAAAATCAGAATTATGCTTTGAAAATGCTTTGTATTAATTATTATGAACTTATATCCTATTTTACTCTGTATTATCTTGTACATGTTTACCTGTGCATCTTCTTATGGATTATGGCTAATGACAGCTGACACGAGTGTCTTTAATGCTAAAATCTGTTTAATATTTCAGATGGCAGGTGCTGCTTTTTTAGCGTGTTTTTTTCTGTTTGCCTGTTTCTGTTAGACTATAGTAAAATATCATTATTTTAGCTGTTAAATTATATTAATTGGACCATTATAAGAATAAAGACAGTAGAAAGTCATATGGACACATATTATGAAAGAAAAAAAGCATTATTCCTGGTGTGCATAAAAAGCTACTTTAAATACTAGTTCAACATCAGTCTTTTGTTTGTTTTCTGTTTCTTTTAGCAGACAAAATCAAACCATCTTCAGTCCTGTAGACTCTACATTGACAGAAACCTTCGGATCATTTAAAAGCACTGACCGAGTATTATTCTCATAAATCATCCCCATATCAATGCTTATATGAATCTTTTCGTTAATTACTATGTTTTTTATTAGCCTTATATTATGCAGCATACCTGCCCTACAAGACCTGTAAATAAAGTGTTTCTATATAAACAATAACACATTAGAATGGGGGCAATAATAAGAAACTGTGTTCAAAATCGTAGCAGCACAATTGCCAGAGCCGTTAGCAAAGTAATACCTTCTGCTAAGTAAAATTCATTAATCCAACAACACTGTTATAAACATAATGACTAAAGCTTGGATTATGACAGCTATAAAGCATTTATAAATACACAAAAAACAGTATCACCTCTTTTAACATGGCCAAATATATGTGGACAGCAGAGAATTGAACATCACATTTCTAATCAATAGGCATTAAAATGGAGTCCTAACTATTTCACTGCTATAATGCTACTTATCTTAGAAAATCAAACATTAAGATTTTGGATTGTGGCTTTTAGAATTCCCTTTAAGCTACCACAGAGAGGTTTTGGGGTTCCCTGGTGGTCTAGTGGTTAGGATGCAGCGCGCTCACCGCTGCGGCCCGGGTTTGATCCCCGGTCAGGGAACCAACCCCAGCCACTTTCAGTGCCGGTCCCAAGCCCGGATAAATTGGGGAGGGTTGCTTTAGGAAGGGCATCCAGCATAAAAGCACGTGCCAAATCAAACATGCGGAGGATCCGCTGTGGCGACCCCTAATGGGAGAAGCCGAAAGAAAGAAAGAAAGGAAAGAAAGGTTTTGGACAAGAATTAACATCATGAATTGGCAGATTTGCTCACCTTTGTTCCAAAGAATTTGTTACGGCATATAACATTTTAGACAATTGTGTGCCTCGACATTTGTAGCTACAAATTTGGCAAGACATTCATATGTTTTATAGAACGTTGTCCACAAACATTTGTTTCATATGCTGCATTAATGTGTGAACATTTTTTTCTTTACATTTAAACACTGTTTATTACCTGTGTGTTCTTTCTACTTATGTTTTCTAAAATCAACTGTAACTTTTAATAAAAAACGTATTGTTGGCATGAATGGGGAACAACTCCTTTTCACTCTTTTGAAATTTTTTTTTCAGTTTTTCAGTTTTAATAGCTTTTTAAATGATTACGGTCTGTGGGTTTTCCTAGTCATGATTTGCAAGAATTAATTTACTCTATCCTAATTCTGGTTTATGCTTTCATTGAAAAAAAAAAAAATTCTTGCATGATTTCATTTAAATAACATTAAATAAAAAAATAGGTTAATTGTACAAAAATACAACTTGCTTATTACATCATCTTGCAAATTCCTTCAATTTTATTAAATTTTATTTCTGTAGTGCTTTTAACAATGGACATTGTCCCAGAACATATTTACAGACATATTTACAGATTTTGTATTTTAAATCCCCAAACATTTGTTTTACTGATGCACCAAGTCTTAAAATCAAGCAGCAAAATCCGCCATGGTGCACACACTGAACCCTCTGGGTTGACAAACACGCCGGCACATTTTGTAGCATTTTTTACTCATAACGCCAAAGCAAACTTAAATTACTGTCTTTTTTTATCGTACAGATAAGAGCAATACATAATTCGATTCTGTATTTTGTAGTGCCATTGTCTCTCAGAAGTCAAGATGGGCAGAGGATCACCAATTCCCACAATGCTGCGGCGAAAAATAGTGGAGCAATATCAGAAAGGAGTTTCTCAGAGCTTCAAAAATTGCAAAATGTTTGAAGTTATCATCATCTACAGTGCATAATATCATCCAAAGATTCAGAGAATCTGGAACAATCTCTGTGCGTAAGGGTCAAGGCCAGAAAACCATACTGGATGCCCGTGACCTTCGGGCCCTTAGATGGCACTGCATCACATATAGGAATGCTACTGTAATGGAAATCACAACATGGGCTCAGGATTACTTCCAGAAAACATTGTCGGTGAACACAATCCACCGTGCTAATTGCCGTTGTCAGCTAAAACTCTATAGGTCAAAAAAGAAGTCATATCTAAACATGATCCAGAAGCGCAGGGGTTTTCTCTGGGCCAAGGCTCATTTAAAATGGACTGTGGCAAAGTGGAAAACTGTTCTGTGGTCAGACGATTCAAAATTTGAAGTTCTTTTTAGAAAACTGGGACGCCATGTCATCCAGACTAAAGAAGATAGGGACAACCCAAGTTGTTATCAGTGCTCAGTCCAGAAGCCTGCATATCTGATGGTATGGGGTTGCATGAGTGCGTGTGGCATGTGCAGCTTACACATCTGGAAAGGCAACATCAATGCTGAAAGCTATATCCAAGTTCTAGAACAACATATGCTCCCATCAAGATGTCGTCTCTTTCAGGGAAGACCTTGTATTTTCCAACATGACAATGCCAGACCACATATTGCATCAATTACAACATCATGGCTGGAGGATGATGCAACAAAGAAGACCTAAGACAGTTGAGCAACTAGAAGCCTGTATTAGACTGTATGGGACAACATTCATATTCCTAAACTTTAGCAACTTGTCCCCTCAGTCCCCAGATGTTTGCAGACTGTTATAAAAAGAAGAGGGGATGCCACACAGTGGTGAACATGGCCTAGTCCCAACATTTTTGAGATGTGTTGATGCCATGAAATTTAAAATCAACTTATTTTTCCCTTAAAATTATACATTTTCTCAGTTTAAACATTTGATATGTCATCTATATTGTATTCTGAATAAAATATCGAAATTTAAGACTTTCACATCATTGCATTCTGTTTTTATTCACAATTTGTTTAATGTCCCAACTTTTTTGGATTCGGGTTTGTACTTGCCTCACAGACATAATAAATATATGAATAAAAATATATGCATAGAAAGCTCGAAATGTCTACTTAAATAAACCAACTCACATAGAAAAAAGTATTCTCTGATTATGTAATCCATATGAACGTTAGAAGAGGTACAGTACATCCGAAATCACCTCATTAAGCGTCCGTGTGGAAACATAGCAAAAGTTCCGTTAGGGGTCCTGATGATTTAAAACACCATAATTACTTTAAAACATTTACAAGAATATTTAGTCTTTATGCTCTAAGTTGAGTTTGGTTTCACTAATGACAAACATACATTTGCACAAAGCATACATATGTTTCATGTCCATGTTGAATAGAGTATTGAAAACTTGAAAAGTATTAATTTAACATACATTTAGAACAGATATAAATGTGCAAAAAAGTTTTGATTAATCGTGAGTTAACTCATGACAATCGTGCGATTAATTGAGATTCAATATTTTTATCGATTGACAGCCCTAATATTAATATGATGACCAGTTACCAGTGCGACACTAAAACAGCTACAAGTACTAGCAACTTGAGGGGAAAAAAAGTATAGTGAGTACATTAACCTTTTTCCAGAGTATTTTAAAACATGTTCTTTGTACTTTTACTTAAGTGAAGGATGTGTGTTCTTTTCTGCATCTCTGCATCAGAAGCATGTTCTTCTTGTACTTGACAATTTGAAATTAAAAGTTGTATTTAGACATTGGGGGTTGTCCCTAATTGAGAGTATTTGCTATTTTAATTCAGTAATGACTGTTCAGTATAAATTAAACACCTTTATCACCTGCTTCCTCTCATGTGTAAAAATTTTGATATACACTCATTTCTCACAAGTAATACCAATGAATGACAAATTATTCAGCCTCCGTTTATAAACTAGTAACTAGTAGCAGAAATGTGCCACTGTGTGCTCTCAAAACATCCTCTCCTCATATACTGTAGGGATACTGTCTTTTTTAATGTAGTTTTTAATTTAGGCCTTTTACGGGATAGCTGGTCCTCTGTTCAGGGTGATCAAAAATACTGCAGAGTTCACTAAGAAAATGAGAAATGGGTTTCAAAGAAAATCACCAGGGATGGTCAGTTGCCATCCAAGACACCTGTTCAGTTGAATTCTGAATATGGCACCACTGTCTCCCATTTTATCCCACCCAAACTTTCACTTGCTGGTCACCTTCATTACATGCTCTATAGATGTTGTAATTCATGCTAAAAAAAAAAAAAAAAAAAAATTGTAGCCATTTTTCTTTAAAAAAATATATATATAAAATAAAATTCAGAAACCAAGTGGGAAAAAACAAGTATACCATATTAGTATACCAATTAAGTAGCATTTTGGTATCATCAAATGTTTATGCAAAATTCTTGCAACGGCATCACAATGATGCTGATGTGTAATGACATTGACTCACTGCACAACTTAACAAGGAAGAACTGTAATGAATGGACATTCAGTGCCACCCAGATGAGGATGGGTTCACTTTTGAGTCTGGCTCCTCTTAAGAGTTCTTCCTCATGCCATCTCAGGGAGATTTTTCTTGACATTTATTAGGGACAAACCTTAAAATTATAAGACACTTATGGATTCCTTTATTACCTCTTTATCTGTGTAAAGCTGCTTTGAGGAAATGTCCATTGTTAAATTGGCATTGCACTATACCAGACATGGCAAACTACGACCCGCGGGCCACACACGGCCTGTTGGGTTTATTAATCCGGCCCGCCGAACGTGACCTAATTCTATTAAAATAGGTACAGGTAAACATTGTCCAATTTACCTTTCCCCTGTAATGCCCACGTTTCCCCTAAAGATGTCGCACTTCAGCTCCATTGACGTTGTTCGCGTGCAATACTCTCTTCTTCTCTTAAGAGAGCTTAATCTGATAATCTTTAAAAACAGCGACAGTTTCTGACAAACACCTCGGATCTATCCTGAGAAATGCCACAACAAAACTTACTCCAGACTTTGATGAACTGGCAAAATAAGAGTTCAACAACACTGTTCCTACTGAAACTGAACTTGAATTTTATATATATATATATATATATATATATATATATATATATATACATACATATATATGTATGACCCGGCCCCTCTCAAATTTTAGAACCCATTGTGGCCTGTGATTCAAAAAGTTTGCCCATCCCTGCACTATACTGATCAAAATTTATTTTATTAAATTGCATCAACAGCCATTTAGATTCAATCAATTTGCTGGTGTGTTCGGGATCATTGTCTGACCCAGTTGCAGGCCAGTTTAAACAACTGGGTTAGGGTGGTCTCATATGATATTTGTCTTAACAATATTCTGCCATAAAATGAGTTCATTGTTGTCTCCATGATGTTCACAAATCCTGTGGTTGCAAGAAAAATTGTAATTATCACCATTGAGTGACAGTTGAAATGAGGTGTTTGTGGTGATATGCTGTAAGGTTTTCTTTTTTTGTTTTTGCTAAATATTTCTAGGCATTTAGTGAAAGAAAATATGATGAGTGACATACTGTACAATGAATTATAAAAATCTCTTGAACAGAGACAATTTATTTCATAAAATTGTTGATTAAAATATAAAACACAGACACATTACATATAGAAAGAATATACAAAAAATGCAAATAACTTTCAGAATGATGGCAATCGTATCAAATTTACATGAAGTATTTTAAATATAAAATAGATTTCTTAAAAAAAACTGCTATTAAAACAATGTATGTGTGTGTGTATATATATATATATATATATATATATATATATATATATATATATATATATATATATACACACACACTGTATTTATCACAGGTACAAATTACTATATACAACTGTAAAATAAAGGCTTAGTGCGAAAGTAACATATTTACATGCAAAAAAATCTCACATACATGCTTTATCACAGTCAAAACCTGTACAAAAATAACCTGTAAAAAATAAACTGTGGCATGGTGACGTTATAAACCGACTACAGTTAGACAACAATTTTTACAACCTCATAAGGCACTGGGTGAACCATAAAATAAGGAATTTTGTCTGTTCTTTATATGTATAAAATAAATACATTTAAAAAGAGCAGTAGTAAAGTAGCTGAATGGAACAAGACAACATATTATTTACAATTTGATGACTGAACTTTAACTCTTTTATACATTATTTGCACAAACAGAAAATAACATGAATGATACAGCAAGAAACATGCTTAAAGCCCCAGTTAGGAACAATTGTAATTTGAAAATCTAAGTTTGCAAAGATTGCAGCATGGGTGCCTTTTGATAGCCATACTATGAGCAGTTGCAGGGAAAAATAAACTATGTTAAAACAACTGGTACAATGCTGTACCTATGCTATAATTGTACACTAGCACTACATTAAACCCCCAGGTGATACTTATATTTTAACAAAAATCAGACACTATTAATAAAAGTTCAATTAACTTTTTTATGCAACTTTTCATAGAAATCAAATCAAATTTTATTTGTCACATACACATACATACAGAGTGCGACATGCAGTGAAATGCTTTGATGTAATTTAAACATGTTCCTTTTGTAATCTAATTCAATATTCTGTTGTTTCATGTTTCATGAAAATAAGAAAATATATATATACACTATTCATGAGCTGTTGCAGCTATGACCCGATATTCAAGAGCTTTTTCTCCAAACAGACTTTCAACAGTTTAAGTTATATAAGCGATCTTATTCGATATCACATATACTGATGTCACAATGTAAGTAAAGGATGCAAACATTAAGTTCAAGCAAATTCAAATAGTTGTACACATTACCATAAAATAATTACATAGTATGGGAGACAAAAAAATTTAAATATTGACAGTCACAGTACATGTAAGAGCAATAAATGCAGTCTCATTTTTAGGCTGCAGAAAAAGATTGTCTAAGCACTTGTATAGTATTTATGGTTTGGATTATTTTGTGATGAAGTCAAAGTATTATCAAGTACATTTTCACAAACAAACAAAGATTTTGAAGTCTCCGGTGATGCTCACAGTGAGAAATGCATTTAAAATGATTTGAGTGATTCTGGTAAACTGTATGTCACAGTTAAATTTTTAAATTGGAATACAGCCAATATGCTATACCATACATGATACATTTCCCAAAAAAGAATTGCAAAATTAGCTTCTGAATATCCAGCACCTGATATCATAAATATGATAAAACACCTGAGAACATTAAACAGCTATCACAGAAACAAAATCAGTATCATGGCTGGTGGTAATAGCAAATTGGCATAATCAGCAAAATACCTTCCATCATTCTCAGAAATGCCAAATTGCATTAAGTATAACACACTAACACTGACAAAGTTTTTACATTCAGTAACATAAAACTTATGACCATTATATACAAAGCATTAGCTTCATATAAGGCACATCTCTAATCATAGTGTGGTGTTCAAAGCTAACAGTGAGATAAGGTCCTCAAAACAGAGCAGACTCTGAATCATGGTTGGGGCCCAGGAGGGGGTGGGGGTCTTGGGAGTAGGATTCCTTGGTCCTGCGGTACTCATGGAACTCTTGCATGAGGGCACAGAAACGTGCTTCACTAAGTGAATGACTAAATTGTTGCTGAGGAGGCTGGGAGGCTAAGGAACCACTAACAAAAGGGCCTGTAGTGAAATATAAAAAAAGGTAAAGGGAAAAAGGAATCAGAAAGGCAGAGGTCCAGACTTGTGTGAGTATATATATATATATATATATATATATATATATATATATATATACTGTCAGAATTTATCATTCTAAAAGTATTTAGACCCCGTTTCTTTTTTTCCAATGGAGTGCAACCTAATACTACAATCCTTCAAATAGATTTTTTTTCTCATAAATCTACACTCAGTACCTCATAATGCCAAAATAAACACTACATTCTAGAAATGTCTGGCATAATTTTTTTTTTTTATAAAAAAATCACTTGTACATAAGTATTCAGACCCTTTACTCAGTAAATTTAAAGCACCTTTGGCAGCAATTACAGCTTCAAGTCTTTTTGATTATGACACAACAAGCTTTGCACGCCTGACTTGAGGATTTTCTATCATTCTACATGGCAAATCCTCTCAAGCTGGGTCAGGTTGGATGGGGAGTGTCGGTGGACAACCGTTTTCAGGTCTCTTTAGAGATGTTCAATAGGGTTTAGGACTCAGGCTGGGACACTCACTAAGGTGAACCTTCAGCCCAGTCTGAGGTCCTGAGTGCTGTGAAACAGGCTATTATTAAATAGATTTCAGTACTTTGCTCCATTCAGCTTTCCCTCAACCCTGACCAGTTGCCATGTCCCTGCTGCAGAAAAACATGCTGCTAGCATCATGCTTCACTTTTGGGATGGTTTTGGGCAGTTGATGAGTCAGTGTCTAATTTCCTCCAGACAAAACATTGAGAATTGTGGTCATACAGTTCAATCTTAGTTTCATCAGACAAGAGAACCTTGTTCCACATAGTATGAGTCCTTCAGGTGCCTGATGGCAAACTCCAAATGGGCTTCTTCTGTCTAGCCACACTGCAATAAAGAAACTTTGTCTGATCTCCACACAGGATATCCAGTGCTTAGTCAGAGTGACCATTGAGTTGTTGGTCACCTGTTTTACTCTCTCCTTGATAGCTCATTTTGGTGACCAGCACTTGGAAGAGTCCTGATTGTGCCACACTTTTTCTATCTAAGAATTATCGAGTCCACTGTGCTCTTGGGAATCTTCAGTGCAGCAGCATTCTTTCGTAGCCTTCCCCAGATCTGTGACTTCCAACAATCCTATCTCTGAGTTCTGCAGGCAGTTCCTTTGACCTTATGGCTTGGTTTTTGCTTTGAGGGGCATTGTCAGCTGCAAGGCCTTCTATAGAGAGGTGTGTGCCTTTCCAAGTCATGACCAATCAAAAATCTTTACCACAGGTAGGCGCCAGTCAATTTGTAGAAAAATCTCAGCAACAATCAAGATAATTGGGAGGCACGTGAGCAAAATTTCAAGTGTTCTCTTATGTACAGGCGATATTTCAGGTTTTAAAGAATTTTAAAGAAGTTTAGACATTTCTAGAATTCTGTTTTCACTTTGGGTATTGAGTGTAGATTAATGAGAAAAAAAAAATTGAACGATTGTATTACTGCTACATAAGAAAATTTTAAAAAGTAAGGGGGTCTTGATATTTTGCAAATTTACTATATATATCAATGGACTCTCACCTTTTTCCTCAAAACCCTGGAGGCCAGTACTGGTAAGACACCTATCATGAATCAGTTCCCTCCCTTGCCCCATGTCTGTCTCCTCAATCTTCACGGCCTCCAGGAGGTCACGGCCTATCCGGCATTCAGTAGCATCAAACTCATAACTCTCATCTACTGATGTATTCCTACCATAGACAAATATAAAACATGCAATGTGTTCCAAACAATATGTGGCTCCAATGAAAATGTTGCTAAAGATGTAATTCACCTTTTTGACCTTCGGTCTCTCAGGCATGATTCTCTCTTGCGCCACTCTTCTGTAGTCTCAGGAGAGCTCAGTAATGTAGGAGTGATTGAAAGGGACTGACGGAGATGTGCAAATGGCCCTGCACTCCCCCTACCACTGCTCTGGCTGGCATAACTGGATCGAACACCCTCTCCATTAGTGTCCCCGCCCTCGACCATATCCACCACCCCATACAGTTCTCTCTGAATCTCCCCTGGGGGAAAAGCTGCTTGGTGGGGTGAGGGCCAGCTGTAACCCCTGGGTAAGTATGGTCTCTGAAAACTTTTCTGAAATCCATAGGACGAGCATGGTCCCACCTTGCTAATCTAGGCGCACTAAGGGGGTGAGGAGGCCCATGGGGAACATACCTGTGTTGGACTAATCTGAGGGTCTCTTGATAAGAAGGTGCACACCTTGGAGACTCTGAAAAGACTGTGGCTTGTCGACGTGGATCTAACTCTTGTCTGTAAGGTTCTAAATGTTTTGGTGGATTAAGGACTGCTGGCCTATGTGTATGCATGAAAGATGAATTACTCATGTATGGCCTCTCACTGTAGTAAGGTCTCTCCAAACCATAGCCACTGTAAGATTTTGCATGCCCTGTCACTTGACCAGGCCTCAAATAGGTATTTGCAGGTGTGCAACCCAAATTGTATGACCTGTCTTTAACACTAAGATGGGGTAGCTCATCTTTGTGGTAATTATTAGAGACATATGTCCTGGAGCTTTGCTGATGCTCCCAATTCTGAGACCCTAAACTAGCAGATTTTTTAAGATATGGACAGGGCTGCCCCATACTGACAAGTGTCTTACATGGACCAATGCTGATTGATTTCTTCATAAAAGGCACAGGTGCCTGAGAGATTCGTGCACTTACTTGGTTAGTCCTCTTATTCTGAAGTTGACACCACTGAGCATTTTCTGATAAAGATTTCTCCGTACTCTTATTTTGATAAGGGATATTATAAACGATTTTAGCATTTACTAGAGGCTTTGCTGGACTCAAGGATGTGGGTTTGTCAAAAACAATGCTTTTGTGACTTAGTAATGGCTGGAGACATCTTCCTTCATGAGCTACGTACTGTTTTGAAAAACATTTAGTCTCTGAGGACCCTGAATTTATACTTGTATTTTTTCCTGCCAGCTCTACACAGGAATTAAAATTTGTTGCTTTTTCTGGTATATAACTTTCTTTAGGATTATTGGGTATTTTATGATCCACCAAAATTCTGTTTTGCTGATCATCACATGCCTCTACCTGGTAATGGCCTTGATTCTCCCAGTTCTTAGGTACCACATCAGGTTCACCTCTTATTAGAGTTCCATTGACTTGTTTGGTGCTGAGCCAAGTAGATTCTGCACTTTGATAGTCCTCAGTAGGTTCATCTACACTCATCTCAACAAAGCCTGGCAGGCTCAAATACTCCAAAATAGTGCTTGGTTGCAGAGGAGACATCCTCTTGGCTTTCAATGATTCAGATAATCCAACAGAGAAATGAGAATGATCACTTTCAACTTCATTTTCAAAAAGGGGCAAAGGAGAAATGCGATTGGGGCTAACACTGAAGACACACTTGTCACTTTTGCGAGACCGTGATCTGATGCCCTCTTTCTCTTCTTCGGGCTGCAAAGATAAAGATCTGGGCTTGTCTCCAGTTTTGATCTCACTATTAATCTTCTGGTTATCATAGGTAATTGTGATACTACCAGTAAAACTGTGGCTCAAGTTAGAGCCTGGATTTGGGAGGTGTCCATTTGGCCTGGAGTCTTTATCCCTTTCATCAGAGTACAGTGAATTCTGTACAAATGCTCTAGGATTCTGAAGGTGGCAGAGATCAGAGCATGTGGACATAGAGACATATGCTTGTGTCTTTATTTCCCCTTCTTGAATCCCATCATCCTCTGTTAAATTCTTTGTGCTGGAAAGCTCCCTGTCTATTGGTCTCTCTGAGCATTTGGCCAGTGCTTTACTTACATCTGTCTCATAGCAGGAAAGACTGTCCCTTTGGTGGGAATGGATTGAGAGGGAGATACACTGTGTAAATTGTGAATGTGAAATGTCTTTTGCTGCCGAGTCTTCTACACCATTCAAATCTCTGTTTGGTGTCTCCAGGAGTATACGGTCAGGTGTGTTCCCCTCTAAAAGGTTTAGAACAGGAGCCTGGCTGGTGGGAGAGGTCACAGGGCTTATGTCCCATTGAATGTATGGAGAGGTTGAGGTGAGTAGCCTCTCCATAGGACTGCTGGTATTGCCAAAATAACAACCTTTCCGATATTCTGAAATTTGTTGAGTAAGGCTGCTAGGTCTCTGAGCTTTTTTCCGAAGAGGAATGTCCTGAAGTTTTGAGATGGGTTCTAACTCAAGCCCTGCCCATCTTCTAACAGGACTTGCTGACTTAGTCTGCCTCTGTTCCTTCTCATATATTTCTGCCTTGTGGCTGGTTATGCAGCTTTCCATGTACTCTTGCTCTTTCCTCTGTTTTAAAGATTTGCTATAGCTGTCCTGCACTGTTGATAGCAGATCTTCTTGACAGACCAACTTCTCTGGCCTAAATGAACAAGCTTTAGGAGAGCCTCGGAAAGAGTTGCTCTTGCTTCCTGCATGGTTATCTTGTACAGGGCACTGATGCAATTCTTTTTTTGTTTTATTGTGCATTGAGACAGAATCTTCTAAATGTGTTTGGGCAATGAATCGGCCATCAGGCCCTCTTGATATAGACTCGATGGCAGTGAGTGAAGATGGGGAACCACCAAGGTGGCTTTCAAAGAGAGTATAGCATGGTGGTGCAGGTGATGAGGGAAGAAGTTGCTTCTTCTGATCCTGATACTCGCTGCGACTGCCCTTGTCAAAAGATGAGCGGTCCGAAGAAGAAGAGGAGTTGGGAAAAAAGTTAAGTGGAGGGCATAACTTCATCTTCAATATGCTGTTGGGACTGCCATTAGGCAAGCTAGCTCTGAATGGAGACAAATAAAAATTTCAGTAACAAGCAAAAATATATTGTTTAGAACTCATTAAATTTTTCATATTTACACAAATATAAGAAAATTGCATTTTTTATTTCAATGTCATAAAAAAAACTATTAAATTGTTTTAAACTCTTCAAAGTGTATGGTTAAATTAGATTACTATAGTATGGTTAGAGAGTAGGAATAAGTCACCTTACATAATCTATAAAATATGACCATGTGAAATAAGTATTGTTGCTTCCTAAGTTAACAAATTTTAGAAAGACCACAGACTTAGAAATACTTGTAAATGCTGAATCTTCCTCGCAGTTTACATTTTATTTTTTGAAATTTGTATGGGTATTTTATTTTTATTTTGAAGACTTACTGTGGAGTTCGGGCCTTCTGTAAGGCAGTCGAGATGACTAAAGCAGTAAGGAGATAGGAAATAAAGAAGTCAAATTATATGTCACAAAGAACAAAGCAAACCTGCAAACAAAAAAGTAAATACTTCAATTCGTAACAAATAATTTTAAAACCCCAATGTAATATGTAAAATGTAAACACTGTAATGTGTAGGATATAAATCACAACAAAGTTGTCATCGCTTGCTCAAAGGAAGATGTAATATAATTGTGTTAGCGATTGTGTTATTGTTGGTCTTTTGTCTTTGTGGTTGTCTAACAAAATTTAAATACTTTTCCTAAAGCCCTTTCCAAGTTTGTTTCAAGAATAAATCAAGAGTTATAGTCTGATTTATCTTAAGTTTGTAATCTAGCATACCAGTGTAGATTTATTCATTGCTAGTGACTCAAAGCACTTTTGTACGTTGCTCTGGACAAAGGCGTCTGCTAAATTCCGCAAATGTCAATGTAAATGTAAATACAGGTATGCAATCAAAATAACAAAAAAACACTTACAGTGTTTAGAATATCAATAAAAAGTTAATTTATTTTAGTGATTCAATACAAAAAGTGAAACTCGTATATTATATAGATTCATCACACACTGATGTAATTCAAGTGTTTATTTCTTTTTATTTATATGATTATGGCTTATAGCTAATGAAAACCCAAAATTTAGTATCTCAGAAAATTTCAAAATTACAAAACCCTAACCCTAACCCAAGTTCAATATTGGAGACTTGTGATGTCACACTCTAATCAGCTAATTAAATCCAAACACCTGCAATGGTTTCCTGAGCCTTTAAATGGTGTCTCAGTCTGGTTCAGGCTAAACAATCATGGGGGAAGACTGCTGACTTAACAGTTGTCCAGAAAATGATCATTGACACCCATGGCACATGGAGGGTAAGACACAAAAGGTCATCTCTAAAGAAGCTCGCTGTTTCCAAGCAAATTAATGGAAAGTTGAATGATGTGGTAGAAAATAGTGAAACAAAGCCAATTCAAGAATTTGGGGGAGATTTACAAAGAGTGGACTGGAGTCAGTGCTTCAAGAGCCACCAAACACAGACGTATCCATGGGCTACACCTGATGCATTGCTTATGTCAAGCCACTCCTGAACGAGAGACAACGTCAGACGTCTTACCTGAGCAAAGGACAAAAAGCACTAGACTGTTGCTCAGTGGGCCAAAGTCATCTTTTCAGATGAAAGGAGAAAAAAATGTTGCATTCCATTTGAAATCAAGGTCCCAGAGTCTGGAAGAAGAGAGGAGAAGCACAGACTCCAAGTTGCTGGAGATGCAGTGTAAAGTTTGCACAGTCAGTGGTGGTTTCGGGTGTCATGTCATCTGCTGGTGTTGACCCACTGTGTTTTATCAGGTCCAAGGTCAGCACAGTCATCTACCAGGAAGTTGTAGAGCACTTCATGCTTCACTCTGCGAAACCAGCTTTTTGAAGATGGTGATTTTATTTTATTTGGCATCAACTCACACTGCCAAAAGCACTAAAAGTTGGTTAAAAGACCATGGTGTTGGTGTGCTTGAATGGCCAGCAAACTCACCAGACCTGAACCCCATAGAGAATCTATGGAGTATTGTCAAGAGTAAAATGAGAAACAAGAGAGCAAAAAATGCAAATGAGCTGAAAGCCACTGTCAAAGAAACCTGGGCTTCCATACCAACTCAGCAGTGCCAGAGATTTATTACCTCTGTGCCATGCCGAATTGAGGCAGTAATTAGTGCAAAAGGATCCCCTAGCAAGTATTAAGTACATATACTGTAAAAGAACATACAGCTTTACACAGACAATGTGGTGATAAAAATGAATAAGATGTTCTTTATAAGTGAAAGTTTGTCCGTAAGTCGGTGTGTGATAAATCTATATAATATACGAGTTTCACTTTTTGTATTGAATTATTTAAATAAATAAACTTTTTAATGATATTCTAATTTATTGAGATGCACCTGTAAATAGCTAGAACACTCTATATGGCACTTGTCATCTGGTCATCACCAGCATATACCTTTGGGTTAATCCAATCATATCTGCAACCGGCCAAACCAAGCAGAAGTCACACCTAACCCCAACTCTTTAAAAACCCTCAATCTATTACTTCTACACTCCTGCTTGCTTGTAATAAAGAACATGCAGCCACACCACATCTGGCTGTTATTGGTAATACTGCACACACTTGCTTGATTTAAATTACTGTGTATTGCTTTTGTGTATTGCTCTTGCCCCTTACCATCTCGTCTCTTCCTGTGGCGCCTCTCCCTCTTGTGTTTCATAAAACATGCTGTCACCACTGAAAGAGTGATAGTCACAAATAGAAAGCACACACCCGCAATCACACCAGCCATCAGAGGCTGAGTGACAAAATTCATCAAGCTGGGTGGAGCTGGGTATACTTCCATACCTGCAGGCCAAAGTGTAACAAAAAAAATCAAATGTAAAGAATATATATATATATATATATATATATATATATATATATATATATATATATATATATATATATGGGACACCCTGGATTGGATTAACCTTTGATTTAACTTTTATTCACTTTTAATTGTAAAAAACAAAAACAAACTAAATAACAAACCAGATCACTAAAAAACTAAAATAACAAAATGAAATTCTCAAGCAAAAGTGCATTGTTGAACAAATAAATTGCTTTCTTAATACTCATATAAGTTGTAATAACAGACAATGCCTAAATGAAAAAGCAATACTGCAATGGAAGTATTAAACTCGCTGATGGTCCTAATGTTATATCACTATAAAGGTTAATAATTGAAACACTGCCATGTTTTTATACTTACCTTTAGTTGTGATATTGACTGTTTCACTGGGATCACTGACTATTCTATATCCATACGACAGCAGCCGCAGCTCATAGCAAGAATCCTAAAGTGGGAAAATGAATCAAAAACCTAATGTATTCATTTGTTTATTTGTTTTTACATTTATTATATAAATAATTTCTACTGCTATTTTAAATTCTGTTGCACGACACTTTTATACACATTACAAAACATTGGAACCTTACTCTTGCCAGTCCTTGGACAAGTATTTCTGTAGCATTCGCATTGATTTCTCTATCAAGTACAACCCATTCGCCATTCTCCTGCCTTGCCTGGATCATAAAGGCTGTGATCAGTGGAGATTGAGCAGGGGGCAGCAGCCACTGCAGCAGCACACCCACTTCTGTGTAATTGACTGACAGTGAAGTGGGAGCGAGTAGAACTGCATTTACTAAAGTGGGTTGGTCTGTTGAAGGGGCTGAATATGAAAAACAACAAAGGAAGATCAACATGAACATAAAAAGAACAATAAAGAAAAATTTTAAAATGCAGAAAATAATAATAAAATACAACTTAGTCTATATTGACCCAGGGTCATGATGGTGATGATCTCACTGAATGGGCCAGAGCCCAGCTTGTTTTGGGGCAAGATGCTGAACTGATAACTGGTAATAGGCTGAAGACCTGTCACCAGCAGGCTGGATTCAGATATGGGGACTGGGAGTGAGGTCCATTCATGTTTTCCTCTATTAGTGGGCTTCACCCTAAGGAGAACAAATAAACAATAAAAAAAACTACAAGGTTGTAGGTTTATCTCATTAACTAATTTTCCCATCAGCCACTGCACATCAGGGGATCATATCACATATTACTGTTTGCACACCTGATTCATGTTCACGTTGATTAGCACTTGTTTATAGCGTAACCTAACCTACACTCTTTGTCTTTTGAATGTCATTCATGGTTGTCTGTGCACTTGTTTTGCACTGGTTCATGTCTTTTGTTGCTGTGTTTTATGTGTTTGTATGTGAGTGTGAGTGTGAGTGTGTGTGTGTTTGTGTGTGTGTGTGCAAGCACTTTAAAATACATTTCCTGCAATTGAATCCACTTCCTGTTTCTTATGTGACAGAAGCAAACATTTATTCATAGAAACTTTGTTAGAATTTATAATATAGACAAAAATCTGGTCACTCACCAAATGCTGAACTCCTGGGTATATCCTCCATCAAAGCCAGGCTCCCAGGATACATTGGCATTGTTGATGCCTGGCTCAATAGATACTGCAGTCACGGCATGGGGGCTTGTGCCTGACAATTGATAAACAATCAGTTTAGAGATCATGGAAAAAAAAAACGGAACACGGTTTTATTTGTGAAATGCTTTTCACTGACCTAACACTAGAACCACAGTGCCTTTACTGACTGTGGCTAGTGAGTTAGTAGCATGACACTCCCATGTCCCTTGATGGTTTTTGGTGACTGGGTGCAGAACCAGAGAACCATTAGATGAAACAGTAAATGGAGACCAAAGAGAACTCCCAACCTGAAATACAAGACCCAAAATATCCTGAAAATGAGTCACAAACCAATTCCTAGAATAACAAATAAAATGTGACTATGAACTGCATAAAAAGAAAAAGGGCATAATAATACTTTGTTGTCTTTCCTTTATCATTATTTTAGGAAATAGAGTGCTCACCTTTGTCCAGGTGATTTTAGGTGCTGGATCCCCATATGCTTGGCAGGGAATGACGAGCTCTCTACCAACTTCCTGCAGGTACTCAGCCTCGGGAGACACCAGAAATGTTGGGGGATCCTGTGAAGGAGAGTGAATGTTAATAATCAATCCAGGAGCTGTTTAAATGGGTATCAATTATAAAATGTTTGCACAGATTCCAGTATAGGTAAATGCAGGTACCAAAAAAAAGATTCACAAATAAAATTCTTACCCATCTCCTCTCCTATTTCACCACAAGTAAATCTTATCAGACCCGCTCTTTTTGTTATGGTCTCATATGAATAGAACAATTGTCTGCTATGTACAACACCAGTTACACATCTCAGATTATTTGTTAACTACTGTACCTTTAGAACTACTTTGGTGGGTTCAGATTGACCCATAGTCCCATAGCTGTTGTAGGCAGTGCAGGTGTATGTGCCTACTGCATCATCATTAGCTGTTGCTATGAACACAGAGCCTTTTGAGTTTATCATCCATCCTGGGTACTGACAAACAGAAACAGAAAACAAACTTTACTATTTAAAAAAAAAATCCATTTATGTATTGGTGATAATGAGGGTGATTCTTATCACTTTGTTCAGTACCTGGCGTAGGTCCAGTGTGACACCATCTTTGGTCCAGATTACAAAGAGCTGTGGAGGCTCAGCTTGAACTGGGCACACAAGTGTTCCACCCATGCCAGAAGGGAGGTAAGTCTCCCTGGGCATCTGCACCACCTGTGCAGGATCTAAGACATAAAGAGAGGACAGAAGAAAAATAATTAGCAAAACAAACTACACAGAAACAACAAAGGGAGTCGCAGATTACAGATCGAATGATGCATACTTATTTTGATATATGCTAAACTTCTGAGAATTATGAAAAGGAATCTTGTAAAAACTACACTTACGTTGCACTTTGAGGTAGGCAGAAGCAAGGGGTGGCATCAGTAACCCATTAGACGGAATGCAGGTGTAGTTTCCTGTGTCTTCAGGAATTAGCTCAGAAATATGTAAAGTACCATCCACCAGAATCTTTACTCGAGACTTTAGAGATCTAAAAACACATGCACACATTTGATGAATTAACAAATGATGAAATCCAATTCTATCTATCTATCTATCTATCTATCTATCTATCTATCTATCTATCTATCTATCTATCTATCTATCTATCTATCTATCTATCTATCACTTTAAATATCATTTTACCATATTTTTATTATCTTTATATCAAACATAATTATAGGCATATCATTAAAATATTCACTGAATGATGGGCTCTTTGATTAGTAAAAAATTAGTTAGGAATATTAGTTATTGCACTAAGTTACACTAATAGATAATAACCTTTAAGATACATAGCAGTACAGTAGCATGGGCTTTAAGACACAACACTTTATATACATAGAAGGGCATTAACCTATCAAAGAGGTACAAATTAATTTAGCACTCACTCAACATTATAGACATTTTGTCCATCTTTCTGCCACTCATAAGTGAGGTTAGATGGGTATGCATCAGCATGGCATTGCAGAACTGCATCCTGAGACATGTTCATTGTAGTGTCCTCAGGGGGAATAACAATAACTGGAGGACCTGGTTGAAACCAAGAATAAGGACCAAAAAAAAAATGTTATTTAACGCATTTAGAATTTGCTCATCCTAAAAATAAACAACAGGTGGCACTGTTTATTCTTTTCTATGACTGTCTCTCAGACAAGATTAACAGTAGGATATTTATCATTGCTTTTAAAGGTGTTAATTACACGTTGGCACACATTTATAAATTAGCGAATCTCCCTTGTCTTTTACCTTAGCCATTGGGGCAAAACTCTTAACATTTTAACTCATTAATTATTTCGCACTCTGCTGCACTGCTAAAATATTTTCATAATACTCCCAAGCCATAATTTGAAAGCAAAAAAATCGAAAAAAGGAAAATGCAAAAAAATACCCCCCCCTGCCAAAAAACAACAACAACAAGCAAAACAAAAAACAAAACAAAAAAAGCTAGCTCAAACAATAAAGACTAAACTTTACTATTTAATGTCCCAAAATAGAAAACCAACTTAAAAAAAATTTGTATAGACAGTGTAATGCAAAGAAAGTGTTTAAAAAAAATTACTGACTGCATTTAAATATTCAATCATGGAGAAACATTTCTTTACAAATTTTGTATATAAGTGTATTTGGTGCATTAAGAAGTTTTCTTTTTTTGTATGTTTTTTTGTATGCAAAATATGTTTAATGGCTCTGAGTAGTGTAGCATTTTAAGGTCAAAGAGACAGTTACCAGAAATGTAAGTAATGTTAAAGGAATGTCAGCAGTTTTTCATTTGGGTCATGAAGCCAGGGTCAGGACACTTGCTTGTCCAAGTTAATATTTGATGCCTCAAAAGCCAAACCAACCTGTTTAAGCCCTTTTAGAACCTTTTTCTTTGTTCTCTCATATGGATGAGTCAGGGTTACTAACCTTTAACCTCTAGCTGGGTAATGTGAGTCAAGTTTCCTTCAGAATTGGATACGTGACATTTGTACATTCCTGCAGTTTCCCTGGTTACCTTGACCAAAGATAAGGTTCCACTGATTACCTGACAGGAACAAGTTAAAAGAGAAATGTTACACACAAATCTCACTGTCAACTGGTAGATTTCATTTATTTATACCAGCTTTGCATTAGTACTACACCAATAAATTGCATGTAGTGTTTAATTTCATTTTAGCATAATTTAAAAATTTTTGCTAGGGTCTCAAAAGAGTTACATAAATGCTGCAAACAAAGAGAGCAATATTAAAGCAATATAAAGCCCAACCAAAGTCAATAGCTGTTTGAATAAATAAAAAAACATGTCCACAAGTATAACACTGACTAAAGGTTGTGAGATGTGTCAGAAATAACTCCTTTCACAGGCTAATAGGATTGTACGTGTAAATAAATAAAGACTATCAAATATGCAACTTTAATGTGTTAAAACATCATCATCTTCAGAACAACAGACCCCTGAAAATGTAATTCTGCTATTCTGCAATTTATATTTGTTAATACATTGGTTGTTGCAAAACTGTCTTTACGGCCTAGTAACTTTTATTAGTTATTTACTAAATAATGAGAGTATGATTTATGTTGTACCTGAATAGTTCATTGAAACTAATAAATCAGAGGACCATACTAATTTTGCTAATCAGCAAATGATGGTTTATCACTGAATAAATTATTTCACATATCACCAAACTATGTTCTCCAATTTTTGCTTTTAAGCTATTTTTAGTTTACTACCTCAATCTTGTCTTCTTCCTCCACTGTGTTGTCCTCTTTTCTCCAGGTGACTGTTGGTTTTGGGTTGCCATGTGCGCCACAGTTAAGGGTGAGTGATTCTCCCAGAAGGACCTCCACAAAGGAAGGGGGTATCTGTATAAACACTGGTGGAGCTACAATGGAGAGAAAAGGGGGAAGTCCTGCAGCATTTAGCTAATCGAGCTAACTAAATTATTCTATATATATATGCTTCAACACACCGATAATAATCTAATCACGTCAGCCATCAGTAAAAGCATGACAAAACCCATTAGGCACAAAAGAAAACTAAAATCTAGTTAGATATCTAATGCATGTTACAGTACCCTGATCAGTTAAAGGGAAAAGCATTCAGACAATATTCCTAATTTGAATTATGATCTAAAATGTGAACTGTAAAATGTCATGAGCACTCTTCTTGTAATTTGTGTATGTGAGCTTCTTGGAGATATGATTAAAAAAGAATAAATAAAAAAAAAATTGTCCCGACAAAAATGTGTGAACATGAAATATATAAGTAAACAAACGTTTTACGTGACACACTCACACACTCAACCCCACGAACATAAAAGGGGCTGAGGAAAAAAGGTTAGATGATACAGCAAGATTGAACACTGTTGTTAAAATAGTGCCAAAGTACACAACAATGTGTAAAACCCTCATTTACACTGTAGTACTTGAAGTGTTCTGCCTCTAGCTGTTATTATACTGTCATTTTAAGTGTTTAATTTACTTACAGCATATATGTATATTAACATAAATGTATATGGTGTGCTTTTTATTGGCACTCAAATCATTATAATCTCTACTGTTTTCTAAGGTGGAATATTCAAACCTTACATTCTTGCTCCACGTCACTGTATAAAGAGAACAGGCTGGAACAGCGGTGGTAAGTAGCGTTGATAGTAGCCTCATAGCTTAGTTTCCCTATTTAATCTATAGATTACTGTTTGTGTGGCTATTCCACATGTTTCTTTACATCTCCCCAAAAACATGTTGGAACATGAATTCCTAAATCTTAATTGCCTCTACGTATGAATGTATGCGTAAGCAAAATGAAACAGACTTGTGTGGTCTTAAGATCTCTGAAACCACCATAAACCTGACTAGGATAAAACAGTCTCGGAAGATGAATGAATAAATTAATGAATGGGAATTATCTTTCCAAAGAGTCATTACAGCAGGCAGTTACAGCAGGCTAAATCTATTTAAGCTACTGTCTCAAGATGTAAGGAATCATACCTGTGATTGACAGGAAAGTCCACGTCCCATTTCTAAACTCATCAGCGCTTCGGTCTAGGAAAAGTATGCGACACTCAAACCAGCCTTCATCCTCCATAGTCAAGCCATCAACAACTAAAGAAGCTCCTCGAGACAGAGACACACGGCCTGAGGACAGAGTGAGCCAGAGAGACAGCAAAATTCATAAGAAAGTTATAAAACATAATCACTTTAAAAAAATTAAACTTTTGAGATATACATAAGAACATGAGCTTTTTTGCAAGAACTTTAAACATATGATCCATACATGTCACAATATAATCATATGACTACATAAAACAGTAGAATTAAAGTGTTGAAGTACAATGCAATACAGTCAACAGTTTGGAGGCAACTAAGCATCACAGTGATATGATTTATGAACGTTCTATTGCAGATTTTTTCTCCTTTAACTCTTGTATTAACCGCCAAGGCTTTCCACTCAATTTTGAAGCATAGCTATGGGGATTGACACATTCAGCCACAAGATCTTTAGGCATTGATTTTTTTGGTGAGGAGACCTGGGGTGCAGCTGGTGTTTAAATTCATCCCAAAGGTGTTCAGTGAGGTTGAGGTCAATGCTCTATACAGGCGATTCGATTTCTTCCTCTCCAACCTTGGCAAACCATGTCTTCATGGTTTGCATTATACTGTACACATAGGTATTATTATGCTAGAATCCTTATTCCAATGAAGGGATATGTAATGCTACAGCATAGAAGAATTTGTACAAACTCACAAATCCACCCTGCCAATAATACAGTTATAATATATAATATCTGAACACTTTACATGAATTTAATGCTTTAGCTTGCAATCAATAACTATACAAAACTGAAAAAAGCCAGATTTATGAAAGAACAGTAAATTAAATGGATGCTTCAAGTTAACACAGACTCACACATTGATAAAATTTCACATGCCAGTGTGGAATTTGAACTTATGGAGAGGATACTATAATATTAATGAAGGCATTGTTTTTTTTCTTCATTCTGAGTGAATGAAAAATCAGAAAGAACACACACAAAAGCCTCAAGGCTGTCTCTTCAATCTGGCCACCACTGTTCTTGTCATTCTGCTTTTGACATCTCCTGGCTCTCAGAAACTCGATCTGTCAGTTGCCTAGATACTGAAGCCTGCTTTTGCAGTTCCTAACTGTCCCCTTTCGTCTCATAGGCCCTCTACATCTATACACTCTGCCTCAACATTTCAGGCTGATGGGGTTTCACTAAAGGTGATGATTAAAAGTGCATTGGAAGGAGACATTTACTCATTTCAGTGCAAACCAAAGTCCATGGTGATGAAACAAACACATGGAAACTTACTGTAAAATAATTTTAACTTGGCTTGAAAAAAGAAATTTCAATACCACTAGTCATTTCTTGACATCCTAAAGGAAACTTATTAACTCCACATCAGTAACTGTGCTAGCAGAGGAGTCAGCTGAGTAGATTTAAAGTAAAGTTAAAAACACACTGGTTTAAATTAATGACGCACAAAGTATACAGGAACATCATTGCCAATGTGATTGTATACACAGAACAAATATGGAGGAATGTGTAGTTAGCACTTCATGCCATTTGTTCTTGGAAATAATTTTTTTCAATTGTTTTAGCCTTTACTTTTCACTCAAAAGTACTTCTCATGTAGAGCACAATATACAGAGACCTAAAGGATATTTTACTCCACAGACTGCCCTAGGTAGAAAACTCTCACAATCAAGTAATCTTATAACCACAGGTTTTATTATACATTGACTATGAATTACCCTTAGCCCCAGGCCCATTTTTCTGTGTAAATGTTTATGCTCTCACTGGGGTTCGCTGCTGCATGATGAAAGCTCTTGTCCCATCCCCCTGAAGCAGTTTAACAGAGGTGTCTCTTAAAAGGAGGGTCTGTTTATGTTCTAAGAAATATGGGTCATCAGGAAGGGGAAGGTGGTTATTAAAAGAACAGGGAGAGGGGCAAACATTTACAGATGTGACAGCAGGTGTGCTAAAGCATGGGCGGAATTTGCTCTTATCTCTCGTGTGAGCTCCTTCTGGCTCATCCCATTTCCTCACTGTTTGATTTCAAGATTATCTCGAGCAGACTGCAATTAGATTCCCATAAAATATATTCTTGAAGATGTCACAGGTGTATTCTGAACTGATTCCTACAAAAATGCAAAAAAAAAACATCCACAAAAAAAGTGTGCCAGGTAAAATAGGGTAAAGAATAAAAAGCATAAATCTGAGGGCAGAATTGTGCCCTGCTCAACTAATATATAGGGAATGCTAGCCTTTCTAGAACACAGAAATGAGGGCTTTCTTACATTAAACAACTTTGACTCAGGTTCACCTAACACAAAAAGTGAGTATAAATCTGCATACATAATCACGCACATAAAAACTGAATGTGCAATACCCTCAGTCATGGCTGCACATGTTCCAACTGCTGCAGTGGGAATATAATCCTTCTATTGGACACTTAACCCTTTCCTGCTGCGGTGTGGCCATCCATCAATGGGGGAAAATGAGGCTCCTTGCTACCCTGCTTAATTCTCAGGTTACCATAGAGATGGACCCAGGGGCGGGGAGTTTGGATTTGAATTCATTTGCTGCAGAAAGACAACAGGGCAATAGGAATGGGAGGAAGGCAGGCTCATGAAGTGGGGAGTGTTTGTGACCATTGTTTTTTGTAAAATTACATATAGGGGAGAAAATGGTGTGTTTTGATTTAAAATGGCTAAAGAATCAAGATAAATAAGGCTGAACGCTAGGAGGAGAAATAGGAGGTAAAAGCAAATTGTGTGTGCATGTTTGTGTGTGTGTTTGTGTGTGTGTGTAAGAGAGAGAGATACAGAGAAAGAGAAAAAAGAAACAGAAAAGAAAAGAGAAAAGAGCATATAATCAATCGTAGCGCAAACAAAAGATCTTTCTTTTGCTGAAAAACGTGACTATTTTTGCTTCAGGCACATTTATCTTTGATCATTTCATAACCATGACCAAAATCAATAATCTGTAAATGTGTTTAAAGTTACATTGACAAGATCAAACAATATGAAACGCATAGTTTGCCAATTCAAAACAAATGCATTTGGGTACATTAATATGAAATATTAATATTATAAGCAAATAATTATAATTATACATTTTAGGTGTATTACAATAAACTGAAATACTACACTACTGCCGCAGTGATAAAATTCCTTAAGAGGTATAAGTGGGAATCTCAGGATCAATAAATCCTCCAAGATCATTTTGTACTCAGTGAGCTCTGACCTCTCTTTCCCCGTAATTTTCCTCCAGACACGTCCATCATGCTGCACATTGTTTTATTGGCATGATGTCCAGGTCATCCAGGCCTGACCAATCACAGCACAAGAATTCCAGACAAAGACAATGAGATATGCCCCTACGTTCCTTCCCAGAAAATATCCGTTCTGTTGCTATTCTTCCATCTTGCAGTCCATCTTTTCTATTCCTCTTTCACTAGATGTTATTTTTCTCCAAGTTACTTTTTTACCTACTCATAAATGCCCCTTTTTCGTTCCCCTTAAGCTCTCTTAACATCTTATATCTTTCTTGTAACATTCTGACTTCTTCAAACATTTATACATGCATTTCTCCTTTTTTTTTTTAACTTTCCTCTACTTGTTATTCCATTTTCTCACACTTATTTACTTCTCTCCCCACATATGACATGGTGTCTCCATCACTGCCATTATAAAATGTCAGTTTACTATGTAAGAATGTAGATTAGAAGATAGTGGCCCCTACTTAAAAACACTTTCCCCATGATGCTACAGAATAGATGCCTTTACTGTATTCTATATTAAGTTATATGTTTCCAATGTATTTTATCATTTTTTTAAATAAATAAATTGTCTACAGGCAGTGGACTGTAAATGTTTGTTATATCTGTGCGGGTTTTCTGATCCATAAATTAAGGCACCCCTGCAGTGGGGTCCTGTGCTGGGGCGGGGTGGGGTCTTAGTGAGCAATCTATGGGAAACGATGGATCATTGTATAAAGGAGGCCCGTTTTTCTTTGTTCAACCCTGTGTGAGTTTAACGAGAGTCGTGGCCCAGTTGCATTTTGGGATATGTTTGGATTTGAATAAAATAATACATCTAGATGCCACGCCCCATGAAAAAAAACCTAAGCGCCTCCCTTCATCTTTCTGCCTAACTTCAGAATGTCCCTCAGCCCCAATCCTCCACTGTGCTCTCCTAATCAGTTAAACCCTCGCATGAATGGCTCTTTGTCATGAGATAGATTACAGTGAACTCGCTCGCTGTCTCACTACACCAGCGAAGAGGCTAAGGCTAGCATTTGCCAAGAGCAGAACACTGCACACAAACAAGGATAACCATGCCTAACTCAGTACCCACCACATATTTCTCCAAACAATTAACATAGCCATAGAAACCAATAAATTCTGCAGAACAAGCCCAATGTAAATTAAATTACTGCTTTATTCTCAGATAACTACAATTCTGTAATCTTTGACAAAAAAGGCCTGTAGCTCTAAACAAATAAGTACATTACAGATAAAAACACCTTTATATCTTTACATATTGGGAGAGAATACAGAGAAGTGTTTATATCATACTGGTTTCTTTCCAATGCTTTTCATTTCCACTAATAGAAAAGCATTTCACCAGCGCTGAACAGTGGAATTAGACAAAACCCACAATAAACCGCCTTAACTGCAGTTGTTTCCAGTCTTGTTCCTTAAGAATATTAATGATAATAGAAATAATGTCTTGCTGTGTGGTCCCAAGACAATAATGTATCTGTCCTTGGGTGAAGTCATGGCCCTTATTGGTCCTTTTTATGCTGTTCTTTTCCCCCCTCTTCCTCTTTTTCCTCTACCCTGCTCCTCTCTTCCTACTACTTGTTATCTCCAACTTTCCTTACTTCTACCTCTTCTACACCTCCTCTCATTCCATGTACTATTCTTCCTTCTTTTCCTTCATCTTTTCCGTCTTCCAACTTTTTCATCCTATATATACTCTTTATATCCTTTCACCTCATCACTCATTTTTAGGCTTTTTATTGATTGTTTATGATCTAGTGCAAAAAAGGGTACTTATATGTTGCACAGTTCTGAGATTTGTATATGTTAATTTAGCAATTTGCACTTCCTGTCTTGTGTGCATTATGAACCCAGCTGATTGTACTTGTACTTGATTGTAAATGGAAATTATGTATGTAAATATATAAAATATATAAAACCATTTAACAAAAGTCAGCAATCTGATATGACCGTGTGACTTCAGTTTAGAAGTTTTTAGTGCCTAAATGTGAGTTTCAGCCAAGAATACACCTAAATGCCCCAGAAAAAAGTCAGGTTTTTATACATACACATTTTTGCTCTTTTCAACTGCCATAAACGTAATAAGCATTTAAAATATATTAAAGCAATTGAACATTAATAAGTAGATGTATTTTGCTCCTTAACCACTGGCAATTCAAATCAAGGGTTTATTAAAGGTCAGTATATCAAGAAAGGCAAACTTCTGACCCTCTGAACACCTTCATGAGTGCCAACATGGTCACCCATGAGTGGTTTCACACACAGAAACCGTGCCATGCCCTCTTGGATTGCATTCCCAAGTACAGATTCTCTCCAATGGAAGCAAAACCAAACACAGTAATATTACACAATAGAGCTCAAACACAATAGCAGGCTCGTCTGGGTTCTTTGTCCCCTGGGTAACAACATATTGGGTCCAGATTTAACAGTACAATAGGTTTGAACAATTTATTTCTGGCATGTGTTGTTTAAACACATAGTAAGTATTTTTTTTATTTCTGTTGACAGTAAGTAAGGTGCAAAAATATGTGTGACAAGAACAGTGGCTATAAAAAAGGGCAAACCTTCTTCTAAGTAAATATAAAGGATTTGGAGAATTATCCATGAATGAATGAATGACTAACTGAGTAGTGAGGGGTGGGTGGGACTGAGAAAGGCTATTCTTTCAGTGATATATAACCTATAAATGGTCTATACAGGAGCAGACTTTTCATGTTCTGTGGAATGGCAGGCATGGTACCATGCTTCTGCTTAAAACAAAGCAGTGAGATTCTGAAAAGTTTTAGAGAGGAAACAAAGCTGTTGACTTCGCAACATATTTAATGGGCTTTTAAAAGGCAAAGGGCAAGAAGGAAAAAATGGTGCAAAGGTTAAAAGCAGGCCCTGCTAAAAACATAAAGTGGTAGAGACCTGGCCAGCCTGGCCTGAGAGAAATACACTCTCCCCTCCTCTTACAGGGGGCCTTTGCTTTCATTTCCTTTGTGCCCGGGGCATTTGATCTACCTCTGCTTAGGATAACAGGCTCTGACAGCGGCGCACAGGCAAAATCATCTAGCGAAGCACAAGAAAAGGAAGAAACTCACGTTTTTATCCATCAAAAATCATCTGATATTACTGCACAAGGACATGTAAATCAGAAATAGAATGATTACAGTATGTTTAAATATTAAACTTAACAAATCAACATCTACTTACCTATGACAATACAGAAAATCTTTTAATTCTCTAAGTGTGTATCTTTTTTGACTCTGGCTGTGCTACACCTCTTTTAATCCGATCTCTCTGGTTATCACAACAGCACCAGGGCATGATCAAAGTAGCCGAGACACATGGCTCCTGATTATTGCAGAGGAATGCAATTAGCACTTGTGCTAGTTTGAGACTTACCTGATACCTTATCCTGCAAGCAACAAATGTCTCAAATTTGCTGGTAAATTGTCAAATAAACGAGCAGAATCAGAGAGTGCAGTATAACCAGCACCAGCTTACTTTTGCTTGTTCAGAAAGAACTCCTCATTGGTAGTTAATATACACGTTCTTAAAGTTAAATAAGGCTCATGTTTGGTTAAACGAAGATGTCAGATATGTGTACAATGAATGGTTATTACTATAAAATTTGTCTGTATTAAAAATCTTGGATGACTGGGGTTTTTGATACCATATCAGAATAAGTGGTTACCCAAGTGTATCATCAGCTTTTTGCATTTGTATAATTAGTTTCATGCAATGTTTTCTTGCAAATGATATCTTATTCAGGAAAGCAAAATTAAGCAGTGCCTTCTTGTAGATAGGAATTTGCTACACTGCTTTAAATGTGTCAAAAACAGGAAATTTTAGAATATGACACTCCCTATTCTACCTCCACTAGTACCCATGCTGCACCTTTCTAATTTGGTTCAGAAGTAGTATGTACATTCGGACACGATGCACGTTGCACGATAACCATATTGTCCCTTATTCCTTGCTCATTATTTAAGTGTTGTTGATAGATCTGAATTGATGTTGCATCAGCTGCTCTCCCTAAAGGGCTCATATAAGTGACAGCACAGAGCTCGGGTGCAGGTCAGGCAGGGCCCCATCTGTGTCATGGTCCATTGGGGAAATTAAGAAATTATAATTTTCTCTTAGATCAAAACCTGCTCACATGAAATAAAAGCCCATCAAAAGTAAACAGCATTAACCAAGATAAGGCTTGGGATCAGATTTTGCTATGGAAGAAGGGGTGGAGTGGCTTAACATCAGGGAGCTTCTGGGAGAAAAGCCTCTGGGAGTTATTTCTTTCTTTTGTTCTTCATGAGATAATGTCTGATTATCATTTCTAGATTATAGTGTGTATTATCTCCAGTGCTTCACATTTTCATCCTGCAGTAAAAATAAAATCCTTAGCCTCTCAGTGGGCCAGACATACAGAATTTGAATACTCACCCAGACAGCAACTGAACAACATATTCCCCCAACCTGCCAACCCCATGCTCCTTAATCCAGACCCCTCTGAATACCCACCTCCCCCACAAGTTGCCCCTCCTCACTGCATCCATAAAAGCTTTTCCCTCCTCTTTCCCTTCCCTCCTAGTGCCATTTCTCCCACACACTTAGACACACTCAGTGTAATTACAGGGTCCTTGTTATTTGGGCTGGATCACCTATTTAATGATATTCTTTCTATGATCAAATGCTTACACACACCCACCTTCTCACCCCCACACACACATAAACACACACACCCATGCACACACTATCATCAAGAAAAATAGTTCTCTTTTCATTTAAGCAGTCTTTTTGAATAAAAAATTACCTAAATGAAAGCACCTAAGGGCCTTTAAAGTGAATGCAATCGTGCCTATTGTTCTGAGTTACCATAAAGCATTTATATTGTCTACATTTCTTTCAGTAAACAAGCACTATTGTGCTCTAAAGAAGAAATAAAGGGAACACTTTCCTGCCTGTTTCTACTGTTTATTTTACCCCTGTCATAACCCAACATATAAATAAACCAAGAACTTTTGTGCTATACACAAAACATACACTAATTGCAACTTTGCTTACTTTATTCTTCAGACATCAGGATTTCAGAGGGTACTGGGCACAAATGAAACTCACCTTTATAATTTGGGTGCACACGTGGTGTGTAGTCTCCAAATTTAATAAGAATGGGGACATTGTAGCTCAGCCGCACCCACTCAACCACGTGCAGAGGGAATAAATTCGGAGTCATGACCCCATCTGATAAAGAGGGGAGGGTGCAGCCCATTTCTACAGTCCCCCCTACTCTTCCTTTCACCACCGTTTCAGCAGTCGGTGATGGATCTGGGACAAGACAAAGACACACATACACACACAGAGCATAAATACACATGTTGTGATAAATCACTGACACAGGACAAATAGTGGGTACATAAGTATTATATCTACGAGATACCGTTGATGTGTAAATGCCCACTGCATGTCTTTTCACCACTTACCTGGGACAAAATGGCAAAAAGTTTTTAAGATGATAACACAGGTCCAATCGCCTTGACTTATTTCTAATAGATGTTAAAAAGTAACCTGAGCTCTCATAGACACAGACTGAAAAGTGGATTCATCTTAAATACACACTTTTAGCTAATCTATTTTAATATGTCAGAACTCATCTTGCATGTTCAAACATTTACAAACCGGAGTACAAGCACCACACAGTTCTCCACTCAGATCCACAGTAAGACTCATTAAGATGCTGAAAGACCTTTTTAGCAACCAGGTCTCCACAGGGGAGCTTCAGGTTCACAAATTGCACCCTCATTTCAGCCTGCTGTTAACCTGGTCATCTTTCACCTTGTTGTCAGAACTGTCCTTCATTTGTCTAGAAGTAATCTCTCAAAGGTGATGCTCTCTGATAACATGAGATAACAGCATGGCCCACAACATGCACCCTCCTCAGACTGCTGTAAACATGTGACCTGTGACCGATCAACATCCCCCTCTCTCTTTAACAGACAATGGACCCATGCCTTGACTTGAAAGGGGGAGAGCTTAAATCCCAGATGGATCAAAATCCGGATTTGCAGAATATATATTTTTTAGTCTAGATTTGGCCCCTAAATACATTGTCTCATGATCCTCCCTCATTATGCATTAGGACAATACTGTCTGATCCCTCGCAGAATGATTATGGTAAATTGTTTGAACTGAATCCGTCCCCACCAGTTTCTGTGTTCTGTGTTAATTATATCAGACATACAAATATGGTAATACTGGAAAAGAAAATTAGGAGAGGGTGGCATTTATGGAGGGCAAACAGAGTAAAAACAAAATAGCTTCCAGACAAAGAGGACAGGGGAATAAATAATAAAGTGAGGTTAGAAAACTACAGTGGGAGAAACTACAGTGGGGTATAAAAGTCTAGAAGCCTGTTTCTATTTTGCATTTGTTTCTAATATAATATAGTAAATTTCAACACCATTTACATAACTGAACACATGACTAAAAGTTTTATAGTTGATATATTAGGAATATATATATATAATTTCACAATTCCTTGGTATTGTATGTCCCTGTTTTGCTTTCATAAAGATTTACATTGTCACCTAAGACATTGTCACTGCAGGTGGGACAACAGTCCAGAAAAATATGTATAGTGAAGTAAGAAGTACCTCAGAGAAGTAAAATGTTTTAGGGTAAAATTAGCAAAGCAAGACAAAGTAAACTTGTATAGAGTTTACCACATTATAACAAAATAGAGAAAAGAACAGAAGAGTACAGTAAGACAGTAAACGATGCAAAAGGCCCTAGAAAAATTTATAAAGTACTTACTTGTAAGGAAGAAGAAAGAAGCAAATGTGACACACAGAAGCCAAAGTTTCTTCTGTCCCATGGCAAATGCTCACACACCATCACACATTTCTGTGAAAAAGAGAAGCAAATACAAATATTGGATCACTGATTTCTTTGCCAATACAACAGTAATCATAAAATATAAGCAGAGAAACATACAAAAATTAATCAGAAATTTTGTTATTTGCAACCACGATAGCAAATAACTAAATATCTGATTAATTTCTGTATGTTTTCTGTATGTTTCTCTACTTATACACATTTATTTAAACTGCATACAGTATTTATAATGCTGAAAAAAAAAAAAACTGATCAGATACAATTTTATAAACCCAAATGAACAAATAGATTTTTTGTCAGTCACTCGTCTCCCATTACCAGAGTTTGGCAGTCGTTCTAAAAACCATACTAAGTTCATGCATTCTTTCCTCTAGCCTTCATCCTGACATTACAGTGAACTGTCTGAGCTGAGGTTTGGAACAGTACAATGATCATTCCTTTACAGAACAGCCAGATATAGTTTTTAGTGCATTCGTATCATTTAACTTTTCAATTTTACAAACTAATTTGAAGCACTGTATACATTTTTATACGTCTGGAAACAGAACAAATCAAACAGATCAAGGTGGCACAACGGAGAATTGGAATCACGTGAAACCTACACAGCTGGATCTCTAATCATATCAGACCATTACACAAATCCCACACCCACACTGTTGGTTTGGCAAACCCAGGCAAATGGGCAGCATATCTAGAAAACATTGTCAAATTAAACATTATCAAAATTAACCATGAGCATATCATTCTAAACACACTGCTCTTAACAGGATGGAATTCACATGCTCCAGCTAAGCACACTGAACTTTAGTCTGAATCTAGAGGGTTTTGTAGGAATATATTCTGTGCAGTTCTGTGCTAATACAAAATTGTGTTCCAATCAACATGAACAATAAAATAGAGGTAAATTGAATAATGTCTTGGCAAATGATGGAGCATCAGAGAGGAGCACCTCCTTCACCTCTCACATGCAGACAAACATACGCCATGTAAATCCACTAATAACAGCTTAGCACTTTGAGATAATTACACCAGTAAATAGGATGATTATTTTTAGGAATGCAACCAAGTACAATTTTTATTTATAATTCTTTATGTTCTTGTGTATAATGAAAGCCACATAGCGTGTTCACACTAACCATCCATATAAACACATGTACACCAGCTCATTTATACAATATCTAATCAGCCTGTTGATGCATAGGATCATGTAGATACAGGTCAAAAGCTCCATTTAAGATTTACATTAAACATCAGAATGGGGAAAATGTGATCTTAGTGACTTTAACTGTAGCATGTTTGATGGTACCAGATGGTCTAGTTCGAGTGTTTCAGAAACTGCTGATCTTGTGAGGTTTTTAAACATAACAGTCTCTAGAGTTTACAAATAACTGTGCATAAAATAAAACAAAACAAAGATAAACCCATGTGCAGAGGGTCTACTGGCTGAAACACCTTGTTGATGACAGAGATCAAAGGAGAATGACCAGACCTCTAGAGAATGACCAAATGACCATTCTGATGAACGTAGTGAAAATGAACTGAAGCTATTGACCTGCATCTGTATGCTCTTATGCACTGTGCTGCTGCCACATAACTACTGTGTATATTACAATACCATTTTTATATGAAAAATTCACAAAAGCTCAGTAGCAAACTTTAAAACAAAGGATGAACTCTTTCTAGGCTTTTTTTTTTCAACTCAGTGGAAAGTCAGATTCCTTGGCTGAGTAATATCATTCAGAACAACCACAGGTATGACATTCACATTAATTCTCCACTGTCACATGTTCTGAAATGGTTTTTCTTTCTGGCAAACAGTATATGGCAAAATATATTTTAATATCTTGCCAATAGAACAATGTCCCATCTGGGCAATTTATATATTTTTGACTGAATGCTGTAGAATAAGTTTCTGCAAAAAACACATATTATTACATATCAATAATATATCATAGATATTATTCTAAGACAAAAAGGAGAAAGAAGGGGATGATGCACACAATGGCCACATTTACACAGTGTGTTTTTTTTTTTATTCTGTAATTTGCTTTCATTGCTTATATTGTAAATATAAAGACAATTGCCTATACGAAATTCAATGCAAGGCATAACAAAGTATTGCTGTTGCACAGTTTTAGGCCACATTGCATGCAACTGCATCATTCTAAATCAGAACAAGGCTACTGTGCAACAGTACATTTTAGAGGAAACCTAATATCTGTCTTGAGATTAACATCAAACCCACTATTCAGACAAGTAAAGAAAGCAATCTGGGCAGAAAAATATGAGTTTACAAGGCAATATACTGTACACAACAATGCCAAATTACATATAACTGTTTCTAATGACTAAAGTAGCTGATATGCTATAATATTAGCTGTAATGCCTGCTACATGCTGGATATTTTGCATATAGAAACATACTTAAAGTTATTTTTGTATCAGAATACTAATGGGTGAACACTGATAGCCCTGGTAACTGACAGCTCACCAGTTAGCTGCCACGCTAGTGACCTGCAGGTTGTGAGTGAAAATGCACGACAAACACTGCTGGATCCCTGAACCAAGGACCCCTAACCATCAAATGCTCCTTCTTTCCTTGTGGGTGAATCCTGAATCTGGTTATTGGAGCCTTTTCAAGAAATGACTGTCACACCATTTACCATCTGGATTTTATGCCAGTCGATTGCAGGGCACTACACACAGATCTCTTTACCCCCATTCACACCTGGGTACAATTTTCAGTATCCAGTAAAATCTTCCGAAGGAAACCCACACGGATCAGGAGAGCACAGTAAACCCCAAACAGACACTAAGAACAGGAACATCTAAGAACCCTGGAGAAGTAAGACTTCCTGGTTTAGCTCAATGCAACAGCAAATTAACATAATTTAATCAAATACTTTTAATAAAATATTGTTGTTCCTCGGAAAGAATAAAAGTTTCTCAAAAGTAAGACCCCCAAAACAGCCTGCAGAAACAGTAAAAGAAAAATTTTGGAGCATATGTGTTTTTTCCTTACTCTAAGGCAGGCAAAAAAAGAATAAACGAGGTCTGATAATAACTTATGATCAAAATAAATATCTTAAAGGATTCATATATGTTCATAAAAAATGTGCAGAGAAGCTTAGAACCACTGTTCTAAGTAAATGAAGCAGTAGGGCTTCATGTCTCCCTGTGTGTCCCCTCAGCAGGCTGGTTGTAGAACAAGGGTGCCTTGTGACAGGCTTTTGAAACAAGGTGAACACAGAGGAAAGGGAGATGGGAGTGAATCTTCAAATACAATATGTGTATTTAGCTACTGTGTGTCTTCTGCACACATGGACTCTATATCTTATATCTCTGTTAACACTGCTGACAAGTCCAAGCCATAAAGTTCAAATATGTCTACATATGCTATATCATAGGACTATTAAAGGATACTACTAATAGATGGGGGGACAATTATTAGATTATTTGAAACATTTGGCCATGGTAAGTAACAAGGTGAGAATTGGTTCAATGATAGTGATCTAAAACTAGTAGCCACACGTTACATCCGGCTTTTGTCCCGATTCTTGACAAAAATTCCTCTGTTTGGTAGATTGTCTGTGGTTGAGGCTGATCCCCTCCTGCTCGCTTAGCTAATTGTATTGAATACTGTATTGAAATCATAATTGTATCTGCGACAGTGAAGATTATAAACCGAAAGAACTTTGCAAATTTTAAAACGCAATTAATGCTAACGAAACTAGTGACCCTTTATCCATTTGACATATGACATGTCTCCTCCCATACCACCCTGTAATAGTTATTTTTGCTTATTCTATCAGGTAAGTGAAATGGAGACAGTTGCAGGTTTACAATGCTTTATTTTCACACAGACTAAAAATGAGCAAATATAGTGAAGAAAGAGAGTCAAGAAACAGGCGAATGTCAAGCAAAATGCAACCAGAATTGTTTGGTCAAAAGACATAAATATATACCGGAAACCAGAAACATACTCATAACCATAAACTCAATCCATTGCACTAAAGTCCTTAAATTCACTTGGTCTTGATTGCTTTTAGCTCAGGTGTGTGCAGTCAGAATGAAGATGAACGTGAATGTGAACATGATTTTGTGATAGACATTGGGAGATGTATTCCCCAGTGGCTATTTATGCCTAGGTGGTCTAAAACACCAATTTTTCTATGCCGCTCTGTGTTACCTGGGGTGAAAAGCAATGCTGTTTCTTGTGTTGGCCTGACATGACCTTAGAGCTTTTTGTCCTAACTGTTTAGCAAAGATAAGTAATAGTCATAAATAAATGAACACCTGGATCCATGCCATTTTAATCCCATCAGTCACGAGTGGTTAGCTTTTCTCAGTTAGTTTTGTCAGGTAGTGTAAGAGTAAATATTACCCTGTATGTAGTGTATTACATGCCTACAAAGTGGGAAAGAACAGTTCATCTACATGTTGAGACTTGGCAGTTTGTTAGATGAAATTGTCATGCAACACTGAGGATGGTATGTAATAAAATACTCATGCAATAAAAAAATTTTTTGCACACATACCTGAAATGTGTGTGTGTGTGTGTGTATGTGTGTGTGTTTCAGTAAAAAAAAAATATATATATAATTAATAATATAATCTGAAGTCACCCAGCTCCTGTATCTGGTCAAGTTCTTCCTTACAAACCATTGATCCCTGAACCTCACACATGACCTGCTTCTTTAGAAGATGCTCTGACCAAGTCATGAAAAAAATCAGCAAGCAAAATATATAACTGATGATTGTTGTTCTCTGGCTTATGTAAAGACAAAGTTGCAACTATCAATATACAACTGAAATCACTTTACATGTTTTCCACCATTACTTTACGAGATATTTATAAAAAGCTTATAAATGTGTTATAAAAGTACCATGTATCCTATTGTTACCCTTTAAATTAAGACTTTTTTTTAAATGCTGTAAACATTGCATACCACTTTTATTGAGTTTGAACAAAGAAAATAGAATTCTCACATCCTCTCTGATCAGCTGCTGGATATCTAGATAATTAGATGTCCACGTTAAATAAATATATATGCTCACCTTTATGAAACAGCAGTTTTACTAGTGTTGTACTAGTAGCTTGTTTTAAGAGCTTATTTTTCACATAGTTGTTCTTCTGAAGTTAAAGCCTTGAGATGGCAAAAGGAAAATGTACTAATGTCCTCTGATGTCAACAGTGTCATAAAGCCCATTTGCTCTATACATACCGAAGATAACTTGTACCACCTAGGTACCTCCTATTTGCTTCAACAAACTGACGGGTTGTTAAAATAACAGATGGCACCAATCTAAACTAAATCAAACTAAAGATGACATATAGCCTGCTGTGAATTTAAACTAGGAGTCATTTCTAATAATATTTAACCTGAGGGGGGGGGGGGAATAATCTTCAAAATGTAATATACTATAAATATAATTTATGCAGTGCTATTATGTCACAAAATAATGATATAAAGATGCTGAACTGTGTCTTGTGCATAGAAGATCCATCTTTTACCTCAAAAGTCGAACAGATAAAATAGGTTAAAGGTATAAATATGCATTGTGAGAAGTTAATTTAAAACAAAGATCTTTTAGTTAAAAGTTGCATCTCTGCTTTTACTTTACTGAGCATCAAAATGTTATAATCATTTTAAAATCACAGACTATAAAATATATCTTTACCACTCTACCACTAAATGCATAATCATTCAAACTGTTAAATAACAGTGCACTCAGACGTTTTACTGCCACAGACATCTAGCAGTACTGCAGTGATGAAGTAATTGGTCTTGTGCCTCCTTTAAACATTAACTCTCACTCCAGAGCCATGTGTAAAAGTGTTACTGAAACAATGCCAGTGAGTTTATACAATAATAATTCCTACGTTATATTTATCCATATAATAAACAGGTGTTACTTAATAGAAACACCAAAACAAATGAATGGTTAATGGTGATCCACTATGATAACATGACAGACATTTGTTCAATAAGAACAGCACAGAAGGAAAGCAAATTGTGCTGTTGGTGCACCTACTAAAACCCTGTAGCACAGGTGAAAAGTCTTGGGACAAAGCAACATGGACTGTGGCTACAATGACAGCTCACATTATGTTCAAGAAGTCCACATTTATAAGGCTATTTAAATTTGTGCAAAACTAGCATTGACCACAGTTTATAGTTCAAAGAGAAAGGTATAAGAACATATTCACCAATTAGATAAAGTCAAGAAAAAAAAAAAAAAAATTAAAGCAAGTGTAATCATGTTACAGTGCTGAAAATTAGTGTATTGTATGTATTATAGGTGACCATGCAGGAATGGTGCTTATTATTTATTATGTTTATAAAAATAAGTAATAAAAAAACCGGTATAGAATTAGAACTACAGGTCTAGTAACAAGCTATTACGATAATAATAACTTGTTAATCACATGGACCAAAGCATGTCACACTACATAAATAAGATGAGACAGGTCATACACTATGCCAGGGGTCACCAACCTTTTTGAAACTGAGAGCTACTTCTTGGGTACCGATTAATGTGAAGGGCTACCAGTTAGATACACACAGTTTTCAGTTTGATCTGAAATAACAAATTTGCTCATTTTACCTTTTATTATATGTTATTATTAATAATTAATGATATTCATCTATGTAAAGACACTGATCCTGTTAATGATTTCTCATAATAATTATCAACAATGATTTAACAAGGTAGGAAACAGCTATTTTTAGAAAAGGCACCATGTTGGTAACCCCTGCACTATGCAGTGTCAAGACTTCCAACTCAAAACCCACATAATGGTTTCCACTGATTCCACTTATTGCCAGTTAATTGAGAAGGCTTACTTGAGTTTTACTTGATATACACTAACAGCATTTTGCAGATATATCCAGTGCAACATACATTTGGCTCATTTATATAAAACTTCAGGTTTGAGAGTTAGGGGCCTTGTTAAGGGGCCCCAGGAGTTGTAGTTGTCATGTGTAGGAATTGAACTCCCGACCTTCTGACAAGCAGGCCAACATAACATGGAACACTGAGCTGCCACTATCAGCCTACAAATATTACAAATAGTAAGCAGTAGCAGAGTGGTTCACACACACACACACACACACACACACACACACACACACATCAGAACTAAATAACCAGCATGTTAGATGACTGAGGCACACATGGCATAACCACAGACTAACATAAGTACATGGGGGTGTGTGAGAATTCTTTATGAGCAGGAATCCTGTGTTGGGTGGTGTACGGTTAGTAATGGAAGTGTTTTATTAGACTCTATATCAATAGTGGGCACTAAATTACATTTCACACCAGGTGTGTATTAACTGATACTACAAATAACGCATGCGTGGTTTTCTTAGGAGCTTTGGGATCAATTGCATGCATATCTTTACCTGAGGCTCTGCACCTTCGGTGAGACATCACTCCCATGGATGGTTCTGCTTCTTTCGTATTCCAATATGTCCTGGGCTTTTGTCCTGTTTAGCCAAGGTGTCCACACTAAACCAGAATATGTGTCTGGAGATAGAGGTTGTTTAGGTGCTGCTTTAGGCGCCTCGTGCTCAAAGAACTCGTGCCTCTGTTGACTAGGAGCTTTACATGATCCTCCAGTATCAGGTGCCCAACTGAAAAAGGTGCTCCAGTAGTTTTTTCCCCCAGTAAAGAAACTCAAGTTTTCTTCACCTGAAATGCCCTGAAGCAATGCTTTTCCTATTTCCTTGATTGCAGCGAGTTCGGGCTTCGTTACCTGCTGCCACAGGTTGTCCAAAATGCGCAATGCAACACGCAACTCGATGCAGGCTGCACACACACACACGCGCGCGCGCGCGCTCTCTCTTAAACTTCCCCGTTTTCTTGTCTTAAGTTTATAATATATTATTTTTTTTTAATCGCTGAACTAAAGCCGCGGACGAAAAGCACAATGGATTGAGCTGCTTTCTATAAGTTGGAATTGCCTCTAGGAGCCATGTGCATGGAAATGAACAGCGTCTACTTTGTGTTGTTACTCCTCACCTCTTCTCCCTCCCCTCCATTCTTCCCTCGTTCCCTCCCTCAATCGGCCCCCCTCTTCTTTACTCTCAGCATTGAAAAATCACTCGCACGTTTGTCAGCTTGATCTAAACTGCATAGTAACAAAGTCTGCCCCATTGTTTCTCAATGGGACCGCCAGTGGTCCCGGGTTTACAAAAACTAACATTCGTTTTGTAGATTCTGGTCCTGCCTCATTTCCTAACACCTTATTTTAATTTAAACAAGAAACCAAGAGTAAGGACTAAACATATATTTATTAATGTAATGTTTATTTTAGGATGAAACTTTTATAACGTCTGTAATTCATGTGAAAAAGCTCACTGCTGAAAGAGCTTAAATTAATGTTATGCTTAATGTGATATACTGTAGAAGACTAGTGCATTAAATGCGGCTTTATGGAAAAACAGGTCTACAGTCAGACATGTAGTTTTATATACACATAGCACAACACACTGTTGTGCAAAGGTCCAAAAACTTGATCACAAAAAAATAATAAAATAAAAAACAAAACAAGGCGAATTGAAACATTTGCTCGTACTTTCTACTGTATTCGTTTTCAAGCCACAAGAGGGCGCAAGTTGCCACATAAAGTACGTTTCGCAGCTTGCTTTCAAATCTATCAAATAACTGGACATTGTATGTGTGCGCTCGCGCGTGTAATGAAAACTTAACATAAATTATCGCTTTATATTGTATTCAATCATATATAGGAAATGTATAAATTAAACGCCCACATTGCCCACTTGTTTACATGAGATTTACAACCCCACTCAATCCAAAGCTTTTGCTCCAGCGGTATTTATTGTGTAAATATTGTAAAAACTATTTTCTTTTCTATAGAGATCAACCAATTACAATAAAGTGGAAACACATGAACTAAAAAAAGAGTGCATGCTTTATCACACACGATCATCAGCATTTTCAACAGATAAAATTTTATTATTCAATATTAAAATTATTCAAGATTAAATATTCAGCAGGGAACCTGTCATGGGAACAACTAATCATAATGTATTACTATCAAATTGATTATTAACCTTTGTGATCTAACAGACCTCTGTTTGACCCAGGGAAAATTACAAGATCCTGTTCTTCTTAGGACCCCATTTATTTATTATCCATAGTATTAAAAGTAGTAACACATCAAACAAAAGAGTAAAAAGTTGAACAGAAAATAACTATACATTCAAAATTGCTTACTTTCTCTTACCTCCTTTTTAATCAGCATTATAAGAAAAGCATCACAAATGCTAAATTTTTCCATTTTATGAAATATAAATCCGTATGTTGGATTCTTGAGGCTCAGGTTACCAGCTTTAAGATGCAACATGAAATCTAGCACAAATTCAAGCCTCTTTAGATTGAAGTCTAGATCTGTGTCTTCAGAGATCAGATATAAACACTGGTAAAACACTGTTCCATGTTAGTCATCGAAGTCTGGGATGTCATCGTAAGAATAGCCGCGGTAACCCTTATAGGCATAGTAGGCAATCCGTAAGTGGTAGAATCCTGGAATGAAGACTAGAATTCCAATGATGAGGACCGGTATGGTGCGCTCACGGTGCTGCAAGCAAAATAAAAGATAGTCATTTATGGAAAAATTCCAAACTGGCCATAGATCTCTACATATTTCAGTGTTGTGAACAAAAAAAATCTCAAAACAACAATAATAATAAATAAGATGACAATCAGCTAAATATCTGACCACTGCACTGGTAGGGAAGAATTGTGGGTTACCATTAGGACTAATTACCATTAATCTCATTCTTTCTGGCCATGTTCAGCTGACATGGTCTGCTCAGACTATTTAATGTCATTTAAAGGTCTGATGGCCAGTTTTATCTCTTTAATTGAGAAAACATATTGACCCAGCTTCATCTGTGTGTGTGGGAGTGCAAGCTAGATCTGGACTGAGTCGTGAAGTCGTGTTTGCTTGCTTGTCTTTAGTCAATCCGAATCGATGACTGAGATTTATTACAGTAGGAGAAGCACATCCCAGCAGAAACATTATAACGGTTGGTTTCAATACCCTGAATAGTGTGTTCAGCTTTTTTCAAGATTTAACTGATTTATTTTCAGAATTAACAGTAGGAAGTATTTATATACAATTGTTTTATTAAATGTTTACTGCACACTCTTAGTGATTAAAGTTGTACATGTACATGATCAGAACTTTTATTGATCAACTCTGGCAGTATACATAAAAGTTAATATAATCATGAGATGTTTCTGGTCAGATTACTAGGATTTTTATTTTCTATCATGTAGGAGGATCAGCAGTGTTGTTTTAAATCCTTCAGAGAATGCTTTCTAATGGCACTAGCAAACAGAGCGAGCGCACTGTTTAAAAAAAAATAGCAAAACAAACATTTGAGATATTTGTAGTTTTTACACCATCTATGGGGCGATCAGAATGCATGATTCTTAATCTCATTCCATTTCAGTTCATGAACTGCAAATGGGTTTTCTGATTCAATACCCTTTGTGTTGATTTGTGATAAGTATGTGTCTGTATTAACGACTTGAAATTGCATACAGTCTACCCAACCAAATAATGTAATGTTTGTACTGTCAATAGAACTAGTACTTAATGCCGCACTCTTTATAAATTCACATCGTTCCACCATTCAGCAAATATCTTCACCCACTTTCACAAGCAACATAAAGCACAGGAGCTTTAGACCTGGGCTAATCAGAAGAGAGTTTTTTTGTTTACAAGCTCAGTTATAAGCACTAGGAGTCAAGGAGTTAAATAGATAAATCAAACTCTGATTCAGGACATTTCTAGTTTATTGCAATTAAATGTGGATAAAAAATGCAAATAATGAGTTCATCTGCACATCAATTAACAGACAAACACCGCCTACAAATTACATTGTTAGCTTCTATTCTTCTACAGGTTGCTCAGTTTTATGTTTTTTTCTAATATATTGGAATGACAAGTTACTAAGTAAATGATGCTTAATATTTGAATGCATATTCCTTACTTGCGAAAAAACAACAAAAAAAAAAACAGTGGTTTTTTTCCCTCCCTTCAGTCTCCTCTTCAGAAGGTAAAATGAATGCAATTAGGATAAGCCTGGTGAATGACTTGGGCAGTCTAAAAGCATCCATATTGTTTCCCTGATGAAGTCCTTTGTGTTGGCAGTTTGATTTGGCTCATTGTGTTGCTGCATGGAGAAGTTCCTCCCAATTAGATGGGATGCATTTCTCTGTAAATTGGCATACTGGATGTTCTTGTAGAGTTCTGAATTCATTATACTGCTGCCATCATGAGTTACATAATCTTCTTCTTCAAATACTCCCTTTAGGGGTCGTGACAGCAGATCATTCGTCTCCACACCCACCAGTCCTCTACATCTGCCTCTTTCAAACCAACTACCTGCTTGTCTTCCCTCACCACATCCATATACCTCCTCCTTGGCCTCCCTCTTTTCCTCCTCCCTTGTGGCTCCATACTCAGCATTTTTCTACCGAGTCTCCATGTCCCTCCTCTGCACGTGTCCAAACCATCTCAAACAAGCCTCCCTCGACTTGTCTCCAAAACGTCCTACATGCGCTGTCCTTCTATTAAACTCGTTTCTAATTCTGCCCAGCGTAGTCACTCCCAACGAAAACCTCAACATCTTCAGCTCTGCTACCTCCAGCTCCACCTCCTGTCTTTTACTCACTGCCACTGTCTCTAAACTATACAAAATCGCAGGTCTCACCACAGACCTATAAACTTTCCCTTTCACTCTCGCAGATACACTTCTATCACAAATCACTCCTGTCACTCTTCTCCTCCCACTCCACCCTGCCTGCACTTTTTTTCTTCACTTCTCTAACACACTCTTCATTACTTTGTACTGTTGACCCCCAGGTACCTGAACTCCTCCACCTTCTCCACCTCTTCTCCCTGCAACTGCACCCCTCCACTGCCCTCCCTCTCATTCACACACATGTACTCTGTCTTACTCCTACTGACCCTAATTCCACTTTTCTCCAGCACATACCTCCACCTCTCCAGGCTCTTCTCAACCTGCTCCCTACTCTCACCACAAATCACAATATCATCCGCAAACATCATAGTCCACGGAGACTCTTGTCTGACCTCGTCTGTCAAAGTGTCCATCAGCACTGCAAACAGGAAAGGGCTCATAGCCGATCCTTGATGCAGTCCAACCTCTACCATGATCCAGTCTATCGTTCCTACTGCACACTTTACTGCTGTCACACTGTCCTCATACATGTCCTGCACCACCCTCACATACTTCTTTGACACACCTGACTTCCTCATACAATACCACAATTACTCTCTCGGCACCTGTCGTATGCTTTCTCTAAAACCACAAACACACAATGCAACTCCTGACCATTTTTATACTTCTCAATCAACATTCTCAAAGCAAATAATGCATCTGTGGTGCTCTTCCTCTGCATGAAACCATACTGTTGCTCACAGATGGTCACCTCTTCTCAATTCAATTCATTTTTATTTGTATAGCACTTTTAACAATGAACAATGTCTCAAAGCATCTTTACACAGATAATGTGGTGATTAAAAGTAAGTATGTTCTTTGTAAGTGAGTTTGTCCCTGATGAGCATGCCGGTGGTGATTGTGGCAAGGAAAAACTCCCCGAAATGGCATAAGGAAGAAACCTTGAGAGGAACCAGACTCAAAAGGAAACCCATCCTCATCCGGGTTGCACCGAATGTCCATTTATTGCAGATACACAATGTTGCAAGGTACAGTGATCTTGATCAGAAGCAAACTGTAGTCCTGAGTCAATATAGCAGACTGTTGACATAAATCCAAATCCATCCTCAAAGCTCCTGTTCTTACGCCGGAATTTCATGGAACCACCCAAGGCGTTGATGAGAAACCATCCCCAGCCGCACAGAGTGGCCTCCAATCGAAGAGAACACTATCCAGAGGCAGGCCTGGACGAAGTGGGAAGATCCATGGAGGGAAGTCTTCTTTTTGAAGCGTGTCAAGCACCTTCTGCGATTCGCGTTGGATCTCCGCAATTGTGTCAAAACAGTGACCTTTGAGCTTCCATCTTCAGGAAGAAGGCGAAGTTTAACGAAACCAAATATGGCGAGTAACATTCAGAAGTTGCCGGGTGGGTTTCACATTTTCAAGGGTTGATCTTGTTAAATGTATTTCTGCTCTCTCCTCATCTTCCAGTGATGTTCTTCCGCTCTTAAAGCCAACGTGAGACTCAAAACCCCTCGAACGACTGTATCAAGCCGCATGCCAAGTTAAAAGTCTCTGTGACCGATTTGTGCTGCTTCATGCGGAATTTCACATTTGCTTTTTTATAACTTGCTGTCCAGACATTGTAACACACGTGGTAAGATTAGCACCAGTTAGCACCATTAGTCTCAAAACTTTTGTTACCACCTTGCATATATATATATATATATATATATATATATATATATATATATATATATATATATATATATATATATATATAAATTGAATAAATACATTTAAATAAAATACTTTTGTTTTTCTTTTGAGGGAATAAACTTATAGGGACAAATATAAATGCACTCTTATACAAAGTGTGGGTCGCAATGGAATTCACTATGCCACAGGGCCAGGATTTCTACTGTATAATTTTAATGTACAAAAATGCATAAGAAGTCCTTGTTAGTTAAGTAACTAGTTCTCTAGTATATAAATTCCATAATGTGCACTAGTCCTAGTCACTGTATATGCTAATGACAGGTTAAGAAAAGATGGCTTTTCATGTTTGGAAAAAAGGTTGAATATGTAAAAAGTACTCACATCATGAACTTCAAAGTATCCTGCTAAGAGAAGAGCGCCAATGGTGATTAAAATGGAGCCGATGAGAAAGAGAACAGCAGCCAGGGCGATTGCCTTATAGGGGACCTTGGGTGGGCTTCTCTTGAACTAAAAGCAAAAAGAAAGAGCATAAAATATTTTCCATGTCACCGATGTGAACTGAACTGAAATATATATTAATAGGTTACTGTCATGTGCCTTTTATCAATTTTACTTAAATGCAAGTGTAAAGTTTTTAGTGTAATTAAAGCTTTCTCACCTGAAGGTCAATGTAGCCATCATCATCACTGGCTAGTTTGGAGTATCTCACTTTGCTGTTGGTCAGTCCACCAGTTACAGTGTTCCGAGCTGTCATTTTCTCTCCTTATTATCCCTCTTCAGTCCATTTAATAATAAACTGATCACACTGTGGTGTAGGTGATCTGATAACTCCAGTTAACTAGTTAGTTATCAATCTGTCACACGCCACCTAAGCAGCAAAGCAGAATCATAACCATTACCAATAATCATAATCATTATAAGTTACAGCATCAGTATAAGACTGATTTTCTTTCTGTTTTTGCAGGTCTGTAATTGCCCGTACAATTACACAGCATATTGCATATTACATATTTGCAATATAAAGACATACTATCATTATTAAAGGCAAAACATAATCTTAAGGTTTATACAAGCAGGTAGAAATAAAACTAGCGTTTATGCTAATGCTCCATCTGTAGCTAGTTATTCTCTTAAAAATGCACTCAAAAATTTAATATCTTACAAAAAATACCAGGTGCGAAATCAAGAAAATACCGACTATTTGAATTACGTCCAAAAATACCGACTATTTGAATTACGTCCAAAAATACCTCACGTCAAAATCATCTTGCCTCGACTGAAGACAAAAACAACCTGTAGTCATATAGCGAGATCACTTCCGCGGTGGACTCACACACGCGCATGCGCATTAAAGACATCCAAATGTCGCACACCAGTGGTGGTGTTTCTTTGAGATAAATCAAGGCCACAATAAACTCTATTGTATCAGAGTATAACGTCGAATTAATCTGTCATTTCAAATCCATGTTTTAAAATTCATAATGCTTGATCAGTTTCAGTTTGTAGTTTTGCTGTGTACTTCGCCATAGTACTGTAAATAATGTTTATCACACTGTGAGATGGTCAATTATTGAAAAGATATACATTAAAATTTTTACTGAAAACTTTGTATTATAAATTGGTATTTTCTTCTAGCAAATCAAGCAATGGATTGTGCCTCCCTCACCTCATCAGATCACATCTGTTCCTTGGATAAGAAAGAAGGTCTGTAGATTTTGCAAGGCACACAGCCATTCACAATAAAGAAAAACCTTTATCAACCATAATTGCCATTCCCGGTTTTAGAAGAGATGCTATCCTGGGTTGCTTCAAAATGTCCTTACTGACATATCCTACACACAGGGATCAAAAAAGTGCTTGCAACATATGGTGCCATACTGAATTTAGCCCTTGAAGGTGCAATACAACTTGTATGAGGAGAACACTTTGAGCAGAATAGGATAGTGTTTAAAACCTCAGCTCTATGCAATCAGTGGCAAGTTGCGTGTTTGGGTAGTCCTGGAACTCTTTGGGCAGATTAGCCTTGACTGCCTCTTCAGAAATCCTGATGCATACAGACTAAAGAAAGGTGTACACAAATTTGGCTGTGGACTGCTGGATGTGTAATCTATGCGTAAGACCATCCAAAAGGTATATCACAAAAAGGAAGAACTCAGGCTGCAAAGACTGACAGTGCCAACATATAAATAAATGCATTTCTTACTAGTTCCAAAAATGCAATATAATTATTTGGCATTGCATTTGTTATTACTATAACTTCACCTTTAAGCTACCCATGCTCTAATCACGTGTACTATGTGTGGGATGGGATAAAAATTCTAAGTTGGAGGTTTTAATTTGAATGTGAGACATGATTTGAAACAATACACATTACAAAATGTAATAACAATCCAGGTTTATGTCTAGATTAAACTAAAGGTTACTTTAAAAACATCTAGTTTTATGTACCAATATGTACCCTAATGTACCCTAGCTGGCTTCAGAATATAAAATCTTCTTGGAATAATTCAGTCATCATTTACATTTATATATGTTTTTCTTCATATAGTGAATGTGAATAGTGACTGACACTAACATTCCTTCTATTATTGCTCCTGTACCTGCCAGTGCGGAACAAAAGCCATATGTTTTGGAAACATGTAATTATTACTTGAAAACAAAATACATTTTTAAGCCAATATGACGACAACACAGCAACCCTTTTTATTAAAGGCCTACAATGTGCTCACTAATATATACTATATGGTACATGGTTTAGATTTTACCTAGTGTTGAACCAACTGCATGCCATCTTCAAATGCAGAAAATTGGCCAAGAGCCCAGGAACTCATCACTAAATAAGTACTGTATTATATTACTGAGATTTATTTAATATTTGATATTATAACTTAAAAAATATATTAATTTTATTCTAAACTATTTGCTATTTGAGAAAAATATACAGAAGTCTAGCACACTTTTACTTTGGCTGAATATAGACCAAAGTATTTATTCTGTTTTCACATCTGACCTACCAAGCCTTTTGTTCATGTTTGCTACAGTACCTCTGGTTGAAAAGTTATTTTCATTTGGTGATCCTTGCCTGGCTCTTTAATAATCTGTTCGTACATTGTCTGACCTGAAGGCTGTTTCTTCTCTACACAATTCTTTTTTGTGACTCGGATTTGTTTGTATCTTTTTCATAAAAGCATTTATTGTAGCTCTTGCTATCTTTGCCACCTGACAGTAAATACAGAAAGCAATGTATTACATAAAAGACTACAAAAGACATAATGAAAGTTGCTGGGTTTTGGATTCATAATAATTATAGAAAGGCTTCAAGTTCAAGTTCAAGATTATTTCTATATCGATTTTCACGATGGACTTTGTGCAGCTTTACAGAACTTAAGAATTAAAGGGAATGATGTGTTCTTATCCCTAATGAGCAAGCATGGGGTGACTATGTCATCCTCATTTGGGTGATATTAAGAATGTGATTATAAATCTTAAAACAATACAAAACACCGGAGAGTAAGAACTACCATGAGTGTGAGATTGTGAGTAATGTCCTTTCTACAGTCTTATACAGTCAGTTGACATTGTGGAACCAGGAGCTACTGTGCAACAGCTCAACATTTGAGATCATTTTAGTAACTCCTCCATGCTAGAGCCTTTAAACATTCAAAGAGGTCCAATGTCCAAACTCTACATTAAGTGTGATCGAAATGGCGCTGGTACATCTCCAGATGGTTCAGGTGGGCATCTACTTCTTCGAAGGTCCATAATCTTCATGAGGTGGGACACATTTTAGAGCTGGCGCAACCTCAGGAATAGAAGCAGTGGAGAGGAATTAGTGTAGCTGATAATGTGCATTTGATAAGAAGAAGTGTGGCAGACTTTCGATGAAACACTTACAAATTTACATAAATTGTATCTGACACTACTCAAGTTTATTGTAATTTTTGGTTTAGAATGACTACTCTTTATAACATTTTGAAGTCATCTTTTCTATACAGCATTTCTTTGTATGTATTCATAGCCTTCACACTCACACACATCTTTTCATAAATGTATAAACATTGCATTGTCTCCCCTTTATATCCAAAATTTTAGAAAAGGTTGTAGCACAGCAGTTATGCTCACACCTACTTATGAATAACATTTTTTAAATGTATCAGTCAGGATTTCGGCCTCATCATAGCACAGAGATGGCGCTAGTTAAGGTGGTAAATGACCTGTTATTGGCCTCCGATCAGGGTTTTGTCTCCTTACTTGTTTTGCTCGACCTTAGTGCAGCTTTTGACACCATTGATCACACTATACTGCTTGCTAGACTTGAGAACGTTGTAGGAATAAAGGGAACAGCTCTCTCTTGGCTCAGGTCTTATTTGACTGATCGCTATCAGTTTGTGGATGTAAATGGTGAGTTTTCCACACTCTATGAGGTAAAGTTTGGTGTTCCTCAAGGATCTGTCTTAGGCCCACTGCTTTTCTCTGTATATATGCTGCCTCTTGGTGAAATCATTCATAAACATGGGATTCGCTTCCATTGCTATGCTGATGACACACAGCTGTATATTTCAGCAAAGCCAGATGAGAGATCAGCTTAACAATGTTGAGAAGTGTGTAAAGGACATTAGACAGTGGATGCTTAATAACTTTCTTCTGCTCAACTCAGATAAGACGGAAGTACTTTTACTAGGACCACATGCAGCTAGAAGTAAACTTTCCGATTACGTAGCATCTCTAGATGGTGTTTCTGTTTCAGCATGTACGGCTGTCAAAGACCTTGGTGTGATTATTGACCCAAATCTTTCCTTTAAGTCTCACGTGAATAATATCACCAGGATCGCCTTCTTTCACCTTAGAAATATTGCTAAAATTAGAAATATGATGTCGTTACAGGATGCAGAAAAACTAGTTCATGCTTTTGTTACTTCTAGATTAGACTACTGTAACGCTTTACTGTCTGGGTGTGCGAGTAAGTGCATAAATAAGCTTCAGTTAGTCCAGAATGCAGCAGCAAGGGTCCTCACTAGATCTAGGAAATATGACCACATCACCCCTGTTTTAATCAGTCTACACTGGCTCCCAATCAAATCTCGCATTGATTATAAAATATTACTACTGGCGTATAAAGCGCTTAACGGTCTCGCACCGCAGTATCTGAGTGAACTTCTGTACCAGTATGACCCTCCACGCCTACTTAGATCAAAAGGTGCTGGCTATCTGTTGGTTCCTCAAATAATGAAGACTACAGCAGGGGGCAGATCTTTCTCTTATAAAGCCCCACAGTTATGGAACAGCCTTCCAACCAGTGTTCGGGACTCGGACACAGTCTCAGTGTTCAAGTCGAGGTTGAAAACTTATTTATTTAGTCAAGCCTTTTATCAGTAGATTTTCTTAGGTAAAGGCTCAGATCTGGAGGAACATGGATATAGAGTGTTTGGTGAACTGGTATATTTGTATGCTGTCGTCCCCTCACATTCACACGTTCACTCTGGTTTGTTGACGGTGGTGTGGTGGGTCGTCTCTTATCCCAGAGATCCCTCATGTCTGTGTTACCTTCTGGTTCTCCCTTTTAGTTATGCTGCCATAGCGAGTCCTGCCAGAGTCCAAACTGCACAGTGACATTAACTTTCATACACCAATAGGGACACTTAATAATCCATATCCTTCTCTCTCTCTCTCTCTCTCTCTCTCTCTCTCTCTCTCTCTCTCTCTCGGTCGAGTTAAACATGCTCCTGAGGCTCCAGTGACCACTGTTCCTGCCCCTCTCCCTCCGTGGATCTTCACACTTCTGTGCAGCTTGGGACGGTATCTCATCAACACCTTGGGTGGTTCCATGTAATTCCGGAGTAGAACGAGTGCTTTTGAGGACGGATTGGACTGTAGTTGGTGTCGGCGGTCTGCTGCACTGACTCGGGAGTGCAGTTTGCTTCTGATCGTCATCACTGTACCCCGCAACTTTGTATATCTGCTTCAAATGGACATTTGGTGCAACCCAGATGAGGATGGGTTCCCTCTTGAGTCTGGTTCCTCTCAAGGTTTCTTCCTTTTGCCATCTCGGGGAGTTTTTCCTTGCCACAGTTGCTCATCAGGGACAAACTTACTTACAAAGAACATATTTACGTTTAATCACCACATTATCTGTGTAAAGCTGCTTTGAGACAATGTTCATTGTTAAAAGCGCTATACAAATAAAAATGAATTGAATTGAATTGAATTGTCATGCACACAAAGCATGCCCATCATTATGTAACCCATACAATGATTTTGAGCTTATCAGCTTTTGTAAAACTATTTACATTTTTTTCAGTTATGTTATTGGGCATACATTATGTTATTACTGCCATTACATATAATACCTGTTGTATATACAAAATCATGGGAATTAAATTATGGGCCAAATTTTGTCCCTTGCTAACTCAGTAAAGGATCCAGCATTTTTAAATACAGAATGATGCAACCCAAGCATCTCCCACCCTTTATCTACTTTATAATTTAATGACAACAATAACCATAATAATGCCTATAATATAATCAAAATACTAAATGAATAAATGAATAAATAAATATTACAGCCCTACTGCAGTTTAATTTTATTTAGACACACAAAGCAGCAGGCAGGCAGACAGGCAGATGGCTTATGAATGTAGATGTATCATCTTTATATGAAATTGCAGATGCAATTATTATATTTATATATTGTCCTTTACATGTATGTATATTGTTTGTGGGAGATGCTCACTTTCTGACTAAGATACTGTGAGATTGTTTTCGAATCCATGTTTCCCTCAATGAAGCACCAGCAGCACTCATGCAGCCCCTGACCATGATGCTACCACCACCATGCTTAACTGTAGGCAAGACACAATTTTCTAGGAACTCCTCACCAGGTCATCGCCACACATGCTGGACACATGACAAACAAGTTAATCTTGGGTTAATTGATGTACAGTTTTTTGACAATATTATTTTGACAAAAATGACTGCATTTTGAGTTATTTTACAGAGAACAGTAAATCTATACTTTGTAGTTATACAAGCTGCACACTGACTACAAAATATAAACAAGTTTCATTCCTATAGTATCATCACTTGAGAAGATATACTATAATGGTTGCCTAAATATTATTGATATATTTCAGCTTCGTAATTACAGTAGTAATACAGTAGTATACTTTTTTAAGTTTGAGTCTTATTTGAGTTTTCTGGTTAGGATTATTTGAATAGCTTTTACTGGGGTTTCTTCTGTTTTCTGTTTTACCTTAATATACTTTTGTTCTGTTTTGCATATCATATATATGTTGATTTAACAACAGGGGGAACTGTTTTTCATAAGTTGTCCCATTATTTTTTTATTAATACTTAAAAAACACTAGAAGGCAGATAAACATTGATTGAACACAGGTAAGCAGATAGTAATATTGTGCCATTTTCTGCATTTTAAACATCTTTAACTGTCTAACAGTCTCAAAATACCTAAATGCTATTTACCATTTACCTAAGATAATAACAACAGCTGCACATTGTAAAAGTGTTGATGGCTTTGACTTTAGCCTGAACTAAACTTTTTTTTGTTTTACAGATTAAGTGTATATACACAGAACCTAGCAGTTACCCAATTGTAGAAATACATTTTACAATGCTAAAACGTACGCATTCCACTAAAGCAATTTTTAACATTTACAATTCCATCAGCTAATATTACCACACATTTCCACTTGCTGTTCACATAAACCATAGGTGCACGATTTCCACTCCCTTGTGATTTTAATTCATTTAACCCCCGCTATTATGGATTATCCCTTGTCCAATTTTAAATTGGTATTGTGAGAGAGCCAGAAAGAGAGTGAGCATTTAGCCTGGTCATGAAGCAACAGACCATGACTAATAAGCCCATAAAATGACTGCCATCTAATGAACTAAAATCACAACCTAATTGAAATCAATTAAATGGCTTATTTTTCTTTCCTTTTGTTTTAACTATAACCAAATCCATTTTCAGTTTTTTTGTTTTGTTTTGTTTTGTGTGGGTTTTTTTGTGTGTGACTTTCATGCTTTTAGTTCTGTCATTGAAACATAAATTGCATAAGGAAAACTCCTTATTTTTCATAAATTGCTCCCCTGAGAATAAACATTTATTCCACAGCTAAGCATAACTTGTATTTTTACCTTGAACATTTTGTGGCTTGTCCATAGTTCCTATAGGCTTTGTACTTGAGTGAATCAGGCACATTGCATTTAATTCAACAGTCTAACCAAGCACTCATATACCAACATGTCATTTTTGCACTTCTTCTTTTGGATTGCTGCTATTGCTCTTTTGCACAACATTTTGTTTACATATTTGTTAATTACATTGTTCACTTTACTGTTTTACACACCGTAGTGTGCAATATGCAACAGGTTTACTGGTGGCACTATTTTGTGTTTTGTGTATTTGTCTTACACTGTCTTGTTTTGTCTTGCACTGTCCTGTATTGTCTTTGCACTGTTTGCACCAGGTTGCACACGATGCACTTTATGTGGCAAGGACACTTACTAGTCCTTAGCCCTGTGTTTTCTGTGATTGTTGTTTTATGTAGCACCAGGGTTCAGGAGGAACGTTGTTTCATATCACTCTGTACTGCATCACCTATATATGGTTGAAATGACAATAAAAGCTTCTTGACTTCTTCTCTTGATATAATCCAGCTGAAACACTAGACTTTCAAGGCAGTTTATTAAAAACTGTTGCAAGAAAGTTACTAATTTCACATAAATGAAGAGTGTCACAAGTGTTCAAAGCAGAAGTCAATATATAGTGAGTCAATAATCTATTTATCTATCTGTCTGTCTGTCTTTCTGTCTGTCTGTCTGTCTGTCTGTCTGTCTGTCTGTCTGTCTGTCTGAATTCACATTTCTCCTATCTATGGTATAGCTTAAGAAATTCTTTAAAGAAAGAATAGCTTCAAAAAGGCACACATAGTCCACATTCTCTCACTGATAAACATCAGGTAATTATCTAAGCAGTCGATACAAAAAAAAACCTAAGCTAAGTTAAGCCACTGCAAGTACTTAATTAATTTATTGAATGTCGATACAGAAACACTTCCTGCACCCTTTCCAGGCATGTTCTCTTCTTCACTTTTTTTTTTTTACAACAGTCAAGTCAATGTTTCCTAGCCTACATGCTTTAATATATTATAACTTGCATTACTACATGGACAAGCACTGAAGGTGGGTTTTCTTTTTCTCTTCTTTTTCTTGGTCTTCTGTCTACCATGTCTGTGGAAGCCTGTAGAGCACTTTTAATGACATCAATAGCTACTATTTATAAAAACTTTTGTTTAATATTCAATACATTTACCAAACATTATTTTTTGGCGTAAGCCTTCATTAACTAGAAAAGTTATCGAAATATTAAGACATTTTCCTACTTGAATGACTTTGTGGTCAAGTTCTGTAACAAATTCCTTATGCTATTTGAAGTATTTGTGCTAAACACTTCTAATTTCCTATAATTCTAGGAGGTAGGAGCAAGAATCATGACCAGGTTACAGCAGTACTGGTAAATGCAGCATTAGCCATGCTTCCTACAGTATTTGTTTCCTTCCCCATTCAGTGAATTTCACTCTTCATAGTCATAACATCCACATCATCATACGCATCATGAGTGAATCTACAAATCACTTTTGAATCCTGTAAAGTTATGTGTGCTTGACCGCTAAGAAATGCTGCTTGCTGATTTAATTATAGCTTTTAAGCTTGTAGTTTGACTGATTGGTTTGTGACCAGAGTTTATAGCACTATTGAATGTTAGCAAATTGCTTTCTAACATGAGTTTTTGGTCAATTGGTAAAAATGTGTCACATTGTAAAATTTCAGCTCCTTTGACACTATGTCCAGTTTGTACTTATTCGTATTCCTTATACAGTTTATCATATTCGTAAAAATTGTAAGAATTGTAACAAACTGATCAATGTAAATGGGTTCTGCTCACTAATTGAAATATCAGTGGTCAAAATTATTTTTGTAAAGCACTTCTATCAATGAACATTTAAAGAAGCAGCCAAGCAGAAATATATTTTTAATTAATGTAATTATTATCATGTTATCACATTTAATTCCAATTTCAGAACATGCAGCCTGCAAACATAGCTACAAGGCACAGCCATCACGGACGCTTTCACGTTTACATTCACCCGACTACTGATTGCACTCACCTGGATTTAATCACTCACTGTACATTCACTTCACAAAGAATATGCTCCTTTAATCCAGTTCTCGATTTTGTCTTTGTTCTGGTTTTCTCAACTTGCTCTTGCTTGAATTCATCGATGTTGATTTGTTGATTTCGTGACCATTGTTTATGTATGTGATATACATATTCCATTTTAAATTTGTAACTGACTTCAAACTATTTTGTTTCCTCCAAGCAGTTTTAGTGCCTCATGTTTATAATGTTGTTTGTGTTTATTTTGCACTTCGTTTTAGATTGTTGTTTTGTTGCAGAGTATGTCTATGCATCTTAAACATTGTACATTATACAGTGTACATCAAATAGTGGCCATTTTCATTTTCTCCTTGTGAAAACCGGGGGGGATGCAGTTTGCCTGCAGCTGTACACATACAATTTATGTTTGTGTAATAACTAATTTTTGTACCATGTGGTTTCTATTATACACACAGGCTCTGCATGTAGGGACTGAATACAGATTCCTGTTGAGGTGATGGAAGCTTGGCAGCATTTCTTAATTTCAGCAGCAGCATTTACCTTCAGGACTGTGGAAACAGCTGAATACATAAATAGCTTTAATGAATCAAGGGGACTTGTGCAATCTAACATGGAATTTCTAATGGGATAAGGGAAGCTTTTAGAAAAGATTGCAGCTGCAAGCAAATGCAATTGTATTCTTTCATTTCTCACCTTCATTCAACTGTCGTACTATCTGCTTATGCCCATGTCTCTAGAGTTATATAGTTGACTTATGAGTTGATTGTCTGTTCTTCACATTTAAGTGCCTCTGCTACTTACTGTAATTCCTAATTAAGTATTATTCTTTTTTATTTAAAGATTTACTTGTCCTGAGTCTAATTAATAAAAATCTGTTGTTTTTTTTTTTTATCCATGTAGCAAATCTTTGTTCTCTCAACCTCTCAAACTTTTCACAAATAATTTTATTCTTCATCATGTGTGCATTCACATTCAGCAATGATTTGAGGATAACAGTGAAGTTAACATTCTGTTACATAATTCAGAAATGTAAATCTGATGTGTCTGGGTAGTTTAAGAGGTTAAAAACAAACGTGTTGTAATCACATATCTTTGTGTACAAATACAAGTTTGCATGATTGTGCATTTTGTATTTTTGTCACCTTGCTTTTCATCCCTTAATCAGTAATAACCTATATGAAAACTGGGTTTGTGGAGGTATAAAGATATTAAATAATGCAACAGAATCTCCTACAAATGAAATTTCTACCTTTCTTGAATAATTAATAAAGTCAGAGCGAATAAAAGGAAATTGTATTTTTGCACTGGCAGCAGAGTAACAGCAGTGCATCACTAAGATTGTCCTGTCACTGCTTGGAAAACTGACCCGTCACCCAGACGAATAAACAGAGCACAGTGAAGGCGGAGAAAGAGCCCATCAAATGCTGACCACTGCAGAACAATATATTCTGGACTTCACTCGTATTACACATTTAGGACACTCAGGACTTCGGGTGTTATGTTTGTGCAATTAATATGATGCTGATGTTTCTCCTGGATGCTCAGTAGTTACTGTTTTTGCTTTAGTGTTTGTTAACAACTTTTTAAACTAAAGATCAGTCTTACACATTTGTTATTTGTAAAATATGCTGCAATATATCTTATGCAGCTGTATTCATGTAGATGCTGATTGAATTTTAATAAATAGAATGATGACTAGACTGAACTATCCTCTGTCCCACACCTACATTTAGTGTCATAATTCATGCCAAAAAGTGATTTTAAGTTTTCACAGGTTTGCACAGGTTTGGGAAAAAATATCTTAATAATTTTTCAGCCTTCCAGTATTCCTAGTATAGTCTTTCTACTGTCATCCAACCTTTTAGTTCCAAACAACTTGGAGATTAGATGACAAGTGTAATACTTTGACTCACTCCTAGAAATACAGTGAGGAAATTAAAAAGCAACAATAACATGAAAGATTCAATTTATTAAGGCAAAGGTGGCAGGTAAAAGGCAGATATTCTTGTTTAAGTGGAAGTAGGAGGTATTTAGAAATTCTCTGAGGACACATTTTAATCTCATCCAGGGAGAAATGCAATATACTACAACGCTCTTTAAAGTCCATGTATTGGTTTTGAGTGATTTGGGTGAGAACATAGTAATATATTTCTCCTCCATTTTCAAGGTACAATTGATCTCTGATGCACCACAGAGCCAATTCGGGGTTCCATTTATCAATAATCAATTTGGGAAATGTCATATCAGCTACACAGTGTATAATAAAAGATTATATTTAGTTTTTTTTCTAACTTATGGGTTTTAATGTCATTTTCATTTTTGTGCATACCCTGTGGTTTCTATTTAAAAGTTCCTTGTCATATGTCATATAAGTATTTTTTTGTTGTTGTTTTTAAGTTGTATAAACATTATATGTGCTATTATTTGCTATATTGTTATGTAAGAGATCTTGAATAGTAGAAACTGATAAGAAATAGTACACTGAAAGATGAGTGTACTCTGACTTTAACTGACTTTTATGGGTGCATATTGAGTGTGATGTATGCATAGTTGTGACAGGTTTAGTATTATAGTATGATTGTATTAGTGCACAGAGGGCTTCGTGCTGTTGAAGAAATGCTTCGGGCAGTGCCATTATACTACTTAGCCCTGCACACACATACACACACACACACACACACACACACACACACACACACACACACACACACACACCCACCCTAACATTCTTTGTCAAAAATGATCTATTCAATATGCATGTCCATTTGCTTTGGCAAGTGGACCAAAAGCATCTATTTTAATATCTAATAAGTCTGCACATTTCCATATGTACACTATGTGTGCCTGACACAGTTTGTATACTTGTGTGGGTAGAATGCTCTCCATTTTGACAAACTGAGCATGATGGTATACAGACAGAGACCCTCTGTTCCTCTATAGTTAAGCTTCAGTGCACCTGTCAGTGCAGGTCAGGCCCTTTGCCTTAAAGGCAGACAGTGTAGCCAAATTGTAGCCACTATGTTACACTATTGGCAAAATAACCTCAAAGTAGAACCCTGGTTTCCTAAATCTGTGGGAACCTGATTTCCATCCTGGTTTCCTTAAACCAAAATCAATGAAAGATGAGGAAAAAGCTGAGAGAAGCATCTATTTCACAGATACAATATTCTCCCCCAATAAATAACCTTTTAACTTAAAATTAATCTTAAGAACACATATTGCCTAAAATGACTAAACAACCAATATTTGCTACATCTGTCATGGCAAGAGAAGAAGCTACATTGGGCTACAACTGTTTAAAGCTTGACCTTTTATCGAGCCAAGTTATGTAATTCACATCAATTAAATGCCATTCATACAACACATCTGTTGGGTGATTAGGTCAAAGTCATCTTGATGAAGCATTCAATTAGAAACTAGAGGCTCTAGGATTGTAAAAAGTTGATTAAATAGAGTTGCAAATCACCTGTGAAGAAGTTATAGAATATATAACACACTGTATTTTTTTTTTTTGTATTTATTTAAGTACATTGTCAATTGCAATTGAAGACAATATTGATGGATTTATACTTTATCAGCTGTTCATTTCAGATGTAAAGAAAAATATGTGTATTTGTTAGTTAAATCACTTTACTTCAATACTAATTGTAGTTTTTCTTACTGGCTGACACACTATATTATGTACATTTTTTTCACAGCACAAAACCTGCCAATGATTTTAGCTGTATTATAATTTTACAGATAATATCAAGGGTTAAGAAAGAAAGAGGACGACTCATCCCCATATTAGCATAAATGTGACGACAACATGACAGTCTTTTCAATTAATTTCGTGACTGGAACATGGTTCTAGGAATTAATTTTAGTTTTTAGAGAGGCGGAAGAAAAGTCACAAAGGTGCAGAGACAGCTTGCCTTCATTGAAGATGTGTTTGAAAGTAAGAATTGTCTTAATTAAGGATATATACACATACCACAACCCACACTCAAATTCATTTTCTCTGCTTCATTCTTACCCACTTTCCTTCACAACAGTTTTAAATAATTTTAATTAGAATTCACAGAACGAAATGTCATTGCTTTAGAGGAAAGCTTCAGAAGAAAAATATATTTTTGAAATATATGGCACAATACTTATAAAATTAAGTTTTGTGTAAATTATTTAACTAAACATCTGCGGTAGTTATTGTTCTCTCCAGAAAATATAATTATGGAGCATATGCAAATGTTTCTTTTTTAGTTCAGTTTTTAGTTCAGCATCTTTAGGAACTCAAGTTTTTAACCATTATTCAGCTCGAACAATTGTAATTCCTTCCACTGTATCCCAAATTGGAGCTGATATTGGGAAAGACTAAAAAACAGACAACTGTTTGCAGGTTATACTGTGCATTTCTCATAATATTGCACCTTCAGCCAGCACACACCACACACACACCACACACAAACACACACACAAAAAAAACCCAGTACCGGTGACATTTGCTTATCAAATCATTTCATATTGGACTAATACATCACTGTCGTGCCATCTATTACTATTCAGCAGTAGAAATCAAGAGTTACAAGTGACAGATATTAATGTGGAGAATGCGGGAGCATCAGCCCAATTTACCTAACACCTCAAACACAATCATTTCCCAAAGATGTTTGCCCTTTAATTCTTATCTCCAAAGCTAAATCTGAGCAGCAGTGTAAGAGATTAACACAGTCTAAGAGTTGTCATGGTGATTTAGACGTGGCAAAAGCAATACCTCCCCAAGGTGAAAAAGGAAGCAGGTAGAAAGACAGGGAGCATACATCACTTTCTCAATGCTGTAAAGGCATTTACAGTGTCTGAAGTTCCACTTGATTTCTTTGTGTTAGCCCTAAATCAAGGCTGCAAAGCACAGTAAGACTACAAAACACAGGTGCAAAGACAAAACACTCTCCTTCCAAATGAATGTTAGGTGTGTTTTGCTGAACTGATGACATGAATGATGCTCTATGTTGCATTAAGTTACTTGCATGATTTTCAACTTGATTGCAACGTTGTCATTTTAAACTTGTAAAAAGTACACTGTACCATATTTTGAACTTAGAACTGTTTGTTCAGCTCTTAGTTTTCTCTGTGTTTTTCTGTTTGGTTTTAAATCTTTCTGTTTTCTTAGCAACCAGCTATTGTTATCCACTTTTTTGTCTGGTATTGCCACTGGTTGCTTTAACATATTTGTGCCTGGTTTGCATTTTTTGTCTTACTTGTAAGTCACTTTAGAATAAAAAAAAGCCGTTTGTGTGTGTGTGTGTATGTGTGTGTGTGTGTGGGTGTGTTTACAGAATAGTTATGTATGCATGTGACAGGAATTGGAATTATGAGACATGTCCCAAAAATTCCAGTATGTAAAAGTTAACTATGTCTTCGGGAAGTGGAGCAGGACATTTATCATCAGTACACAACCCCTCAATTCCCAGGAATGGCACGAATCCCACGCATATGGGAACTTTACATGAATTCAATTGTTTGACAGTCTTTCTTATAAAACAAAGGCTCCAGCTATGGTCCAAAGCTTATCTTGTCAATTATGGTCAATAAATGAAAAAAACTGTCTGGAGCTGGTCTGATCTGTTTGAAAACGCAAGTTCCTGAAGTAAAAGTATCACTCAGACAGACTTACTTCTCATGGGAGAGACATAAGCCACAGCAAAATTATCTAAGTTGTTTTAAAAAAAATTTAAATACACAGATTGAAGAGAAAAAGTAGGTGAATGGCAAGGAAGGTGAAGAAAAAGGATGTTATTGGTAAGTGCAATACTGCAAAGTGTCTATGTATTTGGCTCAAAATACAAGCAATGAATTAGGGCATTTATGTTTTTGTAGCAGCCTGAGGACTGTCACAACGCAACTCAAGGTTCCCATGTTTCCAAGAAAATACTGGCAATGTCGTAAGTGATGTACTAAAGCATCACTTCCTGCAATACAATACCCGAGAACATGCTGCAGTTTATACAAATTCTAGTATATGTGCATATACTGTATATATATATATATATATATATATATATATATATATATATATATATATATATATATATATATATATATATAATATATAATATATATAAACTTTTAGAAAATAAAGAATTTAATAAATGTATGTATTAAACAGTGCGGTCATCAATTATGCAGCTCTATGTGCTGTATATGTATATATATATATATATATATATATATATATATATATATATATATATATATATATATATATATATATATATATATATATATATATATATATATATATATACAGTGTATATATATATATATATACAGTGTATATATATATATATATATATATATATATATATATATATATATATATATATATATAGAGAGAGAGAGAGAGAGAGAGAGAGAGAGAGAGAGAGAGAGAGAGAGAGATAAAGAGACCCAGAGGAACCATTTTTTTAAGTGTTTGAGTGAAATATGTAGAGGCATAGCCAACTCCATTAAACATAAAGGAACGTTAACATTATAATAGCTGCCTTAAGTGCTAATAGTTTCAATCTGTGGAGCATTTTAAACTTTTTAAACTGCGTTTGTTGCAGGTGTTTCACTATTACATAATTGTGTAATGGGATGGTTTTTTTTGTTATTTAGGGGTCTACTCTATTAAGTTATTTGCATATAATTGTTAAAAGTGGGACATAGGGTTTAAAATGTTCAGTAGACATAAATCAGGAATGCACACTTGGATGGGAACAGTGTATCCCAGGCGCACACACACACACACACACACACACACACACACACACACACACACACACTTGAATTAAAGTAACAATAAGAAAAAACAGACACTGGAAGCTACTTGTGAGCTTTATAACACGTAACCGTGCTGAATCACCGTGTGTTTAGAGGCAATGGAACCCTTAAGAGCTGGCCAAGAGCCACACCGGGTTGCCAGATTGTGCACAAACCTGTCCAGCAATGCTTTTTATAACTCATATTCAGGAGGAATGGTAGGATTGGGATAGTTCGCAATAATGAAATTATTTAAACAGCTACAGGTGTATAGCGAATTAGTCGGATCTGTTTGGATTCGCCATTCGGCCGGAAACGGCCAGTTCAAACTGGCAACCCTGAAGTGGTGGGTAAAAAGGAGGAGAGGGAGAGCACTGACTCACTCTGCTGTCAGCCAAGAATGAGCTGGATCCCCCAGGAAAAAAAATATATATTTTTTTACTGTATAAAAACTTAGAGAACTTGGACAAAGAGCCCACTTGACCGGACAATACCGGAGCGCTGTTTTTTTTTTTCTTTTACACTCTCGGCACTGTGTCCCAGCAAAACATCATTAAGTGTTATTATTATTATTATCAGCAGCATCATCACCGCGCATTGAAATGACAGGTAAGCAACTGGACTGCTACTGTATATCTATAGGCTACATACTGGTTTGCAATAGAATAAACAAGTGAAGAGATCAGCATGAACTAATTTTGATGCTCAAGGCAGCTTTCTTGATTTTAGTGATTATTTTGCGTGAGGGACGTGAGAAAATAATCCACATGTGGTTTCCAGTTTCAGATGAGTGTAATTAAAATCGTTTTTTACATGGAAAGCTAAACTGTTTAAACGGGCGTCCGATTGTCGATCTAATAATCTATAGCTGTAGGTAATATTCATATTAATGGTTTGTTTATTTATTCAACATTCAGTACCTACCGAATTTCACCACCTATCATTTGGTCATACAACCATGTGATTTTTATTCTTGCAATTGATTACATTCATACTTCATGCATTCGATAGTTTCTAAATTTATAATAAAAAACACACATTTTGCACCGCCACTGGAATTTTCTGTGATCGCTCAGTGTTCTCTCTCTCTCTCTCTCTCTCTCTCTCTCGCTCACTTTAGCCATTTTTGCACTTTGCTATATTTTTTACTTTGAGGTATTCACGTGTTTATTAATGATTTTCATCATCCTGGGTCTAGATCACAAACGATTCATCGAATAACCGCATGAAATCTTTTCTGGTCCAATCTAAACATCCGCACACCATGGAGAGAACGGACCTTGGCATTAACCGAAGACAGTTCACAAGAGAAAGAGGCGTTCTCCTGCTATAGTAATCCGATTGGCTTGTTTCAAGAGTTATTGCCAAATACTCAAACACCCGAAATAAATAGTATGTTCAAACAAGAACAAGAACTGAACATTTTTTCCGATTCAAGCTATATATATATATATATATATATATATATATATATATATATATATATATATATATATATATATATATATATATATATCTATATCTATATATATCTATATATATATCAATGTATCAAATTTTATTTGTCACATACACATACATACAGGGTACGACATGCAGTGAAATGCTTAGTATAGCTTGTATAGCTTGTATTTCCTATATATGCATTAACACAGACATTACATACACATTTACTATCAGATGATAACATTTATTTCAGGGGAAATGTTTAGCCTAACACTCTCGGGGATATTTTATTGGGCTTTAGTAGCTTTTTTTCCAGAGAGGAGGAGAACCTTTTAAGCCCTAAATAGCAAATATAGTGTATAAAATAATTGCGTTTTTGTACTGCAGTACATAAGTATTAAGTCAAGATAATGAATCCTTGGTATTTTGTTTTAGTAGTGAATGGAACTGTAAAGGCTTTTAATGTCACCTAGTGAGATAAGAAATCAGTACAAATATGTATTTTCTGTAGCTCCAAACAGAATATGATTCGAACTGTCATTCATCCTCACTAGTTCCCTTTCCTAGACATGTTGATTTTGCTCAAATAGTTAGGAATGAACTCCACTAGTGTTCAAACAGTATCTGTGAATTCTGTGCAGATTCAAGCTTCAGAGCACATAGTGAACAGAGGAATGACATACTGTGTACTGCATTGCAGTGCACTATGCAATAAGACAATGACTAAATCATAAAAAGCTGCATTCAGATAATAATAAATGTTTACCTTAGCTATTAGGACTGCCTGTCTCTGTACATACAGAGACATACCCTTAGCCCCCATGGCAGAGGACAAATGCATCATTAGGATCACTGGGCAAATCCTGCACTCCTATACTCTCAGACAGCATTTTCTAGAGAGCCATAGACTGGCACTTTGAATCAGACAAGGCTTCATTGCCTGAAAGCCTTTCAGCTGATTTGTGGAAGCCGCAGTACCCTCCAAAAAGCCCATGTAACACTGACATTGTTTCATCTTATCCTTTCACCCAGAAATGGTCAATAAGATGTAATTTCCCCTCTTTTCATTACACCCATAGCACAGTTGCTATTGATGCCAAATGGGACTGCAACTATTAATTTAGCATTATGCTTTGAATTGGCCACTTTGCACCAATGTGATAAGCGCACAGCATAATCATAAAATTATAAATGCATCTCAGGGAGTTATTTAGGATATCTTTAAAATTATTAGTTTACACTGAGACTTCTGAATTCTGTCTACCTGTAATGAATAACCAAAGAAACAACCTAGTTAAGTTGGAAACCAATATTGAAAATATTTATGTCTGGCCTTTTTTTTTTCCATATCCTTGAAGGAATGAGCCAACATTTGATTGAATGGTGGATCTTTTCATTTACACCTGTGTCTGGTAACCCTAGGGTAAATAATAAAAGTAAAGTGCTAGGCAGTGTGTATCACAAGGCTGGTGTTTTTTTTAAGTTGCTGGAGGACCCAAGCAGCAAATGGAGTGGCTCATACAAAGATGCTGCTCTCCCTTTGGGGGAATGAAATAATCTGAAAACATATAAACTGCTTGTATAATTATGGCACATTTTTTCACCTGCCATCTCTTACCACGGTTCCCCTTTTTCTGAAGGGTTAGGTGCTGCACGTTGGGCTCAGCATTTTTAGGGCTGAGGCAATGGCAGTCATGTACTTTATATAGCAAATATAAGAAGCAAAGGCAGAAATGAAATGCACCGTGGCAGTTTAACTCAGTCAGATTCGGCCAGCTGAGCTCAGAAACAGCTGGTGTGACAGTGCAGAACCCCCACTCAGCTTGCTGTGTAAACGTAAAGGTCACGTTCTGGTTAATGCTGTGATGGAAGAATCTGAGAAATACAAAGAGGGAAAGACTGTTACTGGATTCCACCTTCTCTATCTCTGGCCATGTTACTGAGACTGCTGAATGATGACATCCAATCCATTTCTTTCTGTGGTGTGGCGGTAAAGGAAAAAAGAGTAATTTTTACGGAAAAGTCCCAGACACTGGTATTTGAAAAGGTATGGACATCAATTTGAAAAAAAAAAATAAAAATACAAACACAAATGGCTATGCCAGCTGGGCTTGTTTTTAGTTTTAATAATATTAAACTGTTTAAAAGTTTATCTCAGCCCAAGTAGTGTGAAGCTGAAGTTGTAATTCACAGTGAAATAAAATAATACATTTTTACATTTTTTTTTTTGAGAAAGTTTAATTACAATTTCATAATACAATTACATAATATCTAAAGCCAAATGATAATGATTTGATGTTTTTAACTGTATTTTAGATGCATTTTATTTGCAGTTGTTCAGTTTGTGGACATTGCTTAAAACATTTGCATTCATGTGCAGTAGGCTACTAATTTGTTATAAATGCGTTCTAAATTACATAGAAACAAGAATGTCTGAACTGGTCTAAATTAAAAAATGTAATAAATATGACTATAACCTTATACTGTAGTTATAATATATTACGTTTTTAAATAATTAATATTTTGTGAATGTATTCTCTGTATCACAAAAAGTACCGACAGATTTTAAGACGTTTCTGCTGTAGTGTATACATGTTGTGGAGCAAACTCTCACCTCTGAAAGGCCACCTTTCAGCTGGGGGTCCTGGAAGTGATTTAGTGTTTTCACACCCTGGCAGAGACCTGGCAAAACTTATAGTAAGACCTGGGCACTTGAAGGTCACTTCTATAATGACGGGAAACTTAAGTTTTAATCGTGATCACAAAATAAAATCGGATTAATGTTGTAAAGCTTGCATTGATTGTCATGGCTATGTTAATCAATGAAGTTGTAATTTGATGGCCAGGTCATTTGTTGAGATCATGGACAAAAACTGCATACAAATGAGAGGAATATAATTTCGTCATCTGGAGAGGGAAATGAACCGTCTCTGAAAATGCTAATGGATTTTTACAAGTATCATCCTTGATGCCTAATCTGGCAGCAGGCATGCATATCTCTGCTGAAATCCATAAAATTCCCCTGCCATTGTAGATTTTCTAAAGCCACTGCTTTCAGTGCATGTTTTGCTATTGTATCTGCTTTGACACCCACTAAAACTGAAATGCAATAATTAAAGCCATAAAAATTTATTTCCTAATTTTTCAGACATGGTCTGGCCTTGGCCCTAAATAAAAATAGTATTCCTGTTATCGTTGTTCAATCACTATAAGACATTACTCCAAACTAAAGTCATTGTTTACACAATTAACACAGCCATCAGAACAATTAATTGTGCAGAACGGTACACTTCCAATGTTGAATGAAATTCAGCTACAATCAAACAGTTACACTAAAGGCAAAATATATTTATTAGATTCATATCTCTAGAATGTTTTACACAATGTAAAATTAAATATTCTTTATAGCATTTAAAATAACTTTTGGGTGAAAAAAAGGTGTAATAGTCTTTTCTGTTTTTTTTAATTAGCATGTTTTCCCCATTAGAAATGTAACTGTTTAGGCAAAATGCATGTGACAAAAAATCTGAGAAACCTTTGTGATCATTAATCAAGCCTTTCATTCTAATAAAACAGAAAATTTTATCCACACCATGAGGTGTATTTTTTTTTCTAAGCTGTGCACCTGGACAGAAACACAGGGAGTCCACATCTGTCTCCACAAGCTTCCTCCATGGCCTGTAGAAGGCTTATTCTGTCATATAGTTTGTATTTTTTATGTTTTTTATCTCCACGATGAGAGGAACTCAGAGAGTGGAACTGAACTTTATATCAAGCTACATTTAACCACTTTAATGCAAGTTCTTCCTGACCTTCCTCAATTTCTCTACAGTTCCAAGATCAATATGTCGCTGTCCAGCTTCTCTGTGTTGTTTTTTGTCAGTCTCTTCTTCTTCTTCTTCTTCTTCTTCTTCTTCTTCTTCTTCTTCCTCACTTCTCTTTCTGTTACCTGTGCTCGCTAAAATTCTAAATATCTATTGTTCATCTGTTCTCCTCCTTTTCAGACTAATGTAGTAATAACCACTTTATTTATTGTGCATTCATGATCTACAAATGGATGTGCCCATGATTTTGCACAACCTTGCAAATTATGACATTAGGAATAATGCATGTATTTTGCCATATTCTAATTTAAAATAAATTGAAAAATCCAGAACTTTTAATTAATTTCTTTTAAATATTTTATTTTTGTGTGTCATATATGATGTACATGTATGATGATTATGATGTTGATAATATATGGTCTTATTCATATAAGGGGAAATAACTTGATGTGATTCTTAAAACCTTAATGCATAAAATTCAATTAAAATGTTTTGCTAATAGCAATAATTGACTTTTTTTGCTGTTTATCTTTGACCTACATCATTTTGATACGAATATTTCAAAAGAGGCTGTGTTATTCAATGCAAGAGAATAATTCTTGTGTTCTGTTTGTGTTGAGATATTCAGTGTGTTTTGCATCAGTGTGATTGACATGATGAAGTACATATTAATCTGAGAAGGTCTGTGGGTGATAGAGATGTTTTGTCAAGTAAATATATATATATATATATATATATATATATATATATATATATATATATATATATATATATATATATACATAGAGAGAGAGAGAGAGAGAGAGAGAGAGAGAGAGAGAGAGAGAGAAAATTCTTTTTGTCCACATCTGTCTCCACAAGCTTCCTCCATGGCCTGTAGAAGGCTTTTATATATATATATATATATATATATATATATATATATATATATATATATATATATATATATATATATATATATATAGGTGTAAGTTTTATTATAGTGTTCATCTGATTTTTGTTTACATGTGTTTTAGGGAGGATCAACATTATCTACTGGCATAATGTCAATGTTGGTATGCTGGAAGTGCCTTATACTGGACCCAGGCCAAATTCTGAGAGATTGAAAAAATGACCTGCCCTTTTCCAAAAATAGATGCCTGAAATGTTTCTGCCAAAGGTTTATTTTACAACAGTGAGTATGTTGTAATGTATTTCATCAAATATTTAGCCTTTTTGTGCTCTGCATGCCATGAGGATATTCTGGAAGCTATTAACACTGCAATGAACAAGTAAACCATGCTTTGTGGAATTTGATTAGGCCTAAAGTAGCACTTCCTGCACTAGAATGATCTGAATTTTGACTTGATGATATTGAGAGTATCTGGATGAAACCACAGTGAATTCAAAGCATACAATAGTCTTTTTCTTTAATTTTTTCAACTACTTCTGATCAGCTGTTTCTAATTGGGAAGAACGTAAAAACACTTAAGTGAAGTGTTCCTGCTATTCTATGATGGACATTAATATGCCCTACACAATTCCACAAAGTGTTTAGATTTTTGATAATGTATGCAGACATATTCTAATTTATTTTATATTTTACAATAATTTTTTTTTATAAATAAATGTAAAATATAAAATAAATTAGCATATTTCTCCATACAGTTAAAATTGTGAGTACAGGTAGTTAAAAATCCACTAATCTTTGTAATCATGTTATACTGAAGACAACAATCACTCTAATTTCCATTTGTCTCTTGATAGCAGGCAGCTGGAGATCAAAATGTAACGATGCCCTCGGACTGCAATTAACTCACCATCTAACATTTAAAATGCTGCGATCATTGCAGCAATCTGCAATGATCAGAAAAAAGTGAATGAGTGAAGTGTGCCTGTTCATCATGCCATCACCAAATAGCCCAGTATCATGAACAGATGATTCTTCTTGTTGATAACATGTCTCCAGTGATCCAGAACTGCACAAACTGTAGCCAGGCTCAGGTCATGGAACTGAACATAGCAAAAGCCATTGTTCTGAGCTTCGTTCTGTCTGTTTTTGTTATATTTGGAGTATTGGGCAACATCTTAGTCATCCTTTCTGTGGCTTGCCACCACAGCCTTCGGACAGTCACACATTACTTTATTGTAAACCTGGCAGTGGCTGACCTACTACTGAGCTCCACTGTGCTTCCATTCTCTGCTATTTTTGAGATGCTGGGCCGCTGGGTGTTCGGCAGGGCTTTCTGCGACGTCTGGGCTGCCATGGATGTGCTTTGCTGCACAGCATCCATAATGAGCCTGTGTGTGATCTCTGTGGACCGCTACATCGGCGTTAGTTACCCTCTACGCTACCCAGCCATTGTTACTGAGAAGCGGGCATTGTTGGCACTTATGGGAATTTGGGCTCTGTCCATTACCATCTCCATTGGACCTCTATTTGGCTGGAAGGAGCCAGCACCAAAGGATGAATACGTGTGTAAAATCACAGAGGAACCTGGCTATGCTATTTTTTCTGCAGTTGGCTCTTTCTACCTCCCCCTAGTGGTTATCTTGGTTATGTATTGCCGTGTATATGTGGTGGCTCGCAGGGAGACGTACAGCCTTAGGAAAGGTCATAAGACGGAGAAGGCACACCATGCAGAAGCAGTGACACTGAGGATACACAGAGGTAACACCACTTTGGTGGAGGATGAAACGTTGAGGAGCCGCACTCACTTCACAATCCGCCTGCTAAAGTTCTCCAGGGAGAAAAAGGCTGCGAAAACCCTGGGCATTGTAGTTGGGTGTTTTATTCTTTGCTGGCTGCCCTTCTTCCTGGTTCTGCCCATTGGTGAGTGGACTTTTAACATTGTTCTTTTTTTTCTTATAAATGTAAGTTTTATCTTTATATAGTTATTCCTGTCAAATATATACTTCATAATAAAATACCCAATATAAATTATTTTCTAATGAAACGTTTGGCCTATATTTATGGGAGTTAGAAATGTATGTCTGGAATTAATAGTTACTTTTAATTTGTTTACACTGTTTGTAACATATATGTTATATTTTCACTAGTATTCTAAAGTATGTCCTCTGTAATTAGGTGTGTCTAGACATTTTACTGTACTGTATATAAATGGTATAATATATGGTAACTAAATAATTTTTTACTCAGAGATTTCTTAAATGTGAAGGGACACAAACAAACAGACAGACATATACACACACATACACAGACACACACACACACACACACACACGCACACACACACACACACACACACACACTCACACACACGCACACACACACACACGCACACACACACAAACATTCGGATGCCAAGAGTAGTCATAGGGTACTCAAAGTGACAAATAATTTTTTTTTATTAATGTCCTTGATTTCTCGTGTATAAAGGTGTTTCTGTTTATGCAATATGTTCAATGACTGTATTCATGAGGCACTAATAGCCTCAACATTTCCCTTGTTCACTAAATAATGAATGTAATACAAAGCAGAGCTCATCTGTATTCTCCACATGTGGAATGCAGCAATTGTTTTTGTCAGAAAAACAAGGTCCTTCAAGCCTTTGAAGGTCTTTCTGTTCAAGGTTACAGACAGTGGGGCCCAACATGTATAATGGGAGTCAAGCATGGGTAAATGCTGTAAATTATTTCAATCAACCATTGGAAACCCAATGAAAACAAATAACTTGCTTGACAAATACATAGCTAGTAATTTTTAAATTGAATATTTGTTTAATTTAGAACATGGGATTTTGGAACATGGGTGCAGTATTAAAGTAGTATAAAAAATATTTGTGTATACCTTCAAGAACACTTAAATATAACTTTTATTAGTAGATATCAACACAGTTGATCAAAGGGCTCCAAATGTGGCATTTTCCCACCACAGGCAAGGCAAATAAAGTAAAATAAAATATAAAGTAGATGTACAATTGTACAGATGCACATCTATACACACATTTTGTGTGAACACCATTGTTATCTAGTACTGCCTTAATCCTCCTGGGCATGGAATTCACCAGAGCTGCACATGTTGTTGCTGGGATCCTCTTATTCATAATGACATTGCGGAGCTGCTGGATGTTAGACACATGGTGCTTCTTCACCTTCTGCTGGACAATGCCCCGCAGGTGCTCATTAGGGTTCAGATCTGGAGACATACTTTGCCACTCCATCACTTTCACCTGTACTGTTACAGTACTGAAACTAAGTGTCAGGGTGTAACTGTTCTTCTTATAGTCTAGGCCATCTTTGTGGAGAGCAACAATTCTAATTCTCAAACCCTCAGAGAGTCTTTGCCATGAGGTGCCATGTTGAACATCCAGTTACATGAAGTACAGCTATTATTACTTAGAGTGCATTTACTTTTGTTGGCAGTTATTTTGACAATAATGACTGTATGTTGAGTTATTTCAGAGGAATGTAAATCTATACTGCTATATAAGCTGCACATTGACTACTCTAAAATATATACAAGATTCATTTATAAAGTATTGTCCCTTGTGAAGATACAGTACACTAAAATGTTTGCTGAAATGTGAGGGGTGTACTCACTTTTGTGAGTTTTTTGTATATTCACATACTGTATATTCATTTGTATATTTATACACATATATTTAAACTATTAAGATGTGAATTTGTTAAAAAAAAAAAGATTGTTTTTAACAATTTATCATTTATCCCTAGCAATTGTAGGTGTTTTTATTACATCAGTAAGATGAAACCAACATTTTATATAATAATATTTTCCAAATTATAACAGTAATAATAAATAATAATAATAGTTATAATATTAATGAAAATAATTATCAGTATTGTTGTTGTTGTTATCTATGTCTAACTCTAGCTAATTTTATTCCCATTCAAATTCTTATTATTAAAATTTTGTAAGAGTTAAGAGTAAATTCAGTTTATTAAAAGAAAACTTTTTTTTTTCCATCTTTAGTAAGTGCTTTATCATGGCCATAGTTGTTCCAGTCTTACCCTAAAGATATTCTCTTCTAATAACAGTTTCAGGATAATGTAGAGAATAAATTCACCCGTTATGCATTTAAAAGCACACTTGCTGCATTAGAGCAATGTGGTCAAGGGGCAGATAAGCATTTTGGAGAGCTTGAACAGAAGCTTGCAGAAATTGGAAATATAAATTCCCTAAAGCAACATTAAATGACTTTGTTACGCACTTTGTTACAGCGTTTGACTTTGATGGGTCAGTGTAAGTTCATAATCATGGTTTGCACTAACAGCTGAGCCAGTGGGTAATCTCTCCCTCTCGCTCTCTTTCTTTCCCTCTATCTCTTCCTTTCACTCTCTTGCACTGCAACTGCAAGCTAGTCAATTTTCACTGACCACTGACTTGAAAAATTAAAAGAAGTATGTGCCGTTAGTAAGTCAGGTATTGAATAGACTATGAACTCATGTTGCTTTGCATTTTGTCACGTTAATGTCTTTCGCATAGTAATTTTGTAAGTAACATTTAGAAAAACTGACTTTATAAATAATACAAAATAAATAAAGATGATTAATTTGGGTGAACAAGGTCCCTGCTGGTCTAGTGGTTAGGATGCGGCGCTCTCACCGCTGTAGTCCGGGTTCGTTCCCCGGTCAGGGAACCAACCACAGCAACTCTTAGTGCTGGTCCCAAGCCCGGATAAATCAGGAGGGTTGCGTTAGGAAGGGTATCCAACGTAAAAACATGTGCCAAATCAAACATGCGGATGATCCGCTGTGGCGACCCCTAATGGGAGAAGCCGAAAGAAAAGTAATTTGTGTGAACAAGTTGAAAATCCTACAGAACAAACTTTTTTACATTTTATTTTTGTTAAACAAACATCATTTATTATCAGAAACTGTGAAATATAAAATGACCCAAGAGAATCACTAGCAGACGTTTAAAGAAAATGGTTTATTCCTTGAGAAATATTCAATGATAAAAGTATCTTTTGAACTGGAAATTATGAAGTTAGAAGCAAATTTAACCACTGGTAATGATTTCCAAAGCCATTTTGTCTGTTATCCATGAATCACACCGATTTTAATGTGAGAATTAATTTGAATTACTATTTGATGGGTTGGAGACAGCATGTAGCCTGTTAATGTCTCTATGCCACATTTGGCTAACGAGCCAGTCATTCAAGGACAAGATTTTAATACCAGCTTATACAGAGAATGTAATGCTGTAGCAGGTTCCTTGTGACTTGATTTAGCAAATAGTGATTTAGCAGAAATGCTGGGTTATTTTGATTGAAGCTGCTGCTCTACAAGTGACTGGAGTCATGAAAGCCCAGCTGAGAAGAGCACTCTGATGCTAGGGGTGATAAGATTGATTCCATTTCATTATTACTTTTGTTTTTATAAGAATCCCCCCAGCTCCTCACCCTCTATGCAGTTCTGTTATAATGGGCCAAATAATAATGCAAAAAGTGTTTCATCTTCATTTTTCATCTTACCAAAACTTTATCAAATGCATTGTGGGCTAATGAATTTTCAACTGAGCAATTTCTAAATTTATAGCCATGTAAATTAAATTAGAGGACTGCACTCATTCAATTGTGTTCAAGAGAATCCCAGATCTTGCACCTTCAGGCAATAAAATGTCTGAAGCATGTTTGTTAGACAGAGACTCTCCCGCAACTTTCCCTGGTGCTGTCTATTTCCCTCATCTTTTATCCAGCCCACGTACACAACCCTCATGTTCACCGCTCTTAAAATGTCCTTTGAGACAGAGCAAAGCCCTTAGCCATAAAGATGGATGCTTAATTTCAAGGCTAGGTGGCTTCCTCTGACAGTTCATTTTTGTTAATGGACTAGATGGTGCACCTTTAAAAAGTCGAAAGGTGCATATAGGCTATGATGAGATGCATTTGTCCTTTTTTATTTCCCCTTCGTTGTAAATATGAATTTTGTCAATGAGATACTTTGCTGCACCACCAGTATGAGTCACCGTGGACTGTGTTTTAAAATGACAGTTAACCTTGATTAAAAAAAGGGTGCAAATAATAAAAGAGTCTAAAAAAAGATGTCTTTAATCATGAGCCATGCTGTGATAAGCCTTAGGATTTCCCATTTTCTTCTCCTCCAGCACTAATTGTAATGTATTAATCACTTTTTGTACGTAAAATTTATTTTAAGACATATATAGCCTGTCAATATGAGAATTCAGTCTGTCTTTATCAGTCAAGCATCTCAAAGCTTTGCAGCTATACTTTAACTACTTGCCAAAAACGTCAATAGTCCTAAACGTTATTTCCAATTTCTTAATTAAAATACAAAAAAAAAAATTTAAAGTCTACCTCTCTGTTGATGAAATCATTTAATCCAAATCCATGGAAGGGGACTCATTGGATACTATAGTGTTCTATAAAGGTTTGTGTGTATTAGTCGTGAATATAGTTTAAAATATGTAAATTTGTCTGTTTTCAAAGGATCCATCTTCCCGGCTTACCGGCCCTCAGACACGGTCTTCAAAATTACCTTCTGGCTTGGGTACTTCAATAGCTGTATCAACCCAATCATCTACCCGTGCTCCAGTCAAGAGTTTAAGAAAGCCTTTCTGAGCGTGCTGGGTGTTCACTGTTTGCGCCGTAGCACCAGACCTACATACCCGCTGTGCCAGGCCCATTCTACCAGCCACACACAGTCACACCTGCTTTCATTGGGCTCAGAGAGCCGCAGCGAGCCTTCACATCTCAGCCCTTCATCCTCTGTGGTCCTTTCCCGTTCACCATCATCTTCCCCAGTGGGGGGTCTAGGAGTCAGTGCTGGGGTCAGTGCTGGAGCAAAAGTGGCAGGGGTGTGCAGTAAGAACCTGCTGAGAACGTGCTGTTGTGCTGGAGACTACCCACCACGGAGAGAGGCTCCTGGATGCCATTCTCTGCCTGTTATTAAGATTCATCAACTTTCTCTTTGTGAGAATGGTGATGCTGTGTGAGCCACAGAGGTACGAAACTGCTTCAGAAAAACACATATGCCTCAGATTGTGACTAGACGCTTATTAAGATCTCAATGGATCTTTAGCAAATAATGGAGACAATGATGTGTATTCATGCAGAGTGAAGTGTTTGTGATGAATCTGACTGTTTCTCTGTGGAGATTGAAAACATGCTGTGTATCAGCAGGAAGGGGTGCCTTCAGCCAATTTGATTGATAAGCTTTGCACATTTGCACAGAAAGAAAACATCCCACTGTTTTAATGTTGAAATTCCTACAAGTGGGATACTATAAAAATTATACTGGTTTAGTTTTGTATTTGCCAATGAAGATATACTGATTATGCTAAAATACTGGTGATGATTAATTAAAGTTTTACTACCTTACCTCAATTTACTGTATTAGACGCACAAATTGATTCATGTAGGGGGAAAAGCTGTAATCATTACCAATGCAAGTGGCCATTAACATGCATGGGATTTTTATTTTTCTAATTTCCAATGAAAAGGTTTCAATAATGAGACAATGAAATATGTGGAATCAATTAAATATGCCCCAGTTTTATATCTATATTATGTTTTTAACAAAAACAATGAATAAATACTTTACTGTAAGTGCTTTATGGAAGTCAAGATTTTTACCCTAAGACTCATGTAATTGTTTGAACAAATGAGATGAAATGTTTCATGCATTGTTAATCATAATTGTCTGAGTTGCTAAACATTTGCATATGTGAAAACATGAAAACATTCTATTTCTACAAGAATTTATGACATTTAAAAACAAAGGTGTGGCTGCTTTTGTTTGTATACATGTGTGTTTGTGTTTGCATCTTTATCTATAAAGAAATATGAAAATCATGTGAAAGGTTCGGATCAGATAACAGTGACAATTCCAATACTGAATCAAAAACACTGTGAGAGAGGTTGCTCTTAAACTGGTGACCTAAAAACACTGACTTTCAATATGTAATCAGAAATTGTTTCTGAAGGGTCATTAAGATTTGTTCTTAAAGGTACTAACTAACATTAGCTTTCAATAACAAAACAACCTGTCAATTATAAATCAGATTCTAAAATCTAATTAGCTGATTTGTGCTTAATAACAATAAAATAAACACACCATTAAATGCGTCACAATAAATGAATTCTGTATTAATGTGCCAGGTTTTAAAACTAATAAATCTCTGATACTACAGCAAATGACCTGTCCAGAAAATGCCCTGATCTTTGTCTTATATATTCCTTAAGGATGCTTTACAATGAACACATTGTACAATTGCAGAATTGTTTATTGTGAGTATTGTTGATAATAAATGATTCATTTAACAGTTGAATTGAATCATATATTGTTTTTGTTGCAGTTTTTTTCATTTCTTTTTTCTTCTCTGTGTTTATAATTAAAAGGAAATAGATTCCAAAAAAATCTAAATTTTTTATATTAACATTTGTAACTGTAAAGACAAGGAATAACTGGGCCTTGTGCTGTCAGTGTTTATGCTTGCTGCAGCTAGCCACTCTTTATGTTATGTTAGCTTTTGTTATGCGTAATAAATGTATAAAAAAACATAACAAAAATAAATGCGTAAAAAAACTATTTCCTATACTGACATTCGGAATAATGATACTACATCAGTTGTGCTACTAATTTGGTCAGTTCTTTTTCTAGTTCACGTTGATTATCATTAGGTTGCTAAAGTGACACTTATGCACTGACACTTTGGCTCCTTTCCTCTTCGTGCAAAGTCAGTCCATGACAGCATGTTATTTTTGGGTAATTTCTGTCTTGTGTTTGGTTTTTATTGGATCACATTTTCTCTTGTCTTTTTCTATGGCTCTTTCTATTGACTGGTCATATGCTCAGCTGCTATGTTTATGGGAAAGGAAGGTGTGCATCCTGCTGTTTATCCCTCATGTAATCAGTGCAAATGGCACTAACTGGGCCTGAATGTGTCTATGCCTCCATATACTTCCAACCAGTCATACATTAAACAACTCACTCAGCTGCTTAGTTTTTAATGGTATAGAAGTGCATCTCCTCATTTATTCAGAGCTAACTTCACTAATAGACTGGCGTGTGCTTATCACTTAACACTGTCCTTAGCTTGCTAACAATTTCAGCTGAACACACTGCATTACCTTAAATCAGACCTACAAGACACATGTAGCCTATGGGTCACCCATAAGAGGCCCAAGAAAGGAAGGAGTACTCCCAAGAAGCAGTCCTGTATAGGAAAGAGATGGTCACCACAATCACCACCCTCGCAGGATGAGGAGCAAGTGGTGCTGAGGAACAACACATACAGGCATGTCAAAAAGAAAATACACCTTCTTGCAATTGTATGGTTTTACATAACAGCACATAATAAAAATCTACTGGTACTTTTCAGGTCTTAAAATCAGGTAAATGCATCCTCAGATGAACTACAATACATGATGCATTACACCGTGTAATTACAAATTTTCACAAAAATAAATCCAAAATGGCAAAAAAAAAGTCCTTGATTATTTGACCATTAGCAATCGTGAACAACTCTATAAAAGCTGATTTGCTGGTTTGGAGAATTCAGGTTTTGTGTCTTACATCAGCTATGATCTTAGAGAAGCAATTGTTTCTGCTTATCAATCTGGGAAGGGTTATAAGGCCATTTATAAACATCTCTTCATTCTACACTGAAGATTATCCACAAATGGAAAAAAAAACATCACAGAATTTGCTCTTCCCAGAAAATTCAACCCAAGTTCAGATTGTGCAATGCTCAGAGAATTTACAAAAAAACAAGAGTTACATCTCAGACTCTACAGGACTCAGTTAGCATGTTATATCTTAAAGTTTGTGACAGTACTATCAGAAAAAAGACTGAATAAGTATGGGTTTTTTGGAGAAAGACTCTTAAAATTGCATGTGAACAAACCACAAATCTTCTGGAACAATGTTCTTCGAACGAATTAAACTAAAGAGGACATTTTTGGGCAAAACGCCCAACGCCATATTTGGCAAAACACAAGCAAAGCGCCTCATCCTAACTGTCAAGCACGGTGGTGGAGGGGTGATGACTTTGATGATCTTTGGATGCCAAGTACACACGTTCACTCAGGTTTGTTGATTGTGGTGCTGCAGGTTGTCTTATATCCCAGAGATCAATCATCTATTTGTTACCTTCTGACTCTCCCTTTTTAGTTATGCTATCATAGCTAGTCCAGATATGTCACTTTCTTCCCAATGTGGCACAGCTAAAGATGTTGCACATAAACAGCCTAAAGATCCATGAAGTTGCAATCGCCATGAACAAATTTTGCATTTAAGTGTTCATCAGTAAACAGTTGATGACCTCAACAATAAAAAAAACTATAATGAATGGACATTTGCTATCACCCATATGAGAATCCGTTCCCATCTGAGTCTAGTTCCTCTCAAGGATTCTTCCTCATACAGTCTCAGGCTCGCCAACAGCAAATGCACAAAAGAAATGCTAAAAAAATAACAGAATCATGGTGTTAATCAAAACAATGTGAGAGACCAATAAAGTCAAACAGAAAAAGATTATTTCATGTTACATCTACTAAAGGTGGTTCTACAAGCTATCACATCACAAGGTGTACTTAGTTTGCAGCATGTCTTCTTCAATTTGGTTTTATTTTTGTAAAAACATAAAATTAAATAAAATATGTAATATGTCATGTGTTCTTTATATGAGGCTGTGATTACCTAATTCAAAGATCTGATAAAGATCAGATCATTTTCATCTCCTGATACACAAAACCAAAGAATTGAAGAACTAAAGGTAGGGCACAAAAACTGTTATATCCTTATTTATTCCACTCCATCTCTCTGCATTGGTCGGTTCTTTATTGTCTATCAATTTGTTTTATTGCCTGATGTTTGCAATTATTGTACTGTTATAATGTGTGCATACATTTGCACACGTGCACTTTATATAGTCGTGTGTGTAGGTCTGCTTAGTCTTAGTTTTGTGTTGTCTTGTGTAGATCTGTGTTTTATGAAGCACCTTGGTCTTGGAAGAATATTGTTAAATTTCACTGTTTACGTAACAAATGTATATGGATAAAATGACAATAAAGTCACTATTCTTAAATTAACTGTACTGTATGCATTTCCTTCACTTTCACTAATTCTACCCATTTGCACCAAATCCAGAGTTCTACTAGTAATCCATATATGTCTAGCAAAACCCTGGTGTCCATTTATAAAATTATAAACTTGGATAGTCAAATCTTGGGAATGCATAAAATTCATTATATCCATTTTTGGGAACTTCTGGCTTATATACTCTCAGGTGAGAAGTGGAAATAATGAGCAACCGACTGCCTAATGCCTAAGCTGCTAGCCTATTTACAAGAAATGCTGTGTGATCATAAAACTGTGCTCAGAAGCCTCATATCAGCATTCATGAAAGGCACTAACTGCCTACATCTGCCATGTTCCACCAAGAGCTGGTGCCTGTTGTGGGATCTCCCCCTTTTTTGAAGTCCCCTAAGTCATCTTTCTAAGAACCCATTCTGAATGTTGAACAGAAATGGGTTTCATTAAAAACAACCATGCTGCTAGCGATCACCTCAGCAAGAGGGATGATAAAATTGCATGGTGAGAAACCTGCTGCATATATATTGTTGCCAATTGACTCTGGTGTGACCTTGTAGGTAACCCTGGACTGCTGCCTTATGTCATCCAAATTTGTAGACAAGGTGCCTACAACTTATAAAAGGTCAATCTTTGCTCAATATGAGCCTCATAACTCTGTTTAACATTGTTCCTTTTTAGGAACTCAAGCTGCGTCGAAAAATTTTGGGAATGCACCTGTGTGTTCACGCTCTGAAATAATGTGTGTAATCAGTCAAAAATTTGACCGATGGGGTGACGTCACGACCAGGAGTATAAAAAGCATATAAATGAGGGCAGCGGCAGCTTCTGTCAGTTCACGAAGCGCTCTATGGGTTTGATTGTTAGATTGTTTGTCCAAAAAAAAATTTAATAAAAAATAAATAAATAAAAGCAAGCAAAAAATGTAAGCACAGCTTGTGTTTCGCTTGCTTGGGAGCGGAGCATGCGAAGTCAGTTTTTGAGGGAGCCGACTGTGATCACTGTGCTCACATGTCTTTGCTCCCGCTGGGCACTCTTCGAGGAGGGTGCCCTAGCTCCTTCCGGGTCTGGCCCTGCTCTTGCTGAGGCAGAATGCCGTGCCAGCTCCTGGGTTTGCAGCTGGAACTTGCAGAGGGTTTTGAGACAGGCATGTCCCTATCTCCAACCTGACCTGCTTGGTCCAGCGCTCGCTCGCAGGCTTCAGAAGCACCCCTTTCGGTGGATTCTTCCCCCTATGATGAACGCATGCAGCCCCACCTCTCTTTCTCTTATGGGGGGCACACCGAGGTGTCCAGGTCATGGGTTAGGCCTTTTTCAGCCTGCTCCTTTACCCCCAGTTCTACTGTATATTCCCACATTATGGGGCGGAAAGAACATAGTTATGAGGCGATGCCGGGTGCCGTCACTAAAGAGACCACTAGGGCCGTTGGCCCGTCTATGGTTGCCCTGGTGTCAACAGAAACCTGTGACTTACTCTGTCGGAAATGTCTGATAGAGACAGGGCCGTACTGCTGGACGACCCGCTAACCCCTTCGGCGACTCCATAAGTTCGGTGGTCGAAAGGTCTCAGGAGAATAAGAAACAGGCGGCGGCATTCGAGCGTTACCTCCTTTCCCGCTCACGTGGGCTGCTTGGTGGGCGCAGCCCTAACTGCAACTCTCCACCTCCCACTGGGAGGTGCAGAAATGCAAAGTTATGACTCACTCTCCCCCTGTGAGGGATCCTGCACGGCGTTCAGCATCGAAGCCTCGTGAGGTGACAGATCTGAGGACTGTCATCTTGAACAGGAAGACTTAGATGAAAAGGTCCCAACACTGGACTTTCTGGGGATCTGGCCATGAAGGGGCAATCTAACCTGGGTTCTCATGGAGGGGCAACCTCTCCGCACCATTAAGGTTGTTTGGAGAGATCCCTGGTTCCTATCTCCAGGCCTCGCGCTGGGAGTCCCCGTTTGTCGCTTAACGCTAAGGATGGACAGTCATGAGTGGTCGCATAAACTGCCTAGAGATGCTGGCATGCTTCCAGCACTGAAGCATTTCCTCTCCGTACGTGTTGGTCCGTACGGACAATACTGCGGTGGTCACCTACATCAACCATCAAGGAGGTCTGCCTTCATGCCCCTTGTGCAGTCTGGTGCACCAGATCCTCCTTTGGGCCCAGGGGAAACGCCTCTCTTTGAGAGCAATTTACATCCCGTGCCGGTTAAACGAGGGAGCAGACACCCTGTCAAGGCAGGGGTTGAGACCTGAGAATGGCGGCTCCACCCCGATGTGGTGGAGCAGGTTTAGGAGAAATTCGGAAGAGCCAGGGTGGATCTGTTCGCATCTCGAGGGACATCACACTGTCCCCTCTGGGTCCCCTTACTCTCCCAGCCCCGCTGGATGCCATGGTTCAGGGATCTCCTTTCCCAGCTCGGGGGTGCCATATTTCACTGCAGCTCCCGGTACGACCTAGAGTGCCTTGGTGGGACCTGGCCGTCGTTTTGGGGGCTCTGTCTGAGCCCCCCTTTGAGCCTCTAGCCGGGGCATCTTGGAGGCACCTTTCAATCAAGACCGTGTTCTTGTTGGCCATCTGCTCTATCAAGAGGGTAGGGGACCTGCAGGCCCTTTAGGTGGGCAGACATATATACAGACATATGTAATGCTGCGGGTTGGTCCACCCCACTGACCTTTGTGCGATTCTATAACCTAGACCGCAGTGCCACTCCTGGCCCCTCAGTCCTCCTCTAGCTGTGTTGACAGACACACAGTAGGCATGGACTGGTCAGTCTGGTGTGATTGAACACTCGTTCCCAAAGCTTTTTGACGTAGATTGAGTTCCTGAAAGGGAACATCTCTAGGTTACGTATGTAACCCTAGTTTCCTGAGGGAAAGAGACGCTGCATCTGTATGCCACACCTCCGGCGTCCCTGCAGCGCTTCCTTCTCCATTACAGAAGCTGCTGCTGCCCTCACTCATATGCATTTTGTACTCCTAGTCTGTCTAATTTTTGACTGATTACACACATTATTTCAAAGCGTGAACACTCCGTCTCGTAGATATGTTCATCCTGGCTGGAGTATTGTTATCATTTCAAAGCACCTGCCCTTGGCTAGGGGGGTGGAGTGAAATTATACTTTTATTAATTATAAATATAATTATAATTATAATTGTATTAATATAACAGTGTTTCTATAAATCTATAAATAATTCTGTGGGAGAGCAGATGGTTCATGGGGAGGAAAACCACTCAGGACGGGAGCAGTTCCGAACAAATTTCATACACAAAGGCACACACTCTCGCAGACACACACTCTCGCACCTTTATCTCACTTCTCTTTATGCGCTTCACCTGACCACTGCAAGAGAGAGAACATTCATTAGTATCATTCCTACGCCTTTCTGCTCCTGGCCTCGCCCTCCATTCACAAACCAGCGCTCGGCCATGCCCCCGCTGCTATGATGTTTCACTGTAAAAGTGCAGAAGGTACAGCATATATTATTATTATTATTATTATTAATAATTATTATTATTATTATTATTATATTTTTTTATTATTTATTTTTTTCAAGTATAATTAATTAATTCCTGATATTAGATGTAACATAATAAATCAGGGGTGGCCAACCCGCGGCTCGCGAGCCACATGCGGCTCTTTGGCTGGTTTCAACTACTCTTACGTTTATATCGATTTTTGTGTGTTTGATTTTTAATGTGTGTTCGCTTTGCTTAAGTTCAATACGGTATTTTTAAGACTTAAATGAGCTTGCCCCTACTGGGAAACTTTGCGGTATATCAGACCTTGGCATGAGGCCAATCATAAATTACAGCGATGCACCGAGAATTTTCGGAAATACCTAAATCACCGAAACAACACGGCAGAAACACAATTGTAATGACGCAATAAAAAAGTGCAGCCAGCACACGGTTATCTGGATAAGAGCCAACATGTCTTCGGTGTGCGGATAGCGATTTGCAAAACATGCAATGCTGAAATTTCAAGAGGGGGTGTATCTGCAAAGAGTTTCTCCAAGTCGGGTTTAATGTATCACCTGAAATCCAAACATCCCGATTGCCTTCTAAATATGAGAAGAACGCGGCGCAGAAAAGTAGTCAATCCGAGCATGCGCACTCCGTCTGTAGCGGACGTTTTTGAAAAGGCAGGAAAGTTTTCCAGTGATGGTGCCTAGGCAAAAGGCATAACACAAAAAAATTATGGATTTCACATGTGAAAGAATTGCTTCGAGTGGCAACAACGGAATACGAGGCAGATTTGAAGGGGGATTGTTCAAGGCAAGGAATGCCAAAAGTCCCACTAAGTAACATGCATAGTAAAAGAAAAACGCTATTGTAAATTATTATATTTTTGTTTGTGGACTTGGGTAAACAGAGTTTGTGTGTGTGAGACAGTGCACACAATGTTCAATGTTGAAAATGACTGGCCTGCAGTTTTAGAACTGTAGGAGTCAATTTCTGTCATTATGTTGGTATGTGACATTTACAATAAATCTGGCTGAGCAGAGGTGTGTGTGTGTGTGTGTGTGTGTGTAAGAGGAAGGGATGGGTGATGTTCATGTGTGCCCATGTGTATGATGTGGCTCTTTGCGGTAACACAGTCAAAAATGTGGCTCTCGGTCTCTGACTGGTTGGCCACCCCTATAATAGATGATTCATTAAGTTACTTTTTTTTTTTTAAATCATCCACAACATGCTCAGTATTACAATAACATTTAGATAAAGCATAGCATTAGTGTACTACAATGAATGTTAATATATCTGCTTTTGTGTGTGTCAACTGTAGTTTTAAAACATAAACTAATGGAAACATAGTACTGTGAGAATTGGTTACTGGTCCCTTGGTAGAAGGAGGTCACTTGATGTTAATGTGGGCTCAGATTTCACATTTTTCAACAAAACCTAACCTTGTTGACACTGGAGGAAATACTCTGTCTCACCATGTTAGATATGCCAGTGATTTATGTCCAAAGAGTTTTAAAACTACAAGATAGCAATTTAACAGATCAGCAGCAGTTAAATGACTTTTACTGAAAAGAAAACAAGACATAATCTATCATATTTTGTGTTTGATGGAACACTTTTTTTTAATGTGATAATGCATTTTATTTTATGTTTTTATTGCCTTTTTATTCGTGGGCAGCTGGATAGGTTTGAGAACTTTTTAAATAAGGGTGACCACACTCTTTTTAGACCACACACATGAATAACAAAAATACAATTTATATTTTCTTAATATAAAGTGTATTTTTACTACTACAGTGGGGAAAATAATTTCTCCATACAATGAAATTAACAGTCTAGAATTATAATTGAAGGTTTATTTTAACAGAAAGAGACAGAATATACATATTAAAAAAAGGTTGTAAATTAATATGTATTTGATCGAGCGAAATAAGCATTTGATCCCGTACCAACCAGCAAGAATTCTAACTCCCACAGACCCGAATTAGTCCTGTCTCTTTAAGAAAGAACTCCTAATATCAACTCATGATATGTATAAAAGACACCCATCACAAAATCAACCTCTTTTATTCAAACCTCTCCACCACAATGGGCAAGACCAAAAAGCTGTTGGGAGGAGCTTATTAATGATCTCAAGGGATCTGGGACCACAGTCACAAAGAAAGCCATTGGTAACACACCAAGGTCCTTCTGCTCAAGAATGCCCATAAACAGGCCTGTCTGAAGTTTGCCAATGAACACCTGAATCATTTACCTGACTCACCGGCAGGAGAGAAATGCTGAATATGACCCCAAGAACACTATCAAACATGGAGGAGGAAACATTCTGCTTTGGAGTTGTTTCTCTGCTAAGGGTACAGAAAGACTTCACCGCATGAATGGGGCCATCGTAGAATCTTGGATGTAGAATCTTGGATGTGAACCTCCTGGCCTCAGCCAGAACACTTGGAGATGGATCATGGATGGGTCTTCCAGCATGAGGGTCATTGCCAAAACATATAGCCAAGGCAACAATAATAAGCTTCTTATTGATGGTCTTGTAGCCCATTCCAGCCTTGGGCATGTCTACAATCTTGTCACTGAAGTCCTTTGATAGCTCTTTGGTCTTTCCCACAGTGGTGGAGAGGTTTTTAATAGAAGAGGTTGATTCTGTGATGGATGCCTTTTATACATGTCAGGAGTTGAAATGAGAAGTATAGGATTAATTTGGGTATGTGTGGGAGTCAGAATCCTTGCTGGTTGGTAGGGGATCAAATATATATTTCACTCGATCAAATACAAATTAATTTATAACCTTTTCTTATTGTTTTTTTTTTATTTTTAATATTCTGTCTCTCTCTGTTAAAATAAACATAGCATAAACATTCTAGACTGTTCATTTCTTAGTAAGGGGTAAATTCACAAAATCAGCAGGGGATTAAATAATTATTTCCCCTACTGTATTTTTAACTTATAACTTAAATGGTATAAACCACTAAATAAACGAGGCATGTTTTGGTGCAGAAAACCATTCAGTTTAGGTTCAGTTAATCTTGTCAGGGACTGCTGTGATTTATAGCCAAGCTTGAAAAGGTCTAGTTTATAGAGGTCATCAACAGCAATTTGCTGTTATTCTACCAGAGGTTAGGTCGGCATGTCCACTTCAGTATCTCTCATTTAATCTACTTGTAAACTTAGAAGCCAGCACTTTGCTCACTGTTGTCTCCACCAATTCAAGGTTGTCCATCAAGTAGGAAGAGTTAGAACGAGAGAGGGTGTGAAACGAACATAAAAAAGGCTATGGCATGATACACACCTGTGTTTTAAGATATTCTTTACTTGTCAGCATACTTTACTTGTTTTCTCTATCTTACCCTCTATTTCCTTCTCTTTTTCTTTTCTTTGAGCAGACCCTCAAAGAGTGAAAAATATACCCAGAAATGCACATTCATAAAGTGCAATAAAATGCCAGCCACTGTTCAATAGGTCTGTAATGCAATAACTGTTTAGAAGAATAAGCTTTGTCTAAAAAAGACAGAAATGCTCCCATATACAGAAATACAGAAATAATGCTCCCATATACAGGGATGATGCCATGCCTATCTGAACACAATGAATTTTGTATTCTATTCCTTCTCTCTTAGAATAAAACATATAAATCATTGTTAGTCAAATTAAGGATTCACCATTGAGGTTAACATTTCTAGAGTAAAAAAGTCAGACACAGACTCTCAACCATGTGAAAATGAAAATCAGCTGTGTTGTTTCATCAGGGCCTTCCTTCAGTTTGTCATTGGTGTGACACCCCAAGGCTGCGCAATATCTGTGCATGGGCAAACCAGTTTTCTCACGAGACCAGGATATTCAACTCTCTGTGAGATCTCATCCAAACATAGAGCACATGAGAAAAAAATTACAAAAAAAAGCTCAGAAAAATGACTGTGGCTATGCCTAATGTGAACCAATCATCCTCGAGATAGGATTATTTCCGTAATATCTTAACAGAAAATCTAGACTGAACATTTAAATCCACTGAGATGTCTTCTCCCATGAATCCCTAAAGCCAGTGGTATTACACCACCAGAGTCATTGCTTCATTTATTTTTTTTTAAATGAATGTTTCACCCCTGGCTTCCCGGTTCTCATGAATTATCATCGACATTTAGTTCCAAATAATCAAAAAACACTGCATGTCTACAATAAACAATACATCTACAATAAAAGGACACTGGACCTAGATATATTTTTTAGCTGAAGAAAATTTGGGCATATCAAGCTTAAACTGACCTTCTACACTAACTACACTACACAGTTCACTTTCACATGGCATGTACAACACGGAGACAGGGATAGTAATGTTTCAAACATTAGTTTGTGCTGAGTGGAGCATGAAAAAAGAAAAAGCAAGTAATTTTATTAACTTTGAAAATGGCATGGCTATTAAAGGTGTGTGTGAGATTATAGCATTTCATGCTCGGAACAATTTCTCATTCACTGTTATAAATGCAGAAGCATATGGCAGCAAATACATCTTATCATTGCAGCATCTATATCAAAGGTATATTGTCTAACAAAATAAAGTTTTTTGACAAATGCAGAAAAGCTCAAATTGAATTTTTTTTGTAACGTAAAAAGTCACATAATGGTAAAACATATTCAATAATTTTTGACCTTGTCATATAGCAAACAAACAATTTTAACATTCATTTTCAGGAAAAGAAAGAAAGAAACTACACACCCTTTTAGAATGGGGGATATGACTGTGCTTTAATTAACCAATTGCATTCAAGCTTATTTTTAAATGTAGTTATAATATTGATAATTTAATTATAAATAACCCTAAATAATGATCAGCTGTTTCTGTAGGATTTTCTTTAATTTTATTCTTTCTTTTTGATGGCAGAAGAGCTTAATGATGCATAAATAATGCAGAGGAGCCAAAGTGCTTATGATGTATGTGATCTATTTGTCAAAATGTTCAGAATAGGGATGTTAAAAAATTCCAAAACATTTGATTGTACCATGATTTAAAAAACATGAATCCTTATTAGGGAGGCTAGCAGGAGCATTTTCAGCATTGGCCACAACGTTTTGGGCATCTTTTTTGTGTCTTCTAATTCTAAAATATTTTTTGGACCAAAAAAATTATACCTTTCTAAAGCATGGCTATGACAGATTTATTTTCTTCAGCTGGGACTGGGACTGGGACTGGATAGCATGGATAAATACTAATCTATTTATCAATCTATCTATATAAAGTACCACTTTAGCAGTGTTATGTGAACTTTTATATGAATCGTGTACAAAAATGATATTTATATAACCAAAACCAATAAAAAACAGCAAAACTGAATAAAAAATAAAAAATATATTTGAGTAAACACATTAAATAACACACTTAAAAAAAGACAACGAGCAACAGCAACATCAACAACAACAATAATATTATTATAGTTGTTATTGTTATTTAATAATTGTATTATTATTATTATTATTATTATTATTATTATTATTATTATTGTTGTTGTTGTTGTTGTTGTTGTTGTTGTTGTTGTGGTGGTGGTGGTGGTTGTTGATTATGTTGTTATTATATTATTATTATTGTACTTTAACCCAGAAGCACAAATATATTCACAGCAATATTCATGACCTCTATCTAAAATCTGTATAATTTTATCATAATATAGGTCATAATAAAAATACTGGTAACAGCAAAATTGTTTATCTTTAGCAATGGAATACGCTCTTAATGATGTATGAGAATGCAATTTGCAGGACAATTCTCTTGCATTAAAATCACAGAAAATGTTGCTGCCAGTTTGGGAAAATGAACCAAATCATGCATTAAAAAACTGTTGAGCTTATTTCATACTTTTGTATCTATACCTACCCATCTAGCCCTACTTCATAGCATCTATGAAGTTGAAACCAGATATTTACATACACTTCAGAAAAAAACACAAAAACTTTTATTTCTTTACTGTCATACATTAAACCAGAGTAAACTTTTTCTGTTTTAAATCAATAAATATTAACATATTTTTTGCATTTGTTAAATGTCAGAATCGAGCAAGGGAGAATTTTTATGTGATGAAAGCCTTTACTTTCATCAAAGTCAGAAGTATACATACACTAAGTTTATCGTGCCTTTAAACAAAGAAAAAACTCCAGATGATTCCATTCTGAGGTTATGAAGCCTCTGATAGGTTATATTGATTCCATTTGAGTTAATTGTTGGCACACCTGTGGATGCATATAAAGGCACACCTTAAACACAGAGCCTCTTTCTTTGACATCATGGAAAAATCAAGAGAAATCCACCAAGACATCAGAAAAAGAATTGTTGACCTCCACAAGTATGGCTCATCCTTAGGTGCAATTTCCAGATGCCTGAAAGTCCCACGTTCATCCGTTCAGACAATAATACGCAAGTATAAAAAACATAGGAATGTACAACCATCATACCGCTCAGGAAGGAGACAGATTCTGAGTCCCAGAGAGGAACATTTTTTGTTTGCGAAATGTGCAATTCAACCCCAGGACAACAGCAAAAGATCTTGTAAAGATGCTGGCTGAAACTGGTAAGACAGTGTCATTATCCACAGTAAAACGAATACTGTACCGCCATGAGCTGAAAGGTTACTCTGGAAGGAGAAAGCCTTTACTTCAAAACCACCATAAAAAGCCAGACTACAGCTTGCAACTGCACATGAGGGAAAAAATCTTAATTTCTGGAGACATGTCCTGTGGTCTGACGAAACAAAAATTTAACTGTTCGGCCATAATGATAAACAGTATATTTGGAGGAAAAAGGGCAAAGCTTTGAAGCCTCAGAACACCATCCCAACTGTCAAGTATGGGGGTGGTAAGATAATGTTTTGGGGCTGCTTTGCTGCAGAAGGGACTGGTGCACTTTACAAAATTGATGGCATCATGAGAAAAGAAAATGATGTGGATATATTAAAGCATCTGAACATCTGAAGACATCAGCCAGGAAGTTAAAGCTTGGCGCAAATGGGTCTTCCAAATGGACAATGACCCCAAGCATACCTCCAAATTAGTTACAAAGTGGCTTAAGGACAACAAAGTCAAGGTATTAGAGTGGCCATCACAAAGCCCTGATCTCAATCCCATAGAAAATTTGTGGGCGGCACTGAAAAGGCGAGTGCGAGCAAGAAGGCCTACAAACCTGACCCAGTTACACCAGTTCTGTCAAGAGGAGTGGGCCAAAATTCCAGCAAACTATTGTAGAAAGCTTGTGGAAGGATACCCAAAATGTTTGCCCCAAGTGAAACATTTTCGGGGCAATTCCACCAAATACTAAGGAAGTGTATTGTATACTTCTGACTTTGATGAAAGTGATAATAAAAAATACATAAAAATTCTCCCTCGCTTGATTCTGACATTTAACAAATGCAAAAAATATGTTAATATTTCTTGATTTAAAACAGAAAAAGTTTACTCTGATTTAATGTATGACAGTTTCAGGAATTCCCCTGCCACGCCCCTTCGGCGGCTGTCAAACTTCGGGTTTCCCCAAAGCACCTCGCTCCTTCTTCCATTCCTGCTTCCGCCTCGATATCCGCCACGTAACAGAATAACGTACCCCTGAAAAGGAATATACGGACAGAAAAAAGGAAAAGAAAAAAACAAAGGAAAAGAAGGACAACAAGAAGAAGGGGGACATGATCGGATTAACGCCGTGGTCCCGGCGCGAACCGAACCTTGGAGGTCGGGTTCGCTCGGCCGCGATCAAGCGGCAGCCAAGCTCCGCCTCCGGGAAAACCCGGAAGCCCACAGCCGTTTCTCGGTCATGCTCGGCAGTGCCACACCCCCTCGATGACATCACAGGACCCCCGGCTTGCTTCTCTGGCAACAGAGCTGAATGGAGGGGATTTTTACAGAGCGTGGGTCGATACGTGGAGTTGAATCCAGCTAGTTATCCCACAGAAGAAGCGAAGATCGCGCTCCACATGTCTCTGCTGACTGAGGAATCTCTCCTTGCCAGAGAGCTGTGGAGCATGACTGAAGGCGAAGTCAGCTCATGCGCCAGGTTCCTCCAGCTTCTCACCAGGGAACTCGGGATAACCACGGCTGATCTCCGTCTCCTCGCCCCCACTTCCGAGAGCGCCGTTCCGCAGCAGAGCTCCCAGGAGGTCACTGCGCTGCTCCCGCGCAGCTCCGCTCGAGGTCCCCAAGGAGAGCTTAGCTCCGCTCCAGGTCCCCAAGGAGAGCTCAGCTCTGCGCCAGGTCTCCAAGGAGAGCTCTTCTCCATTCCTGTGCATCCAGAGCGGCTCCGAGAGCTCTTCTCAGTTCCAGAGCGGCCCTGAGTGCTCTTCTCAGTTCCAGGGCATCCAGAGAGTCCCCAAGAGCTCCGTTCCACTCCAGAGAGTCCCAGAGAGCTCCGCTTCGCGCCAGAGTCCTGAAAGGAGCTCGGCTTCATCCAAGGACCTCCAGGAGAGCTCGGCTTCGTCCCAGGACCTCCAGGCAAGCTCCTCTCCCCTCCAGGGTCTCCAGGCGAGCTCCTCTCCGCTCCAGGGTCTCCAGGCAGCTTCCTCTCTGCTCCAGGGTCTCCAGGCGGCTTCCTCTCCGCTCCTAGGCTTCCAGGAGAGCTCCTCTTCGCTCCAGGTCCCTGAGGAGAGCGCGGTTCCGTCCCAGGACTTCCGGGAAAGTTCCGCTCCGCTCCAGGGTCTCAAGGAGAGCTCGGTTCCGCTCCAGGGTCTCAAGGAGAGCTCGGTTCCGCTCCAGTGTCCCAAGGAGAGCCCGGTTCCGCGCCAGCACATCCCCGAAAACACCTCTTCACCCAATGGGATCCCGGAACACTCAACTCACCTCCGAGACTGCAAAAGAGAAGTCGTCCCGTTGCCCCTGGGCTCCCCCGAAGGCGACGGCTCGCCCCACAGTCTCCCTGAAGGTGACGCCACCTCTCGGAGCTCCGCTTCACCCTAGGGATCCCTAAAGCTCTCAACTCGGCTCCTAGACTGCGAAAGGGACGTCGAAACGCTGCCCCTGGCTTCATCTAAAGGCGACGGCTCGCCCCACAGTCTCCCAAAAGGTGACGGCTCACCCCACCAGCACTCAGAAGGCGAAGCCATGTCACAGACCTCCTCATTGTCCAAGGGGTCCCCAGAGCACTCACCTCAGCTCCGGGACTGCGAAAGGGACGTCGAACCTCTGCCCCGGGCTGCATCCAAAGGCAACGGCTCGCCCCACAGTCTCCCAAAAGGTGACGGCTCGCCCCACAGGCACTCAGACGGCGACATCTCGCTCATGAGCTCCTCCCTCGGTGACGGCTCGCCTCAGACCCCCTCTCATGGCGTCATCCTGTTCCGGGTCCCCACTTTGCTCAGCCTCGGGTCGTCGCCAGGGACGTCAGGGGCGTCTTCCAGTTCCAGGCCTCTGTGGTGGGCGTCTCTCCGCTCCCAGTCTCCATCGAGGGCGTCAGCCTGCTCTAGAGCCCCGTGGAGAAGGTCTCTCCGCCTCCTGTCTCCGCCGAGGGCGTCGATCCGCTCCAGGTCTCCAGGGGGGTCGTCTCTCCGCCTCCTGTCTCCACCGAGGGTGTCATCCTACTCCAAGGCTCCGTGGAGGTTGTCGCGCCGCCTCCGGTCTGCGCCAAGGACTTCTCCCTGCTCCTGGTCTCCAAGTTGGGCTGTGCTTCTTTCCGGGGCCCCGGATTTTAAGTCGTGGGGTCGAGGGGTGGTCTCTTCGTCTCAGACCATTCCTGGATGTTCCTGGCTCCGTGGCGGTTCCGGCCAGGTCCCCTTCGACCCTGTGAGATTGGTGGGGCCCTCCTCCGAGTGCCCTGGCCCACCGGGCATGCTGTGGGTTCGGGGCGTTAGGTGCCACCCCTTCCCCTGCCACGCCCCTTTGGGCTCCTATAAAAACCCCATATTCACCCACACTCCCGGTCCGTTATTGTAGGTTCATGGTGGTATGTGTTCGTATGTATGCTGCTCCCGCTACATACCTTCTCCTCCCAGACTCCTCGCTCACTCCACGGCTGCGTTTACCTTCCCCAGCGCACCTCGGACTACCGACGCTTCTCCGTCGCTTCCTCGGTGCCGCACTTCCTCCATAACGCACTGTGGATGTTATTGCTGGACTGACGTTTGCCGGATTATCCCGATCTACGCGGGTATTTTGTGTTGTCTCTGCCTTTTTGTTTAAATAAACAAGGGTGCTTCCATTCCTGCTTCCGCCTCCATATCCACCGCGTAACAGACAGTAAAGAAATAAAAGTTTTTGTGTTTTTTTCTGAAGTGTATGTAAATATCTGGTTTCAACTGTATATCTGCAAGAACATTAAAGGTTAAATATGAAACTCCATATAACACAGGACAAAAGCTGATCTGTAACTATAATTAATAATTGTACTTATTGTAGTTTCTTTGAGAAAGAGTTTCCAAAAAGTTAGAAGGCTTGTTTAGTTCAGTTCATAACTAAACAAACCTTCTAACTTTTTGGAAACTCTGATTGAACAAAGTGAACAGAAAAGGCCTACTGTCATGGTGTCATTTATCAGACAGTCAGATACACAGGTGGTAAATGGTTTATGAACAGTCAAATCCTGGGTACAGTCCTATGTGCTGCCCCTTAGAAATATGCACCCTCATCTTAGTAAATAGCGAAAATCCATTTCTGTCTGACAAGCATAGACGGGTACAGATGCAGTGATTGTGAGCTATATTTGTTGCCATAGTTCATAGTGGAGTGTAAAAGAGTGAAAAAATAGTCTCTCTCCTAAGCTTTCTTCTGCAGCATGTACATCGTCAACATTTTGTCAATAAAGATTTGCCCCTCTCTTTGCAAATAGATCACAAGAAGTCACAACAATAAATCCCACCTGAATTTAACAATAGTGCACAGAATGGGCTACAAACATCATGTCCATGTGTACAGTTCAGGCTGGTTGAAACAGTGCCTTTAACTAATAAATGTTTTTCTGGCATTTCATGGCACATACATTTCTTTGATACCCTTTAAAGGACATATACACCCCATAGAGTATCTGACCTTTTGCCTTTTCTTTATCTTTTTATAGCTGGTTGCAGAAATGCACAGTTCCAGTAGGACAATGGACCACATGCAGGGCACATGCAATCACAGAATTTTTCCAGAGAAATTACAGGAAGTCTTCATTTCTCTAGTATACTGCACAGTGTTCAGATATTAAACAAATCAGGTGATTCTGCAATGTAATGTCTGTCCAATTTTTAACACAGTGCCTTAACACTTTATTATGGCTATGAGTACTGCTTTGTAGTCACTTCCAAAAATAGATCATCATGCTATAATACATAGGCCATGATCCAGACCCTGGAAATCATAAAGCTAAAATCGTTAGTCCTGTTAATTGTCAATATTTTGTGCTTACATGTTCAGTACTCATGTGTATAAGCCTGTGAAGTGGTAGTACTCAAACAGTGACTCAGCAGTTTCAACAGCTACATGAAGTTCATTCCACTATGTTGATACCAGTACAGAAAATGTTTAATGCATGTGTTTTGAGAATTGGTGTCTTGCTATGCTGGCTAGTTCAAAGAGAACATGGTGCAGAATGATACATCTTTTCAGGTAGATGCTGCGGCTACAGGGATCCAGTGGGGGGAACAGAGCAATAAGATGATGTATTTCAATTTCAAATTGAGGTGACTGAAAACAAGAAATATAGCTGTAATCAGGATCAGTTGCAGACATCTGGTAGCTAGTTACATTATTGCATTTCAGACATAGCAATGAACAAGCGCTTGAGTGGTCTCATAAAAGTCCATGTCAGGGCAGCAAGATAAGCATAAAACAATAGCAGGTACAATAGTAGGTTGTACAGAAACAAAAGGTTTAATGTATTGGTCTACAGTACATTCAATTCTGTTTTATATAACCATCCTGCATAACACATCCACCACTTTGCAGAATCCAACTCCAATAAATTAATGCTTTTGTGAAAGCTAAAGAATGTGTAAACTGAGAAATGTGCATATGTACCAAGTTGTACTTGTGCATTGATTTGAAGTGGAGGTTTAAATTTTTTCATGTTAAGTACCTCTCGAGACAAAAACTTCGATTGGCCACTTATAACGTAATAGAGCATTTATTGGCTATTGTCCGAAAGGCTATATCCAACATAATATTATGCTTTGAGAATTTGCACATTTTGTTCAAGCATTATAGCAGGACCTACCAGTTGACTAGTAATTTAACCAACATACAAAAAAAAGATTCTTTTCCAATTACAAATAAAAAATAAAAGCAATGCAGAAATTATGTTGTGCTATGCTAGTCAATTGGAACAGTGTAAATGACCACTCTAATTCTCATAGCAAAATACTAGGTGTATTATATTCCATCTAACATATGTAATTGCAAATTATGTGCCATGCAAATGATTTTAATTGCAACTGTCAAAAGTTTTGATCTTTGTATTTATTTTTTTTTTGCTATCAATAAAAATATCATCTACTGAATTTACTGAAGGGGTTCAGTAGATTCTGGACTAATTTTCAAAACTGCAAAATTGGGCTGTTCAGATATTTCCCAAGTACCTGAGGGCAGTCATATATGTGAAATTAAATAACAGATATGATCTAAAAGATTAAGATTTTCATCTTTAATATTTGTGTTTTTGCATCTGAACCAAGTGAATGTGTTGGAAATAGTTCTCAGATAATATAACACAATTATAATTGCTCATTTTTTTAATGCTTAGTACAATTTACATCCATTTTAGTTAAGAATGTTTAGAAGAACTTAAGGATTTCCCCTCTTTAGTGGTTTCCAGCTCTTTTGAATTTGCCTCTTCTCACTGTTAACCTTTTGTATGTAGCCACATAATTTTAGATAATTCTGTGTTATTGTTGTACATATTTAGTTTGCTTCCATATTTCTTTACATTTGTCTACAATCATTAGTTAAAAAAGAAACTTGCAATTGCAAAATTGGTAAATTGACTGTTGGACCACCATCATATGCTGCAATCATATAAATGCTGTCTGTGAAACTGCAGCACAGGTAACATTTATAAACAGGCCCTTACACTTATTCTTTAAACAACTAATCCTGCCAGTGCTTTATTTTGTTCATTCAAGACTGTATTAATGATTTTAAGTCTTCTTCTGCAATACCCCAGTGGTGGACTTCTCACAGAAGTATGATGCCCCCAAGAGTCAAAGCATGACATTGCATGAATTATTTCTTTGTAAATATTCAAATACCCGTCCCTGTAAGATTGAATAATTTTATTTGTAGTATTGCAATATATTTTGTAATACATTTTCTTTTATACTTTTTTAATACATTATAATTCAAATAAAATCTGGCATATTTCAAATGGTTTTCTGTGCAGGTTCTTTAAAATTTACATACATTGTTTAAATAATGATCAGCAGCTACGCTAATTCCTCTCCACTGCTTATCTTTTTCTACCCATCCAGAAGCATCCCGAGGTTGCTCCTGCTCAGGTTGTCCCACCTCATGAAGATTATGGACCTTCAAAGAGTAGATGACGATTCCCGCAAACATCTCGAACCATCTAGAGACGTACCAGCGCCAATTGGATCCCACTTGAGGAGTTGGTGTTGGATCTATAATGGTCTCAGATGTTTAGCTATTTTATGAGATGCTCAAAAGCTTCTGGCTCCACAACGTCAACTGACTGTATAAGACTATAGAAAAGACTTTACTCTTAATATGACACTCCGGCGCTTATGGCAGGATTGTTCATCAAGTAGAAAAACACGTGAATCCCTTTAATTAGTAAGTTCTATAAAGCTGCTTTGAGACCATGTCCATTGTGAAAAGCGCTATAGAAATAAACTTAAACTTGAATTTTGTGCTATGTGTATTTACAGAGATGGTCGATTTCATTTATATAAAATAACAGATTTATAAAACTAAATAAATCATTCATATCCTACATTATTAAAGTTTATTTAAAAGGAATTGAATAGAATACAGACTTGTTTTTTTTGTTTAGTTTTTAATACTTAAAATCATTTCAATTAACACATATGGAAAGCAAAGCTTTCTGAGTGAGAAAAGAAAACCTTTGCAAATCCAAGTAGCCTATAAAACATAACTGTCAACAATTTTATACCTTCAATAATGCATGACAGGGTAACAATTCATAAAAAAAAAAAACAACACGAAAATATTCTCTCTTCTGCAGTCCACAACTAGTGGAGCTTTAAATGCTTCAAAGTGCAAAGCATAGAATCATTGTATTTGTGTGGTACTGGCCAACTTGCTGCACCACAATCCTACATACCCATGTTGGGAATACTATAAGAGGACTGTAAACATCAGCAAGCAACAGGTAATGCAGTACATTGTGATTTAAGGATATTAAGCACTGATGTAGGTCTTCATAGAATTCTCTGACCTTTTAATGCTACCACAGATGAAGGATTCTGCTCAGTATCATATCTGTGACCTTTAACCAGTAAAATCTTTTTACAATAGATGGAATGAAGCAGAAGGACAAACTCTGTACACATTTTTACCATGAGAAATTCTTAGGTCTTTATAACAATACTCACAGACAGTCAAGAACCATCTAATAAACAAGCAGGCAAGTGAATGTGATAAAGAAATTTAAAGTAAAATCCTTTTAACCAGTTAAACTGAACCAACACCATATCTCAACAGGATCAATTCTATACATGCCAGATGATATGCAATCACAATGGTCGCTAAAAAACCACAAAATGACCAAACAGTAAAGATCTAAAGGATAATGAGCTGTAAAGGATAGAGAGGGCTTGGTGACTACTGGTGGTTAGATGCTAAAAGCTCTGGCATAGTTGGAGAAGCAGTCTGTTTAGGCTATTACAAAACATCATTGCAACATAAATAGCACCACAACAAGCCTGTCATAAAGCAGCAAACCTTTATTTCAGGGGTTAAAAGACTGTTGCCAGGATACCTTACTCATGGACAACTAGAGATGTGGAACTGGGGGAATTTAACAGGGAAAATGTGATACAAAGGGATCCATATTCTTTTATTTCAGTCAAGCTTTGTTCTTTTTTTTTTTGCATCAGTGTCAGGAATCCCCTACTATTCAGAGGACATCAATAGTCTAACCCTAAATATGATGAAACTTAAAGACGAAAAAGTATATATGGCATTACTGTTATTAAATTAATGCCAACAAAGAGTATAAAAAAGTGAATTATGCTGCAGCACAAAAACATCAATCTGAAATGAAGACACCAGGACAACACACCAATTCAATTAAAATGGGACATTTTCCCAAAAGTAAACCAGTGTTTTAATAATGCAAAACAAAAAAAAAGGACATATGGTCAATTCTGATTTACGTGTAACAATAAAATAATACAAGTTCTGTTTAGATTCACATTACTCTTCCTACAAGGAAAAAAAAAACAAAAAAAAAAACAAAATGGTGAAAATACACAACAATGCCCTGACTATGTTTCTACATAAATGAAATACTGACAATGTTGTCATATTGACTGTGGGGGGCTGGTAGGGATCTCAGTGGTAGGAGTGATAACTAGAGCACACGCCCGTGGTTCCCTGCCACCCCCTTTCTTTCAGGACTGTGGAAGTGCGTTCTTTAACCCAGGCTGGTGATGTTTGCTCTACCACCAGGGGGGGCTACAATACGCTGAGTGGTGCGGCGAGGAACGTTATCATCAATTTGCGCTCCTGTGAGATACAAGATTTAAGAAAAAGATTAGGATTTTCTGATGTAGAATAAGCAGGAAAGTTTAGTCGTTACAAGACAATCAGGCAGTGCTGTTTAGATGTAGCCAAAATTAACATTTGAAATCATATTGAAATATTTGATGGTACCAACTTTTTCTTAATTAACAAATTATTTGTTGACATGTCAAACTGTCAGTTTCTAGAGCAGAGTGCACATATTTCTACTATTAAACAGAGATTTTTGTCATACAGATCAATTGAAGTACAATATCATATAGTACATGTCTAATTATTACTACTTAACTGATGTCCCACAGTTGAATGCTAAAACTCCAGTTTTTAAAAAGTCCAGTGATTTACTGTTAGTTGGTCTTTAAAACATCTTGCCTTAAATAATTTTTAATACCCGAATAGTATATATAAAAAAAAAAAAAAAAAAAAAAAATCATACAGAGCCTGTTACTGACCGGACAGACTGAATCCAGACTGATGCAGATTACGGATAGGTTGAGCGGTGTGCTTGGTTGGAGAGGTCTTGTTAGAGGTCACAGGGTTCATTATTTTAGGTGTCACAGTGACCTCACATACTGGACCATCGTAAAGGCCACGTGGGACACCACGTAGCTCAGCAAGCTAAAGACAAAGAATACAATCTGAAACCAACTGATGTTATATAAGAATGAATGCTTCTGAACAGCGGATGAGTTATTCTTTAATTGAAAATGTCTAGTCATAAAAAGTCACGTTTCAATATTGGGCTGCATTGTTTTGATCAGTATTATTTATGATTATTGTATTATATTATCTAATCCATGTTTTTACTAATTAAAGCTCCTAAAGACAGGTTAAAGCCATTATGTATTTAATATAATGCATTTAATATATATTAGAAATAAAACACTGAAAGCTTACTTTCATAGTAATAAGCAATATATATAACTTCAATAGCTATAATAGCTATTATAGCTATAATCAAAGTGTGCAAAACATGTAGAGACATCCAAGAAAACTCGAAACTAAACACTATATAATGGGCCTAGACCCTTACCAAACTGTTTTATTTCCGCATTCCAGTTCCTAGAGATAAATGACAAATATCTAAATTATAACAATGAAAACTATTGTAAGTATGGAAAAAGTCAGGCATTAAAATAATTAAGAAAGAAAAAAGAACATTGAATACAGTGTTGTTTTGAAAAGACTAACTTTTGAACATAATGCTGTTTGATGTAAATATGCATAAAACCCTGGATACACACTCACCTTACTACGAGCCTTTATCCTCTTGTACACATAGTCAGGGAAAGTTTTGTGGGTTATGTAACGTCCTGATCCCTCAGTAGTGTGGAGGTTTCCATCCTCCAGAACAATCTTACCTTGACTGATCACCACTAAGGGAGCACCACGCACCTCCAAACCCTCAAAGATATTATATTCAACTGCCTGTAGAGAGCACAATAGAAGTTTTATGCCGTTTACCAGTCACATGCAGTATTTGAAGCGAGTTCGCAAAAATCATCTAGATTTGTAGTTAATTATTGCAGTTTTTTTTTACCCTAATTTATGTTTTAAAAAAAGATATAATAAAGACATATTACTTAAGACACAACAGCTAATGTGAAATAATTAGTTTTTCCCCAACAAACATACATCAGGAAGACATACAGTTATTTATAATTACTGTTAATTTATAATTTCATTAATAAACTCGATTACTGTTAGCTCCATAAATTATATTGTACTGCATTGCATAAGGCACTATATTTTATTAAGGACTGTTCAGAGGATATAAAAATCACTACAGCTGCTGTTGCCAGGCTGAATAAGCAGAGACATCAGGCACACAGAATTAAATCAAACACAGAACCATACCCATTGTTTGTATTACATTTAGGAATTAGAGGCTCTATGCTTAAATACCTTGATACATTTTCCAAAAGAATATGCATAATAATTATAATGTAAAATTATTCTCCCAATACTATGTGGTTTGATGTTGGTGGAAAGTGATGTCTGAATTAAAATCTATGGCCATAGCATATCTTTTACATAATTTTATACATCAACATGAATGTCATGTGGATAGAGCATTCCGGAAGATCGACCATTATTCGATATGACTGGTGCATCATAGATTGTGTGTGCACGTGCATGCTCCCACCAGGTTGTGGCTCTTGGCAGAGATGATCTTAGTGGCATCGGGATCCCACAGAACCAAGTCAGCATCAGAGCCCACAGCGATGCGGCCCTTACGTGGATACATGTTAAAAATCTTGGCTGCGTTGGTGCTGGTCACAGCCACAAACTGATTCTCATCCATCTTTCCAGTCACCTGAGAAGAGCAGTGTTAGTCTTCTTTAAGGAAAAAATAACTAGATACAGTAGACACAGTATGCCTGTAAAAATGAATACCAATAACAGTGATAAACTATGAAACGCAAAGTGTGTCTCTGCCATTAAATTGCCACTGTAACCTACATACATAGGCCTACTAATTGAAATCAATCAAGATCAGCTCTATACCTGAAAAACTTATTTTTATTAGAAAATATGCAAAATAAAAAATTGCTTGTACTATAAAATTTTTATAAAGTATGAGCTTTTGCTTTTAAGGTGATGTCACTTGTTACTTATTTGATTAAGGTACAATTTACACTCAGCCAGTCTTGGCATATAATAATGATCTAAAAATAAAAACCCTTTATTACAGTTACTCTAAAGGTTTAAAAATCCGCCCCTAGTTAAGCAGCTGCTCAGGCGGATTCTTACCAACTAAATTGAAATACTAGTTGCCAGTTTTAGTTGCCAGCACCATCTGCTGTCAGGTATAAGAAATGCATTTACTTAATACAGTCCAATGTAGTCAGGACAAAATAAATCCACCAGAAATAAAAACAATTGACCAGAGTATCTCATGTACAGCCCCTCCCAGCAATTTGCACCCAGTTCACGAGTATTAAAAAAAAGCATAGCTGCCTCAATAAAACCTACACTTGTGTAATGTATCTATCTTTAGAGATTGTCTGGCAGTAATAAACTGCATAAAATTTGGAATAATCAAATTCAGTTAAACAATTGTTGAAATACAACTATAAGTGCTCACCACACACTTGTCCCAGATGATGGACATCCTCTCCTCAGTGCCATTGGTTCCCTCTGGGATGAGAGTGAAGTTATCTTTGCCCACAGCACGTTGAGAGGTGTTAAAGGTGCAGTGAGCACTTCCAGTTACCTGCAGATCACCGCTGTGTATCAAACAGGCAAGCACCCAAAACACAGAAAAGTTACAGAATAGATAGCCAATATGCAACCAACATTGACTGTAGTGGAATTGGACTTAGAATGATCTAAAATATGTGTAAGAATTGTGTAAGAAAGCACATTAAACTGCATTTAATTCACCCCAAGCTAAAGAAACATGCTTTAGGTAAGGTAAACTAAAAAATGTTAATACTTTCTAAACACTGGACCATGTACTGGCTCAAAATAGTGTACAAACATCTATATGTGTGATGTCAGAGAAACAGGGTATGTGCAGCAGAAATACCATGAGAGCAGAGAGTTGAGATAGTCAGGGGTGGTGGGGTCTGGGCTCAGAGGAGGAGATGTCACGTAGGCAGCAGCTTTGGCCCAGTTCTTGCTCCAGTAGTGAGTACCGTCAGTGCCCAGACTTGCAGAGATAGGCTCCCCGTACACCACAGTACCTGATGTACAAAGAAATAAAAATAATAGTTTCGAGAATTAGCATAGACTCAAGTCAAAAAAAAATTAAGCTGACCATTCTGTGACCTTACTCTATAATTGGTAGAAATTTCAACATATCGATATTCAAGTGTAATTCACAATTTTTTTTTTTGCCTTGACTAAACAACTCACCTTTTTTCCTAGCCTGAGCAATGACATCAGCAGCACTCTTGCTCATCACCTTGGTAATGTACAATGGACAATTGGTTTGATTGGCCACTGTCACTGCACGATTGACTGCCTCAGCTTCCACCTATAAAACAGCACAAACCTTTTGTATGACTTTTAAGATGAAGTACAATGAAAGCTCCCGTCTAAATAATAACTGTGCTGTACAAAGACCACTTTAATATACTGATCCCAGGCACAATATTGTAATAATAATACTATTATAAAAAATAAAAAAACCCTTACTTCTTCTGGGCGACTTAGAACATGACCTTCTGGACCAGTGATGCCTAATTCCAGGATCCTTTTCTGCTCCTAAAATTTTTTTTACCAACACCATTAGTGCAGAAACCAGCAAAAGAAAGTATGATTGGTAATGCATGCAGTTACAGAAGAAGAGGAAAATTATATAAGGTTACCTCAGCAATAATATCCCCATTCTCAGCATGTACTTGGGCGATGGCTCCCAGGTCTCGAATCACACTGAACACCTCATACATCTGCATAGGAAGCAAAACACATCACATTGTTTTTATTGATACCAAGCTCTATAATCCCCAAATCTCTTCTTTTGTACAAACATATGTGTTATTTCCCATATAGTGACAAATGTACAGTGTGCGTTACCCCATATTTATACCCCAAGAGAAAAAGGAGGTTCTGAAAACTGAGAGAGTTTCAGTTTTTAAATCAAGTAGATGAATTTTATGAAGGTTGCCAATAATTCTGAAGTTAACCGTACCATTATGCACATTACAACAGTAATATTCGATATTTAGTGCTTACCGCTACGAAATAGGAACAGGGTAAGAAGGCAAGGATGTCAGTTGAATAGAGGGATAACAACTTTTCAGAAGTGCTCTATTTCTGCTGGTGTGGTTTCCCCACATACAAAATGGAAATGTATACATTGCGGTGATAATAGCACTCATTTATGACATTAAATAATTTTTTATGTATTAATTTTTTTGGAAACCAACTAAACAAAAGATAAATGAAAGCTGCCGAATCCAAACATGTTCTCACACATATACAAAAGTTATTTTTGTCGGCGAAAGGTCTGACAGCTAAATGTTTTGCTTGCTGGTTGCTTTGCATACATTGCATTAAAACTTATTGTACTGGGAACTGTTCTCATATAAGTTTAAGGCTACATTCTTTTGTCATTTTTCCACATAATCTTTTTTGTTTACACAAACATCGCCCGCGCGTATCGTGCGGAGCCCCGCCCCCATCTCATCTACTCAGACCACATCTCTGTTATGCTGAATCCAGCATACAGACCGCTTGTCAGATGCTCTAAAAGGAGGTCTGCTGGACCAGACAACATTCCTGGCAGAGTGCTCAGGGAATGTGCAGAACAGCTAGCGGACGTCTTTACCGACATCTTCAAAATCTCCCTGAGCAGTAACGTTGTTCCTACGTGCCTCAAGACGACAACCATTGTCCCTGTGCCAAAGTCTACTGTCTCCTGCTTTAATGACTATCGTCCCGTTGTGCTCACATCCATCGTGATGAAGTGCTTTGGTAGGCTTGTCATGAGGCTTGTCATCAAGACACAGCATCCACTCTTACTGGACCCAATGCAGTTTGGGTATCGTCCAAACCGCTCCATTGACAATGCCATCTCCACAACCCTCCATTTGGCCCTCACCCACCTGGACAACAAGGACACGTATGTATGAATGCTGTTCATAGACTTCAGCTCAGCATTCAACACAAACATCCCTCAGCAAGTTGAGCCTACTGGGCCTGAACACCTCCCTCTGCAACTGGATCCTGGACTTCCTGACTGGGGGACCTTAGTCAGTCCAGATCGGGAACAGCTCCAGCACCACCACACTCTGTTCTCACGACTGTGTAGCAATGCACAGCTCGAACCACATTAATAAATTTGAAGATGACATGAACGTGGTGGGTCTAATCAGCAAGAACGACGAGTCAGCAAACAGAGAGGAGGTGCACCAGTTAATAGCCTGGTGTGGAGCCAACAACCTGTCTCTAAACATTGACAAAACCAAAGAGATGGTTGTGGACTTCAGGAGAGCACAGAGTGGCCATTCTCCACTGATCATCGATGGATCCTCAGTGGAGGTCGTCAAGAGCACCAAATTCCTTTGTGTTCATCTGGCAAATAACCTCACCTGGTCACTCAACACCAGCTCCATCACCAAGAAAGCCCAACAGCATCTCTACTTCCTGAGAAGGCTGAGTAAAGCTCATCTCCCTCCCTCCATCCTGACCATGTTCAATAGAGGGACTATTGAGAGCATCCTGAGCAGCTGCATCACTGCCTGGTTTAGGAACTGCACCGTCTCGGATCGCAGAGCCCTACAGAGGATCGTAAGGACAGCTGAGAAGACCAGAGTCTCTCTCCCCTCAATAATGGACATTTACACCACACGCTGCATCCGCAAAGCCAACAGCATTGTGGACGAGCCCACACACACCGCTTATACTTAACCATATCATACCGTTTACATGCTGTTCTTGCACCTCTTCACTGCTGCTACTGCTGTTTTTGCACTGCATTGTGTTTGTTTACATATACTCTCGGTTATATTCTTTATAGTCCTTTTTGCACAGTACTGTATATTCAGAGTATTACTGGTCGGTGCTATCTTAATGTGTATTGTCCCACACTGTCTTGTGTTGTCTGTCTGTACACTGTTTGCACTCGATGCACTGTATGTAGCTTTATGTTGTGTGTTGACGCTCTATGTTGTTTAGTGTAGCACCAGGGTTCTGGAGGAACGTTGTCTCGTTTTTACTGTGTACTGTGTACCACTGTGTATAGTAGAAATGACAATAAAAGCCTCTTAACTTGACTACTCTCAGTGAATAAAAGAACCAGTATAAATTGCCTTTTCTTTTAATTTTGTACATTTATTTACGTGTCAATTTTGTATAAAGTACCAAAAACAGGTAAAACTATTTATTTATTTTTTTAATCTGTAGTAGTCAGTGAAGTCTGTATTGCTTTAAGATGGATCTACAGCTAAGTAGGAAAGCAATGAAATAATAGAGGAACACCCAGAAGTGGACATTGCACCTCAAAGTATTTCCTTAGGCCTCAACACAATTCTAAAATCCACAAATTCTTTTTTTTCCTAAATAAAAATGTGTGATTTATAATTAATTGTGTTTTCAACAATATATAGTCACATTCAAGTTTTACTTCAGTAATAAAAAAAAAAAAACATGTTACGGGGAAAACATGGTGTCCTCTGTCCTGAGTTAAAACACTTCTTTCAAAAATATTATAGAAATATTTCTAGCATCGTGATGTATTGTTTTCTTTTTTAAATAAACTTATTTATAATTATTATTAGCCTTATATTAGTCCCCTTCGGATATGTAATTTTATTGGATATGTAATATGTAACTGTAATTTTTTTTGTAAGCATTACACATATACCTGGGAATCATTCAGCTGGAAGGCATCCTTATAGGCCAAATAGACCAGGAAAGAATTGACACCTACCCAAAGAAAACAGAAATGCATTAACATCAGGTTTGAACAATATTTCAGACATAAACTGACATCCTACCTCTAAATGTATACAAGTATGCTGTGAAAACAGTACAGTGTCAATTTTACATTTATGCAATGTGTGAATAACTATATTACATTAGCATGATTGCTTTTTAAGTTTACAACTCAGTTATGTCTGTTTTTCTCTGTTATGCATATGTTACATTTATGTCTGCAAAACCGCTATGCTGTCTTTATACAAATAGTAATAGAAGTCTATTATTTACAGTAAATATATTCTGGTCTGGAAAAATACTTCATGGGGTGAAAAAAGGAGGCTGCAGTCAGTTTTTCTTCTATACACTGACGATGTATCCCTTTTCTCTTTACTTTGGTTAAATATACCCTATTGCATTTGCAAAGTGCAAATAGTCAGGTTTATAGTTCAATCAACTGGTATCTGAATCCATCTAGACACTGAAAACAGGGCCAGTTACACTATATGAACACCTGATCATCACACAAATATGAGCTTGAACCTCCAATTCCAAAACTATGGGGATTAATGAAGTTGACCCCATTTGTAGTTTTTGTGAAAAGTGTTATAGAACTATAAACTTAAAAACTATAACAGCCTCCACTTCAGAACAGTGGTAACTCTGGATTAGACAGATAAATCATTGGATCTTTAGTTGAAAGGTCATGAGTTCAAATACCTGCACTGAACTTAACTCTTAATTGCTTAAAGGCAAAATGGCATAAATGTAAGTGTTTAATGGCTCTGTACCAACAACAACAAATCATCAAAACGTATTAATTTGCTTTGTGCATCTGTAGTGAATATAGGTTCTGCAGTTTGGCCACTGAAAACTAGCGACCTAATTACTTTTAAAAGCAATTTAATACTCTATAGTGAGCACTGCAACAGAGGATAAAAGATTAAAAGGGCTGCAGCACTCTGTGGGGGTGAGTTTGTGGTCTACTTCTCTGTGAATGAGAGCCATTGAGCTCCTCAGTATGACCCGTTCTATTACTAGTATTTGTTTATTGAGACTGCATGGCTGTGTGATTTTATCCACCTGTTAGCAATGCAACATCTCAAACTAGAAGGAGGGCCCCCTACTTCTGAGCACATAATGTATGTGCTGACCGCCTTAGCTAAAGGAAATAGTTTGTAAAACTGCTGTCACGTTTCTGATGCGGCGTCAAATCAGACTATGCAACCTAAGTAGCTCACTAGCCACAAATGTCCACATCCTGCCTTGATGGGTCTGTTGCCTTTTAGCCAAAATGACATTTTGGCAGCAGACATGGATCAGCTGAATCAATGATTTGTTAGATATGACCACACAATCAAGAGGCACACAATCAGAGTATCTGGATCAGAGCAAGAATACTATGTCAATAGCCGCATCTAAGAGGTCCAGGCTGAAACTGTGAGGCACCAACATTCGAAAATGGGTCTAGGGCATGCTAGCTTGGAGCATTTTTAAATTTGTCACAGCCTGACCCCTTTGGAGATCTTTTGTAGGTGATGAGCACTGACAGTATTTTTTTGCATTATGCTAATCATAAACTACTGTAAGTTTGGCCAATTTGGATGGACATCTCCCCCACTTCTGTAACCCACCTCACATTTTAACCTAAATATAGTATGAATGAGAAGGTTGGGGTGGGCATGGCTGTAAGGTATTACATCATGATTGCTAAAGCACACTTGTTATGAATGTTTATTAAATTATTCCCAATCGTTTATTCTCTTCATTTCATAGCTTTTCTCTGGGTTGCACTGCTTCAGTTAATACATGTTTATATTACAGTTTTTATCCAAATCAGATGTCAGCCATCAAGTGTTGCCAGGGTCAAAGTAATCTGCCATGAGACCTTCAGATTCAACAGTGCAGGCCCCCGTAGTGTTAAGTACATGTCGCTTAAAGCTGTTGCTTTAATTAAACAGATTTCGAGTTGCCGACATCATGGCTGCCTAGCATGTATAGAATAACGTTGGCATTTTCATGGCCTTTGAAATGCACGGCCCGCCACTAAAATACAGTGTTAACAATATTACTTGTTTTATTGATAGCATTCACACCAAGCACTTACTATGACATGGCCATTATTTAGAGACATGCTATTTCATATCTCTCTGGGTACTACCTTGGTATGACCAAGTATTTTCAAATTCTGCATAGAATTTGCTATTGCTATTTTTTAAATATTAAACTATTGCTATTCCCTTTGAGAACTTGATTAGAAGATTCTAGCTAAATATTTTTGCCAATGCTGCATTAATTGTCATTATGTGTTGAATGGTGTTGGCTTCTGCCACCCCCACACATAAAATATAATCACGTGATGTTGGCTTACCCTGTGTTTTGCCAAAAACCAATAACATATGTAACTTAAATTTCTTTTGGCTTCTCCCATTAGAGGTCGCCACAGCGGATCATCCGCATGTTTGATTTGGCACGTTTTTACGCTGGATGCCCTTCCTAACGCAACCCTCCCCATTTATCCGGGCTTGGGACCGGAACAAAGAGTGGCTTGGGTTGGTTCCCTGACCGGGGATCGAACCCGGGCCTGCAGCAGTGAGAGCGCCGCATCCTAACCACTAGATCACCAGGGGACCCAACATATATAACTAACATATTTAAAAAAATTTGTGCAATAATAAAAAATGCATGACCTTAATAAATTAACTGTTTAGGAAAACAGCATATTTACTTTTACTGCTGCATTAAAAATCATACATTGCATGCACAGTTTATTACGGATTACTTTATTATGGACAGCTTTATGGACATTTATGCATTGATGCGAACATGATTCTTTGCACTTCTGCTACATAAAAGGTATTTTGAAAACTACATGAATATAATGGTGAACAGGTATCCAATGTATGGTTACTGTCTAAAATATGGTGTTTAGAAGGATCAACATTTTGGTGTATTGGTCTTTTGTACTGGGTTTCATTAATATGCATGCTTAAGATTGTCAATGGAAAAGCAAGTAATTAAGTGTGAAACATATACTGGTGTATATAAATGGTACCATGGTCCTTCACCAGGGTCTCCATCTCTTCCTGCATCCCCTTGTGCCATTCAGTGAGGTCCACATGGAGTGAATAATCACAGCAAGACTTGCTGTCTGCCCATTCCCTCCATTGGTTAAATGCAGATATAAGGCTAACGCCTGGCTCTGGCACCACATGGTCAACTGCAAAACACGTGCAAACACGCACGCACGCACGCGCACACACACACACACACACACACACACACACACACACACACACACACACACACACACACACACACACACACACAGTTTCACACTTGCTTTTATTTATCTGTAAATATTTGTCATCTGAATATCGGTCATATGAGATCTGTTATAATTATCAATATTCCACAGTATTTTAAATACAGTGACATTAACTAATATATTAGCACTGCTATTCATCCTTCCAATCTGCAAAAACTGGTTAATTTGATAGCCAATTTAAAATCCTGCTCATTTTAAGCACTGACTGCGAGTTTGGCGATGTATTCTACACATGCCTGACATTACAGTCCCTGGCCTGACACACACACACACACAGTCTGGGTCAGCTGGCCATCTGTTTTACTGCTCCCCCAATCATTCAACACATCCAAAGAACCATGGCATCTGCTGCAGACTTACAAATGCTAGACAATTCTACAATACTCAGCAACTGTGTGGAATTAAAGAGGTATGAGATAATCAGTCTAACCGTTTTGTAGTACTATATAGCTGTGTTGGGAAGACTTTTTTATTTACATTTACAATTATTTTATTTATTTATTTATTTTATAAAAATGTTTATATTACAATAGGACTAAGACTAAATTGGAAAGATTTTACCATGCCAGATTTTAGTGCAGGATTCAAGACGATTTCCAAGTATATACATATTTTTTTGCGTTACTATAACCAAAAATATGACTGAAATGCAGATATATTGTAAGAGTTAATTGATAATGAATTGCATATCATGATATCAAGTCATATGCCATAGCCTAGCTGAACTAGCCCAGCCATTGCTAAGTAGAGAACTAGAAGGGAGAGAGACAATTTTACACATACTGATCATAGTGGTGCCCCCGGCCAGAGCGGCACGAGTGCCCTGATAAAAGTCATCGGCAGCTGTCATTCCTCGGTCGGGCATCTGGAAACGGGTGTGCACATCAATGCCACCAGGAATTAGCATCCTGCCATGGGCATCAATGGTCTTCACTCCACCAGGAACAATAAGGTTCTCTCCAATTTGCCTAAAGAGACATGATAATGTATAAAATCGTTTTCTTTTTTTTTGTTTTTTTTTAGAAAAAGTAACAATAGATACACAGGTACATACTTGATAACGCCATCCTCCATGTAGATGTCAGAATGGAAGGACTGATCATCATTCACAATCTTTGCCCCTTTGATTAGGAGACGATCACTCTGGAAGGAGAGAAGAATGAAGATGGTCATTAAACATTTCAGTTTGGTTATTTATAAAAGCTGAGAGCTGTGTGTTTAAAGCTGAATTTGAAATCTAAATACCACAAGACTGATCAAAGAAACAAAAAGTTCAGATCTCTCTCTCTATCTAAATACTATATATATACACTATACTATATATATATATATATATATATATATATATATATAGAGTGAGGAAAATAAGTATTTGAACACCCTGCTATTTCACAAGTTCTCCCACTTAGAAATCATGGAGGGGTCTGAAATTGTTATCGTAGGTGCATGTCCACTGTGAGAGACATAATCGAAAAAAAAAAAAAATCCAGAAATCACAATATATGATTTGATATATGATATGAACTATTTATTTGTATGATACAGCTGAACACCTGTCATTTGAACACCTGTCTATCAGCTAGAATTCTGACCCTCAAAGACCTGTTAGTCTGCCTTTAAAATGTCCACCTCCACTACATTTATTATCCTAAATTAGATGCACCTGTTTGAGGTCATTAGCTGCATAAAGACACCTGTCCACCCCATACAATCAGTAAGAATCCAACTACTAACATGGCCAAGACCAAAGAGCTGCCCTAAGACACTAGAGACAAAATTGTACACCTCCACAAGGCTCGAAAGGGCTACGGGGAAATTGCCAAGCAGCTTGGTGAAAAAAGGTCCACTGTTGGAGCAATCATTAGAAAATGGAAGAAGCTAAACATGACTGTCAATCTCCCTCGGACTGGGGCTCCATGCAAGATCTCACTTCGTGGGGTCTCAATAATCCTAAGGAAGGTGAGAAATCAGCCCAGAACTATATGGGAGGAGCTGGTCAATGACCTGAAAAGAGCTGGGACCACCATTTCCAAGGTTACTGTTGGTAATACACTAAGAAGTCATGGTTTGAAATCATGCATGGCACGGAAGGTTCCCCTGCTTAAACCAGCACATGTCCAGGCACGTCTTAAGTTTGCCAATGACCATTTGGATGATCCAGAGGAGTCATGGGAGAAAGTCATGTGGTCAGATGAGACCAAAATAGAACTTTGGAGGAAGAAGAATGATGAGTACCATCCCAAGAACACCATCCCTACTGTGAAGCATGGGGGTGGTAGCATCATGCTTTGGGGGTGTTTTTCTGCACATGGGACAGGGCGACTGCACTGTATTAAGGAGAGGATGACCGGGGCCATGTATTGCGAGATTTTGGGGAACAACCTCCTTCCCTTTATTTAGAGCATTGAAGATGGGTCGAGGCTGGGTCTTCCAACATGACATTGACCCGAAGCACACAGCCAGGATAACCAAGGAGTGGCTCTGTAAGAAGCATATCAAGGTTCTGGCATGGCCTAGCCAGTCTCCAGACCTAAACCCAATAGAGAATCTTTGGAGGGAGCTCAAACTCTGTGTTTCTCAGCGACAGGCCAGAAACCTGACTGATCTAGAGAAGATCTGTGTGGAGGAGGCCAAAATCCCTCCTGCAGTGTGTGCAAACCTGGTGAAAACTACAGGAAACGTTTGACCTCTGTAATTGCAAACAAAGGCTACTGTACCAAATATTAACATTGACTTTCTCAGGTGTTCAAATACTTATTTGCAGCTGTATCATAAAAGTAATTAGTTAAAAAAAATCATACATTGTGATTTCTGGATTTTTTTTTTTTTGGATTATGTCTCTCACAGTGGACATGCACCTACGATGACAATTTAAGACCCCTCCATGATTTTTTATTTTCCTCACTGTAGATGTAAAACTTTTTTCACAGGCCAACAACAAAACAACCAAAAATAATAATAATTTAAGATTAGTTGAAGCCAGATACCAGGTATCATGTCTGCGTTTAGGCTCTGAGCTGGAAAAGTCCTCAGGATTGAGTGAAGGTGTTCATCAGTGAGACTCCTGAGTGGGGTTTTGTTCATCTTCATCAAAGAGAACAGTTTCTCACACAGATATGTGCTGGTGAACATAGAGAGCATTTGAGCAGCTTGGGCACGGAGTTGGAGCAGTGTGTTGGGGAGGAAACATGGAAACTGTGCAGCACACACAGGGTCGTACTTTGACTTGAGCGTGTTACTACACTGGAGTTCAATCAGCTCCATTTGGAGGTTGGTTGGTGCGCTTTCCACGTCAACCAGAAACGGATTACTGAGCAGTTCAAATCTGCATTTCTGGGCTTCAAAGTCGGTAAATCGCCGGGTAAATTCAGCGCTGAGTACGCAGAGTTTTTTTTAGCGGTCTTGACTAACGCGCCAACGCACTAACAAAGCATTCTGGGATTTGTAGTATTAGCGGTGTATGCGCTATATACTGGCGGGCCAGCTCTAATACACATTTGATATGATCTCGCGGGCCAAATATAATTACACCGCGAGCCTGAGTTTGACACCCCTGGCCTAGGCCATCTTTGTGGAGAGCAAAAATTCTAATTCACAAACCCTCAGAAAGTTCTTTGTCATGTGCCATGTTGAACATCCAGTGGTCAGTAGGAGAGAATTGTACTCAACGCACCAAATTTTAACTGCTCTAATACAAGAAACACAAATTTGTATGGTCCTGTCAAGCAGACAAAAACATGAACATGATGTGGATTTTCATGGTTAAGCAACATAAAGCTGTTCCCACCTAGGGTGTACTCACTTTTGTTGCCAACGATTTTGACAATAATGGTTGTATATTGAGTTATTTTCAGAGGACAGTAAATATATACTGCTATACAATCTGCACATTGACTATTCTAAATTATATCCAAGATTCATTTCTATAATATTGTCTCTTGAGAAGAAATACTAAAATGGTTGATAGCATTCAAGGTGTGTACTCACTTTTGTAAGATACTGTATGTTTGTTGGCTGGTTGTTCATAGACCTAGAACGTGACTGCTTTCTCATCTTCTAACTATGCATATAAGACACTCCCAGACATAAAGGCATGCAGTTAACAAGTTGTTTATACTGCTGCACTTGTGTTAAACTTGTTAAAGGGTATAAATCTGCCATCAGAGTAAACCATTTCGGTATTGGCACTGCCAGCCCATTTCATGTCTGAACACTGCATCTTTATAATGGCCAGAACACACAATGGCCAGAGCACACAATAAGAGCGCATCACTGGCTTCCAGGGGAGTTAGACACTAGTTGTATGAGCAGAATGGGTCATTTATTCAGTGCTGAAGGAACAAGGCGTTTGTTATACAGGGTTTAATATATAGAGTGAACCCCAACTCCAATATCAAAGCATTGTATTATACCCGGTCAAAATAGCAGAATAAACAGATAACAAAAACACTGAAACACGCATGCAGCAGCTACTTAAACATACTAGTCGATTGAAAGGTTTGAAATGTGGAATATATGGGAAAAGAATAGGCAATTTTCACCAGTAAAGAGAAAATGTGATAAATGAAATTCAAGCCCCAGTTCTGTGTACTAGCAAACTAATCAATGTAGCAGGCTTAGCTGTACAGCATGCAGCATGGAGAGGAAAACTACTACAAAATATTAGCAATGCTAATTGGTTAAAACCAAACCAAAGGTAGTAGGCACCATTGAGTTCCAGAAAACTCCAGATATGCAGTAACTGTACATTCATTGTGCAAGAAAGTATCCTATCACTAGACAATCTATTAGTCACAAGCGGTAAAGCAGATAGCTCCCTATACACAGTACATAGTTACTAAAAGGCTAAAAGAACAAAATCAACATCAAAGCCTATAATTAAACACCATCTTGATGAGATAATTGTCATTACTACACCTAACAGCAGGCAAATGCAAACTGAAATCTTTTTAAATCTTCGGAACATTGAAAATGTATTCTGTCGGTCTTGTCTTGCACCCACACACCTGAGAATCGTAACAAATTGAGCAAAGTAGTATGTGGGTCATGTGCCACTATAGGTGGCCAATAAATCTTTGAAGAAAAAAAACTAATAAAAATGCTAGTTTTAACTTGCTCTCAGTCTTAAAAAACTTGCTTACAAAATACTAATACGAAACAGAATTGAAAACTTTTATCTAACACATGCAGGTAGTTGGGTTGAAAGAGGCAGATGTAGAGGACAGGGGGGTATGGAGACGAATGATACGCTGTGGCGACCCCTAATGGGAGAAGAAGAAGAAGAAGAAGATCTAAGACAGCTTGAATCCCCTCTGAAAAAAAGAAGTTTGGATTATTGCTGATTTGTGGCTGTGTTGTATCAGGATACTTTAACCTGAAACTAAGTTGCCTCTGCCAGCAGATTAAAACCTGTTTATCGATGGATATGTTGCTCAGATATGTTCCCCAAACATACATTTAAATAAAGGCATAAATGTTGAAAGAAACCTTTTTGAAAATCTGTAGCTTATCCGTTAGATATTATAGGAGGTGTCTCAATATTGGTAAAGCACTTTTGTACGTCGCTCTGGATAAGGGCGTCTGCTAAATGCCACAAATGTAAATGTAAATGTAAATATTGCTAATGCGTCCAGGAAAGGCTATCTAAAGTTATACAAGGTAAGTATTTCTAATAAACAACTACCAAATTCTTTTTGTCACAATTCTGTTCAGTCTGGTAAGCTGGTAAATGCATCATATGGTGCTGCCCATCTGTGAAGTCCTGACAGAGCATCTTTCTCTTCCAAACTGTCAGAACTACTTTCATTTATGGTGTAATTAGAAATTGTAGCTCTTACGTTTGCAGTTCTCAATTGCAAAACTCATTTACAAAATGTTGTGCTAAGGCAAATGCAGCAGTTTGTCCAATACTTACTGCCTGATAAAACCTTAACCCTCTGTATTATCACTAGCTTAAAAAGTTCCTGACAATACCCCAATTCTCTACCTTGTATTTAAAATAGCTGCAATTCTGCATGACAAGCATATCTCTATATTATAAAATAGAAAGGAATTCAACCTTCCTTGTCACTAAATGAAAACTAGTGAACTAGAACTCCTGACCACTAACTGATTTTTAGAATTTAGTCAAATTCATGCCCAAGGTATAGGTAACAACCTTTAAAGCTGTTGCTTGAAAGTCCCAGCTTTGTCCTTTGACATAATTTAGAAATACAAATAACCTAGTTTGTACACTGATAAGTCATGATATTAAACCATTTTTCTATTATAGTGTAATTCCCACCTGTGCCATTCCTGAAAAAAATAAATATAGTCTTCTGCTAAGTTAATAAATGACAGACTATTATTTGGATTTGCCATTTATTGAGTCTTTCTGAAGTTATCTGCATGAAAAGAAAACTTCTTTCTAGTTGTTTTATGTTACTAAATAATGTTTTGTATGCTGTCTATATATACAAAAAATACAATAATCCCCCGCTTTACCGCAGTTCGAATCTCTGGTTTATCGCGGAATTGCATTTGCCACATAACTAATTGTTTAGCTGATTTTTCCGGTCTCTTGTGGATAGCACGATAGACCGGAAAACCTATAGGGAATTGTTTTTATGGAGTTTTATGTTGAAATAATGAAATGTATTAGTAAAAAAATAATTTAATTATAAAATAAAGTAAAATGTTAATACAGTACAGTATTGTACTGACAATACAGACATAAAATATCATTTTTGGGGTGGTGTCTTTGGAACATAACCACCGTGATAAACGGGGGATTAGTGTAATAAAAAAAATCATTATTATATATATTAATATTACAATATTACAATATGACAATATTACAACTACAGTAGTGTGACCACTGTAGTCAGCCACTGCATCAGTGCACTATAACATGGATGGCCTACTTCACATACCTGCTTTCATGGGCAAGCTTCCATAGAGATCATAGGGGTTGCTAATGCCAACTTACAGTGAGTCCACCCCTTCAGGATTCAACTCTTTGTCATACTAAATAGAAATATATGCTAAATCTTTAAAACCATGCTATATATTGTTTATCAACAGGTTAAAAACGATGACAAAGACTATATCCAGTTTTCCAAGGATGTCAGCCTACCAACCTACTAGTCAGGCTGACTAACTGAAGATAACAAAGCTGTATCTACATGCAAACAATGTCTCTTATTACTTAAGTCTTTCTGACTGTCTTGATTTTGTCAACTTACATAGACATTTGTTATGATGCTAAATTTAAATTGCTGTCAGACATATCTTAATTTCAATAAATCAGAATGGTGGCAAAACTTGCAGAAATTTATGACAACCATCATTTAAATCATCTACTCATCATTCCTTTCTTAGTCTGTTTAGCTGTTTCTTTACCTAACTAACAAGCCCTTGATATAATTATTTATTTCACTGGTAAAGATTTTTATTAGACTCATGCTATACTCAGCTGCCCCTTGTTTTTTCTTAATATGCTTTTTGAGTGCCAAGCAGTAAAGACTATGTTATTATCAAGGACACAGTTTCTAGTCTGAGCACTACAAAAAAAAAATGGACAATCCAATGAGTTGAAATGTCTATCGAAAAGAGACAGTGCCTGTGGTGCAGAATCACCGCAGTCAATAAAACTCAAGAGTGTATGTGCATGTTACGATGAGTGAAGGCCAAGGCATGACGGTGTGACACTGCCAGACACAACTGAGGAAGCAGAAGCCAGAGACACTGAGAAAAAGTGTGTTTGTGTGAGAAACAGAGACAGAGAGAGACGAGGACACAGAGATAGAAAGAGAGAGTGTGAGAGAAAGAGACTATGTGGAATGAGGAAGATACAGGAAAGGAAGCTTTAGAAAAATGGCACATTTTACATCAAGGAGAGTCAAAGAGAGACCAATGCATGAAGAAGAAACAGACCGCCATACTGACAGACTCACTGATGCTTTAAATAGGTTGACATTACAGTTCCATCATATCTGTAATCTCAACCTCTAATTAGCAGTCTTTAGGAATACTAGGCCTCAACTCTTGTTTTTATTATTTTTTAAATCCATAGACAAACCTATTATTTAATCAGTAGCTCTGATTAAATGCGATATTGTGATAAGTACTGCTCTTGTGATAAATATTAGCACATCCATGATTTGTAATTTGTAAAAATAAAAATAATAATAAATGACATTTCAGGCTTAATATGGACAAATACTTGCATATTTTTCTTCAAAATAAAATAAGAATAAAATCATCATGCTTGGAACAGGACAAGAACAGTATGATGTGTATAATTATATGTATAATATGTTTGTGCAAAAAATTAGGATAAAGCTTTTTTTAATAATGCCATAAGCAGTGATATACAGTATCTCAAGCAGGACATTGTGAACTCTTGGCCTTCTCTCTTTGCCCTTAGTCACTGTATGCCCATCTAATTAATCCTTCACTAAAAACACTAGTGTTCTATCCACTCCCTCCTTTATCACTCCCTCTCCCTGCTTTTTCAGTCATGATTATCATTATTAAAACACAGCCTTTAACTTATACACATCTATTAAGTTGCAAGGGCAGAATCAGCCTAGGCTCCATAAGATGCTGCTTAAATCCATTGACCTACTTTCCAAAACAGGATTTCCATTCAGTTTTCTCCATTTAACCATTTTCAAAAGCAGCACACTCCATGCTTTTCCACAGGAGCAGGCAGGGAAGCCATTGTGCATGACAGCAAAACGCCTGGATACAAGACGAAAGGTTGATGCTTCAAGCAGCTGTAAAGAGGGTCATTATTTTCCAGGATTGTCAAAGGCAATTCAATTTTACAGTACTACAGAAGGACTGATCATTGTCTTTATCATCAGGTTATAAAGAGCATCGGTGATGACATTCCTGACGACGGGGCATCAGAGGGCATATGATGCCATAATGCACCAATTTGTATGTAGGTTTTAATCTAAACAAGAATGACAAACCGTTTTACACTGTGATCCTGTTAATAAAAAACGTGGAATAATCCATAACCATTAGACATTACTGGGCCAAAGTGAAACCAGGGGAGAGACGGCAGTGTGTCACTGCTGCAACCAGGTGACAGGAATAAAAATCAGTATGCGATGACATTTTGTTAAATAATATCAGGTCATTTTAAGTCTAAGTTGAATTAATGCAGCGCCATTTCTATAAATCACCTGCAGCTGGAGAGATTTGCTGATTCCAGGGGTTTTCAGATTTTAAATGGTTTGATCGAAATGCAGTGTACAGATACTCACAGTGATGCGAGGGATGTTCTTTTTGCCCTGGTATCCGGACATGTCGACGCTGATCGCTGATTGTTCGCCGCTTCTCAACCACAAACAGCTGAATTGATGCTCAAGTCGACGCCCTGCGATTGGACGACACCCGCCGTCTGATGGCTGGCAAAATAAAACAAAAACAAAGCAACACAAATCTTGAAACAGCTGCGATTCACAGGCGACACAACCTGTAAGAGAGAGATCCCCTTCGTTTAAAATGACAGCTTTTCCCCCCGACGTTCCGGTGTTACACCAGATTCACCGGCGTTGCGCCCGAGACACTTTCCGAATATCACTGATAAGAGGGGATTTGCGCCGAGAAATCATCCGCGCATGCGCACCGCCCCGCCCTGCTGTCCCACTTAATGAAATACAAAAATACTGAATAAGATATATTTACAACTGAAACAAGACAATTAGATAATATTTAAAACGGAATAAATAACACTACCGCAGCAAAACGTTGGGGGATGTATTTATTATAAATCACACACAATACGCGCGGGCTCGCACGCACGCGCACCTTCGTGGGGACATTTCCACTGACCTCTTTATTAATGCAATATTGCTTTACATACATATTAAGATCATCCTTGCTGTAACCTCCTTAAATAAAAAGGAAAGGATGTTGGCATTTAGGGACCCGTGAAATGCCCCCATCGTTGCAAACAAGCATATTCCTTTCGTTGTGGGGAAATCTTGGTCTTAACAAAGATATAAAAACATGGACACACACACACACACACACACACACACACACACACACACACACACACACACACACCCGCGCTCGCGCGTAAAAATAATACCACTAGCTCTCGCCCAGTCAGAGGGCTCCAAAACAACACTCTACTCCAACCTGGTTGCTATGGGATACATGGCATGCTCCTAGTAACTTCTACTTTAGTCTCACATAAATGAACACAGGACACAAAACACACAAAATCGAATCAAGAAACTGCACCAAACAAAAAGTGGATTTATATTTTACATGCATAACTTTACAGTAGACAACTGTGTGTAATCAGAGTAGCTGTCCTGTTTTTTTATGCTGGACTTCAAAATCTGGATCAGTCTATGTGCTTTGTAACTTGTACAACTACAGGTATAATGTGCTCCAAAGGCTGGGGATGGCCTCCTCTTGTTGCTTTCTATCTAGTGCTTATCATCTAACCATTCAGGTGGATATAAAAAGCAACCCCACTGCTACCACCACCACTCAAGAACCTTGCTGTTAATGGAAAAATATCTTAGAAAACATTTCTTATTGAATGGTAAGTGCATCAAATCAGAGAGAACCCAAAGTGGTCAGTCTGACTCAAAGTTTGTTTATTTTTGATGGCGTGGGGTTAAAGAAGGTAGAATTTAAAATTTAAAATGAGTTATATTAAATTTTTCTTTTTCAAAAAGGGTGGTCGACTCAGAGATAATAGTTTCTTAAAGAACATCTCTTTTTATAGGATACATGCCACAGATTTAGTTCAAGCCATATAGCCACAGAACTGGCTTATGTTTGTGGTCATGCACAACACTTATTAACATGTTCTTATTGAAAACAACACAGATGAGTGTTAAACTTTGCAATTCAAGAGCAGGCATTCAAATTAGAATTTCTTTCTTTGGCCTCTCCCAAGCAGTACAAGTGTTTTCCAAGATGTAAACATGTGTTCTTGTCTCATCCAACTGACTCTGGTACAGGATGCTACCATATTCAGGTGACTGGTTCCTTTCTGGTCCCATCAATGACTCTCTCTGCATCAAACTAGAAGTTGAAAAGAATGCTAGATAACCTTTTAGGTGTGACACTCCAGTGAGATTTATACATGGCATGATATTCTCGATACATGTGGTTATGCAAGGTATCCACAACACACACCACCTTGTGTATGTAGTATGTAGTATTGTGTATGTAGATTTTGAAAGAATTTTCCCCATAGACTAGATGTAGATGTATGTATATATATATATATAGAGAGAGAGAGAGAGAGAGAGAGAGAGAGAAATATGATTGTTTGGGTTGAGTGGAAAATGTATATTTAAGTAATCACACATATTTAATGGTTTGATTGACACCAATCGTTCTTGAGGCAAGGTTGTCATAGTTTAATATATTAATAATGTGTGTATTTGTGAAGCATAATATATTTACATATGTTGAATGTTGATTGACTGGTGGAGGTTTTTCCGGATTCAAAACGGACCTCATAAACACTCATGGGACATTATACACATGACCTTATGCATATTTTGGCATGCTTGCCATCAGTTATTGACATGTTAAGCATGAAGGGTTTGTCTTGGCTTGTCTGAAGATGAGCTGAGCAAAATTTGAAAAAAAGGCAGAGTTCAAAATAGTAGTTTTAAGATTAGTAGCTAAATATTATTAGCAGTGTTATGGTTGTCCCCAAACTCATTAAGTGCGTATAACATGTACCATGGTTCATAATGATACTCAGATGTGTTTGTGAAAACCCAGGGGACTAACGATACACGTACTTAATACTGAATTATTTTGGTACAGGGCTTTTGGTTTGGTACACGTGCACCAAATGCAATTCTTTTTTACGTGCGGAACAGCAGCAACGTATTAAGTGGCGGATCACAAGTTTGTCCAGTGTCTGTCTTCCACTTTGAGTGCCTTTTTTAAATGATTTAACTTGAAACCATACACCATAATGACAGGGTATTAAAAAAAAACTAGATTTAGTGAGGTGTCAAGTAGCTGCTCATTACAAACTTTAGCTGCTAACCAGAAAGTGGCTGATGGCTAATGCTTTCGTTATGGATTCTTAAGCGTATTATTATTTATTATTTATTATATATTATTTAAACCAAGCTGGTATTTTATTTAAAATAGTTATTAAAATGTACTGTTGAAAGGTTGATCACAAATGTTAAAAATAATAAACTGCATTAATAAAAAAGACAAGCAAATGTATATTTTGCATTTCTTCCGCCTACCTGTACCGAAATTGAACCGGAACTTAAAAACCGAACCGTGAATTTTGTGTATCGTCACACCCCTATGAATAGTGATTTTAGGAAAATGTATGCACAGTCAAAAGCAAAAATAGATTTTTTTTACGACCAGTAGATGGTGCTGTTTCGACAAAGCTCACGATCCCACAGGTTATGGTTGTTATCCACCCACAGGTTTGCGGTCAATACACCAAAGTATTGCACAAATGGAACCTCACGTTAATTTTGGGACACCTGCCACCATGTCCCATGAAAATGTCTAAAATGAAATTTTTTGCCTTCAGTGTCTACAGAAAACCTGAAAAAAACAAAAACAAAAACTATTTTAACAATCTAGTAGTACAATTGTGCGCACAAGCAGACCAGTTTCACCAGGTTTTAGATGAATGCCCTCCACGATACATTTAAACATTTTACTTCTCTACAGAAAATGTATTACTTTTATTGCAGTAATGTGATGCTTCAAGCAGATATTGTAAGAAAGTTATATTTAAGTTGTTATATTTCAATATATATTTCAAATTTCACACAGGTATGTTTCCAAACAACACATGCCGAGTCATTTAGAAAGTTGTTATACCATCTTTAATGAAAACAAAACAAATAAGTAAGACTAAATTACCAGTATAGAGCTTCAAACTTATGTTGAATTATGTTCAATGTTATGTTGTTCAAATGATGGGATTAAAATGCTTTAGGTTGAAGCCATGTCAGAAGCATCTGGGGATAATTTGAGAAAGTAGAGAAACCTCTGCACAATTTAGCATAGAATTGAGAGAACTAATCAAGCTTACAAATAAGCCTAACATGCATGTGCACGTATTCTCTAATAACTAATGCAAAAAAGCACGTCTGTAAGTTGTTTTGGATAAGGGCATCTATCAAATGCCAATACATTATGTAAAATACTAACATTTTGCTAAAACACAATACATATGATTCTCAGCTTATAAATAAAATTCCGTTCAGACAAGCTGATGATAAACAATGTATCCAGTGCTGGCAGTAAAAGAAAAGAGTAAATATTACTCAATAATGAATTTAATAATGGCCCATCTGAAACTTAAAGTAAAGATCAGACACAAACATTATATGACATTAGAATAAAAACATTTAAATGTTCTGTATTGTTTCTTCGTCTATTCTGTAATAAAATGGTGTGTAATAGCATAAATTACATTTAAACACTGATCTGGTTTGTGCTCTTAAAGAAACATCACCAGTGCACAATAATGCTTGCAATATCATGAATTCCAGTTAGAGTGAAGCTTTTCTTCATGAAAGGACTTTCTGTGCCATGCCACAATGTTCTTACCTTTTCCATGCATACGAACCAATGAGAGCAACACTACATGTCAGAATTCATGCTTGCCTGTTTGTGTCAAAAGCACAATCTAATATCACAGTCCATCACCCAAAGTCATGCATTCATACTTAATGGTAAATAATCACAGTCCACACACACGCACATTCATGCATGCATTAGTAAGACAATACCAGTTAATAATTGGATATTTTACAATCTTTACCATTAAACTCTCTGAAGTCTATTTCCCCATTAATTAAACATGCAATTAAATGTTGGTAAATGTGAAAAGAATTTGATAACCTTTTTCAATTGTCGTTCTGGACAATTTCTAAACAATCAACTAAATTTGGAATTTGATTCAAAAGTTTATACAAGAGAGCCATGTAGCAATTTGGCAAACTGTGCTTGATTGTTATTTTCAAAATGTTTTTTTTTTTTTTCTTTTAATTGATTTAGAATACATCTTTAAAAAGTCATTACATTTGCTGAACCATCCTACAAAAGATACATTCACGTAAATAGTATAATAACAACAACAATAATAATAATAAAAATAATCTAGAGATTGTTGGAGTGTAATTGGGACTTTTAATGTAAGATTTCTTAAGTTCCAATATGTGAACGTTAAACAAATTAATGTTTCTGCTTAATCACTTCCAACACTCAAATGAAAAACAAACCACAACATGAGGGCCCTGCCCCAAACAACACATTTCAGTCATTCTCTCATGGTCAAAAAAAAAACAAAAACAAAAAAACACAAAAACAAGCAAACAAAGATGAAAAAACAATCAAGCAAACAAAAAGCTCAATAGAATGCGAGTAGAATGAACATTATAGAAAATCTATCCTTTACAGACAAATTAGGCTTAGTTTATCTTGCTGTAACATGCTACTTTTTTCATTCACAGTTATTTGTCCCACTCATGGATCAACTTTTCTTCTTTTCTTCCAAAGCAAATGTAATCATGCAATATGGGACATAATAAGTTTACCCTAAACCTTCTGTTATTAGACACACAAAAAAAAAAAATACCTCTTGTTCACCTGTTCCCCAAAGAACCACCTGCTAATCACAAACGTTTTAATGTTTGTTAAAATAAGTCTCGGGGACAATGTCTGAGGTAAGATTTAATCTGTATAAATCTACCCATAACAATAAGCAATGTTATTGTTTTTTTATAGAGTCATTCCTATCCAAAGGCCAGATGTTTTGTCATGAATGTAAACTTAAGTTAAAGTTTAAGCATATTTTCAATAAACCTTGCTTGGGTTCACATTTTAACAGCCATAAAGCAGATAGTCCTACTGACACTATGGAATTTAAAAGGGGAGAAATATCACAGACTGTACCTTTGAACACTGAAATGAGAGGAAAGGGAAAAAAAGATCCTACTTCACATTTTTAAACGACAGATGACAACAGAAATGTTTCACGCTGCACAAATCTAAATTATGTATACGCAGTTACAATAAAATGTTTTGCATGACATTTTGTAATGCCAAAATGGTGTGTGCAACAGAACTGCGCTGATAAGAGACTTTAGACAGAGCTACATTAACTTTTAGAACTAGATTTACTATAGAATTAGTCAGTGTTGGGTCTTGCAGATGTAAACATCACAGTGGAGACCCTTTGGCACTCAGGAGCATAGTATGTAGATTCTATAAGCCTCATCTATAACAGAATGATATGCATCATGGCAAATGAGTATGCATGTAGTAAATCACTGCAGTGTAACTTCTCTTCAAATTGGGAAGCATGCAAATGTTCCACTGCTACTATAATCCGCCCTCTATTTATATCTGGATAAGGCTATTATATTGTACACTGCCTATTTTTGTGATGTCTGGAAGAATAACTTCATTGACATAATGTTTGTATACAAAAAGGGAAAAAAAAGTTTTTTTCCAGTGTACTCCCATATCATCAGGGCCTATCCTTGTTTACCTTTGTACCCCAAAAAACATCCACCAAAAGCAGATTTCAAAAATGGATTTAGATTGAAAAATCAGTTAGTGGTCCCTACCAAACCTCGTGATAACCAAAAGAATCACAAGGCTATGTAAGGCAGATAGCTTTCAATAAAACCAAAATGTTCAAGTATGTGCTATTAACAGTCTATTTAAAGCCTTTCTGCCATATTTCAATCTTTAAGGTGCTGTGGGAAATTATAATAGCAGCCAATAAAATACAAGTGTCTTTTCAGAATTACTTCAGAAACAGCACTGAAATAGCACTGCAAGGATGATAAAGATAACTAAGACCACAGTACTAGAATTGGAATAATACAAAATGCTGGAAGTGGACTTTCTTCAAAGATGGCACAAGTTAATTGGTTGGCATCATAAAACAGAATGTGTGTTTCACTGGAAACTAGAGGGGAGCAGAAAACGAAATATTCTACTTCCTAATGCACATTAGCCATTTATAAAGCTAAACATAACAACACTATTGCACCTTTATCATAGATACCAAGCACACAAAGAAATGATAGTTTGGTAATGTGCTGGTGGTTGTAGTAGTTGTATGGTTTGGGGCATCACAAATGCAATCTCTGTTTGCCTTACATGTTAGCATAAAAGAGGAAAAGCTTGTTTTAAATTAACAACAAAATATGCAAGGGAGATGAAACACCTACAACCAATCAATTCAACACAGTGTTAGAGGGCAAGCAAAATATTAACTCAAGGTAAAGGCAGCAAATAAACCGCCCAGCATTTTCTGGTAATAGGTCATAAAGAATTTCAGCATGACAGCTGAGAGCATGGGGGAAAAATGAATAGGAAAGAGAAAGTCTAACATACAATAAAAGTTAGAGATATTTGGACACAACTTTGCCACCACTGGATCTTATGGAAATTTCAGGCACTGGTATTTGTTTGGGTTTAAAATGAGCTGGTAGAGGGTGTGCTCAGCCTCTTCCCAATATAGACCCTAGAAAAAAAGATCATTAGTTATATAAAATATTATTATATCATAAAAATGAGCATAAAATCTATTAATGTGCTAATCTCACAAGTCTCAGTAATCAGTCACTGCTCTCCTACAAGTAATTCATATAAAATATGCGGCATTCTAATATGCCTTCGGACTTACCCTAATCCCAGGGCAAGGAGGTGAGAGAGCAGAAGAGAGGGAATGAACACCTTGAGAAATTCGGCAGAAAACACTCCCCCTTTCTTCATAGCACCTGTCTTTCTCATACTCAGAGAAACCGGACCTGATCGCTTTGGGTGCCGGAACTGGAACTCCCTGAGCAAAATTTTTTTCTTGCATTTTAATTTGCATTATGAGATTTACAGAGAATTATTGTGTAAAATAATAATTAGTGTATAATGAATGACTGATTGTTAATCCCACATGCGCAGTTCAAACATGCATACAACTTCCCTTCGGTATAATACAAGGCAGGATTTTGAAGGTATTACAGTATCTGCAATGATGCTGTAATTAATCTAAAACACTATGAGTGTGTATGAGTGCTACAACATACAGTAATTCCCCGTTTATCACGGTGGTTAAGTTTCAAAACCACCCTCGATAAACGATAAACGATAAACCACGATAAACGGACGCCACCCCAAAAATGCTTTATGTGTCCAGTACTGTACTGTATTAACATTTTACTTCATTTAATAAGTTATAATTATATTTTGTTTAATAAATTGCATTATTCCAACATAAAACTCCATAAAAACATTTCCCTATAAGTTATTTGGTCTATTGTGCTATCTGCGATAGACCAAAAAAATCAGCTAAACAAATTAGTTATGTGACAAATGCAATTCCGGGGGGATAAACCGGGGGTGTGAGATTCGAACCGCGGTAAAGTGGGGGATTACTGTATATTAAACTGTTGAGTTTTACATTTTCTACTATTTCTCTATTTCCCCTTCTTAAACTAAAGACAGTCTCTTTCTTTTGGCACCGCAATAATGTTCCCATGAACATCCACCAAATGCAAATTTTTTTTGTTTAGCCCCATGAATTACAGCTGGAGGTCTACACTTCAATCCAGTCCTCTTTTTTTTCTCGAATATGTTGTACAGTGTTGTACAGAGGTATATGGATTACACTGTGTCACTGTCCAAATACTTATAGACCCAATCAAAGTATATGTGAGAGAAGTAGTCATTACAACACATTCCTAATGGCAGTGCGATTCCTAACGATCACTCACTTGGGAGGAATATTTTCAGGTCGGCTAGACCAATCTGCCACCCAGCTCTCCCCTGTAACCATGTCATCCTCTTTGTCCTTCTCCAGACTGTCATCCTCTGACTGCAAAAGCACAGGAAGAAAATAAGATCTCAAATGAAAAGTATATGTGGCCTGGAAATGATCTCAACTCATAGTCACTGGCAGCAAATAGCATATAGTAAAATGCAAATGTGTTACCTGGCAATCTTTCTCACTGGGCATCTCCACATCAAAGGTAATCAGGCCTTCATCATGCTCAGGACTGTGGGGTCTTGGAGGACTTTAGCACAAGCACACCAAAAACAAAAACAATGCAAATGTGAATTCAAGGAAATTTACAAAAGTGAAACCTAGGAGATAATAAAAAGCCAATGCTAAAGGCTTACAGAAGTCTATACTAATCAGTAATGCTCCATTTACACATGTCACTATCATCTCAGTAAGGCTTTTCAACTTGAATCTTTTACTTTCAGTGTACATCAATGTATTTAACAAGCTAAAACATGTCTGATTCTGCAGTATCACCGATTCATTTTCTCCAAGGCATCTATAATATACCACGAAACTATTTCTGTAATACTTGTCATTTGTTTAACAAAGTGTTAAAGAATGGTACCTAGTATGATCATGTTTTTGGACTTTACCTACAAAGACCAAAAAAAGTAACATTAATGTTTGATTGAAACTGCTTAACAGTACTCTAATTAGAAAAAGAAGTTTTAACAATGAGCATTTTGCTTCCAGTAGCAAGGTTTAATTAAATAAATACAATCCCAATCCCAATCCCATTGATATGTTGCAGAGCAGTAAACAAGGCCTTGTTCTAACTTTTTTAAAACTGTTTGTGGCCATTAGATTCAAAATTACATAATTTTTTAATATTGTATTATTAGTTATTTAAATTGGGGTTGTACGTCTGAATGCCCATACTGCTAATTTGCCCTGCCAGGATTGTTACTGGAAGAAACTAGCATTGCTTAAATCATTACTACTTGCTAGCAGTCTGGGTCACTTACATGTCGCTCATAATGCTCTTCTCTAATATTAACACTATACAATTTATTTGGTCTTCCTAAAACATTTAGAGCTTTTATCAGACCAGAATGACTTACAGAAGTTATTATCTATAAAAGAAAACTATCCTCCTAAATACCCCAGAGTATAAGAATATGTTCCATCTTAATGATTGTACAGAGGAGCTAGATATGTATGTGAGTAGGTACAGAAATACAAAATGGTAAATGTTAAGAAAACGTATCTTCTAAAGCTAAACCAGAAAATCCTAAAGCTTCAGACATGGGCTTTTTTCTTGGGCGTCTTACCTATTACAGGAGGACCCACTGGGACTGGATTCATGCTGGGCATCCAGTAAGATCTTTTCCATGTCTCCATTATGGATGGAAGAGGATGAGGGGACATGTTCAAGTCCTCCAGTCAGGCTCTCTTCCTCAACTTCTTGCACCACCTGTAGGGATTGTGGAGGCTCCGTTTCACCGTGGTTCCTGTTGTCCTCAGAGACAGCCAGGCTTGGGATCAGCTGCTGCCTTCCAGATGCCATGTTCCCATTTAGCTCCAACTCCACCCAGGACCCTGAAGAAGTAATTTATCGATTGTAATGGAACCACTAACACTGACATTTTGGATGTTTAATATCTAACAGCATCTTGGTGACTGGGATTGTGTTATATTAAATGCATCTCACTTTACTAAGCCTCGTGGTTCTAATTAACTAATTTATTAGGTCATCATCAGGGAATGGTTATAAGTCCCTTGGATAAGTGGTAAAATGTCTCAAAGTCTCAAAGTCTCAAAGAAGTCCAGTCATCTACTGTCATGACTATACAGATTTAAAAGTCTTTGGCCCATATATAAAACAAGACAAAGCCTTGAACTTAAAATATTTGTACATATTTTACCATTCTTAGGAATCTGTCAGTTACAAATTTAATCCTGCATTATTTTAAAAATACATGTGAAAACACTTATTAAAATTGGCCTACAGTGGTGTGAAAAACTGTTTGCCCCTTTTCTTTTTTTTTTTTTGGATGTTTGTCACACTTTAATGTTTCAGATCATCAAAATAATTTAAATATTAGTAAAAGATAACACAAGTGAACACAACATTATTATTGAGGGAAAACAAAATCCAAAACTACATGGCCCTGTGTGAAAAAGTGTTTGCCCCCTAAGCTTAATAACTGGTTGGGCCACCCAGCAACAACTGCAAACCAGCGTTTGCGATAACTTGCAATGAGTCTGTTACAGACTGCCAACACTTTTTCACACCACTGTAAATGCCATTTCCCAAACTTAACATCTCCTTCTCATCCATAAGTTCTGTCTCAGTTTTAAACAAAGTATTTTTTACATTGCTTTTCTTTAAATGAGCAATGATTAACAACAGATCACCATTGGTGAAGGAACCTTTAAACTTTGGGCTAACATCCTTTTTCACATCTAGCTAATCCCTCCACCTTACCCATTTATCCTCCTTCTCCTTTAATAATACTGTGCAGTCGTTTTGTGTTTGTCCACAGCCATAGACCGGTTGCCATAGAAGTGTGCGAATCTAGCATTCCTCTGGCTTTTCATTTGAGAGGCATCAGCTGTCACCTTCCATTAAAACAATAAAACGCTTTGGGGGAAACTCTCACCCCAGTTACCTAACAAAAAACCACTGAGCTAAAATCCTGCTATTCTGCTTTTACTAACCTAGGAGTCCAACAGGTCACAGTATTCTTACTGTGCTGTACCAACATTTGTTACATATCATACAACACATAATTCCTCCATATTAAACATTGCTGCACTGGACATATTTTAAACTTATGCAGCATTGAAATATTTTTTTAAACATTAAATAAAGAAATAGTAAAACTAAGGAAACATCCTAATGAGAAGGACATCAATCAGTTGTTGGACTGTTCTCAGCCATCAGCAATTTAGGAAAACTCCTTGGATTTACACCTTGTATGTAATTTATTGGCACTTTACCTGAAATTGTTTCTAAAAACATAATGTATACAATGCTGCATACATTTTAACTGTCTATTTCTGTATTAATTTCATTGTAGGGCTGCAGCAATCGATTATTTTAGTAATCTGATAGGAAATACTTTTTAAATAAAAATCTTCTCGCTTATCCCTGTTTAAACAATTCCTCCATTTTCCACTCTGCAGCGTATTCTGTGTTTTGTCCAGATCGCTCCAGAGTTAAGCGGGTGTTGCGCCAATAATAATGGTCCGTGGGGAAACACAGTGCTCCGTGAAATGGACTAAATAAAGTATCGAGGCAAATTATTATGAACTATTAATTATTAAGTCTATTATAAAATTGTCTTGATGATTTTATTTTATTTAAATTGCTTGAGTTGTTCAAGCAATCATTTTGCCCCTAAATCATTGCACACAAGTTTTTTAGATAGTGTTTTAATTTTTACACCAGAAGATGCAATACTAAACTAAGAATACTTTTTTTTAAGTTGCCAACCATCCATTTCAGTCTCCAAAATCAAGACTCTTACTTGCACAATCGGCATATATAAACGTGATTACCATAATTTGTAGCTTTATGGACTTGAATTATGGCAAGAATTTGGCTGTTTGGTTCTTAGTCACACCAGACAATGAGAACACACTCTGTTCAATTCCACATACATTATAATCAACTTGATCAACTCCTTCATCTGGACACTGCTTAAGTTCTAAAATCATCCTTTCATAATCACATGCATACTTTCTACATTGCTCTACACTAAAAGCACAAACAAAAGCTCTATTCCTCTCCAACAATTGTTCCCCTCCTTATTTAAAATACCACAGAGTCTCTTTCAGTACACACTCCGTCTGACCTAACTACCAGAATTTTGTGACTTTCTTGCCATACTCACCTACCTCTTAGGTACTTAGTGCCCTTAGGTAACATGAAAAGCACTTATAAATGATCATTATATTTTTAAGCCATGTGGATAAAGATACAGATCAGCCAAAGCAGCATTCCTGGAATATCGTTAGATATACTCCTGTAATTCTGTTTTATTTATATATATATATATATATATATATATATATATATATATATATATATATATATATATATATATATATATATATATATATATATACTCCTGATATTCCTAGAATATAATGTACTTTTTATTTTCGATGGGTGTATGTATGTATGTGTGTGTGTATATATATATATATATATATATATATATATATATATATATATATATATATATATATATATATATCCGTTAATAGGCAAAAATGTGAAAACTGTGAGAGACTTTACCCATTTATAAATACTGCAATAAGTGGTTTATTCATCCAGAGAAGATTAAAACAAAATTAAACATTTCAACCGTTTCAGGTTTGGCATTACCACTTGCATTAGGCTATTTTGAAATATCAGCTGTGGTACTTGGATCCTGAGAGCTGTCTTAACCATTTTCTGGGTAAATATTTTGGTGGCATCAATAATAAATATATTTAGTTAATGTTTATTTAACTTGTTTAATGTTAACCAAGTCAAGTATACATTGACAAATTTTTGATAAAATCTAAATACTTTCCAATTACAGGGACAAAAAACTAGGCTTTCTGAAAGTGCCTATTATGTGGGGAAGTTCAAAACACCTGCACAAACCATTACAGAATCACGTGTCTCACTGGGGTCTTCTCCCATTTCATTGCTGAGAGAAAGATCTGCTCTTTTGGTGTACTTTGGGTTGTAACATCCAATAGCTACTATATGTTGTGGCAATGCAAATTGTATTGATGATAATATTGATATATTGCATAAGCAGAAAATTTTGCTTTCTTCGGGCAACTACTGTGAAACCATCACCAAAAACGTTTGCCAGAGTACATTTACATTTGTGGCATTTAGCAGACACCCTTGTTCCGAGCACCATACAAAAGTACTTTGAGTCTTTATCAATGACTAAATCTACACTGGTACACTAGATTACAAACTTAATATAAATTAGACTAACTGTTTTTTTTGTTTAGTTTTAGTAGTTCTGGTGTAGTCCATCGTGTTTTATTTGTACTCATTTGATGCTACAATGCTCTTCCAATTTTCCTGTTGTATGGGTTATCATTATTAATTTTCTGAAATGTGGTTTAGTTTTTTTTTTCTATGAAGTTTTGCAACTTTCATGCACATAATAGGGTTCTCATACACGTAAACATCACACAAATTAACACCCTAAAGAGACCCATGTCCCTGCATGAACCAATTACAAATAAGCCTGCTGAACAATGCAGTTTGTTCAGGTGAGCTACCTCTGAAACAGACTGATCTAACATACAGCTACTAATGCAAGATCATAAATAATGTACAGAAGATTAGACAGCTGTTTAGGTCAACAGGTAAAATGGTCATCTGGGTCAGACCGAACTGAAATTATGATTATTATTGTTATTATTGTTGTTGTTGTTATCTCTAAACAGTATATAGCTAAAGTACTGTAAACTAGTAGCGGGTTTTTAAAGGTTTAACCACTGATTATTTAGATTTATGCGTTGGATAAAAATCAACTGGAAATCAGGGGCCATTGAGCCTGTATCCGGACTCGTGTTTACACAGAAACTCAACACCAAATATACGAAAATAAAAGTATCCTTCATTGCTGAGGAAAAACTGCCCTACTGTTAGAACACAATGGCACCTTAAACCCAAACATGTACTCTGTTTACAGTTTATTTATACAACTAGGAAATGTTTTTAGCACTGAAAATACCTTATTAGTGTTTAACATCGGCAGAATCTTTAATCGAAATAAAAATACACAATATGCTGAGGATTTCTAAAAAATAAACGGGCCGTATAATAACATCAAAATGAACAGAAAGCTTAGTTTCAAAGCTTGAATATTTACAGTTGCCTAGTCATTAACAATTCCCCGCCCCCGCCTCCATTTTCTTAACAACCCCCCCCCTTGTTTTGCTTCATTCTAAGCCCGCCTTTCACAACATACTAATATTATACTATCTCAAACGCGATAGGTCTACAGTCCGTCAATCATCACAACTTCCTCCACACAACCACAGGTTTACCCAGCCACACGGATTTCTATTGGCTATTCTCAAATGACGTAATCCATGTTCCCGTCTCCAACCCGCCCTGCCTGAAAGAGGAGGAAATTCCATCCTATATAAAACAATAGCTGTTGCATAATATTGTTCAAAACAAACCGCAAAAAGGCAATTGACAAAACGGCGTTAAAACGCAATTCAATTCAAACTGAACTACAAAATCGTTTAACAAAAAAGTTTACCGTTTAGGCCTGGCTCTTCATTGTTGTTCTGCTGCACGGCGCCAGTAGCAGACATGTCGCCTCTCCTGCACTGATCTGGTCCGTCAACACGGCGGCTCGTGTACGCTCTCGGGAACGCGCAAACGCCGTGCGAGCCCTCGCGGCCCCACCTGCACTGCAACGTCATCACGGGTTTACTGCACCGACATTCATCAAAACACTTCAATGGGCCGCGTATGTGACTGACTGCACGATTACAGACAGAAAACAAATGTTTAAATAAAAAATAAAAATAAAAACATTAATTCCCAGACTAGCAGTTATAGATTTTAATCACCTCCTTCACTAAAGTGCCCATTATACAGAAATTCCCAGATAGGAACATTCGTCAAAACAAAAAGGCCGAAGTTTACACAATTTACACATTACTCCAACCAACCATGCAATTGTCCATGTTACCATTGGATGTTCAAATTAAATATTAAATTAAAATGTAAATATTATAGCACACGGAAATTTCCGCTACAAATGATATCAGACTTTTAATAAAGATTGTATTCCCTCTTCATTCGTTTTAAAATACCATTCAATTGATTAAACTATTCCATGTTTTGCCAATGATTATATGCTTTGAATTGTTATTTGAGGGACAAATGTTTTTTCCCTTTAGAATTGCAAAATGCAATACACACAAACGATCCATAGTATTTAAATCCCACAAATATCAAATATATACATGTGTGAGAAATGATTTGTAAATCAATAACATACATGACATACATCTTGGATTATGCTTACATTAATATATCATAGTTATGGGCTTGATTAAATTAACATAGTGCTGACCTGAAGTTACTTTAAGATCAAAACTACCTTTAAACTACGGCTATGGGGATTCACATAGATTTGTTCTTGTTCTTTCATGACTCTGGTTTATGATTTGACAGACTCATTATGAGTGCGATAACAAGGAATTCCCAACAGAAAGTGACAATTTGTGTTACTACAGGCAGAACTAACAATAAACTAACAATAAATCCAAAAAACGCTATTTTTTATTCAATGCAAAAATTATTAGCAAATAATAAAATAATTTTCTGCTCAAGACAGTGAAGTTCTCAACTAATCTTTATTATGTTCGGGGCACAAACAGCCCAGACAATCCACATGGTGCTGCATTGTGTAGCTAAGAAATGTTTATGAGAATTATTATGACTTCACTACGTGATCAAAAACGCCATTTCAAACTAAAACAAAACATTTAAATCTGTTCTATGACCCCTGTGTCGTACAGTCTGGTATCTTTAATCAGCTCTGTTGTCTATGTTTGTTTTGACTGCAGTGTATTCAAGTATTTTTTTTTATCAATCTCAGCCTGGTTGATTGCGGAATAATACTGTAGATCAGCTTAAAATGTAGGAGCATATAATATCTGCAGTATGCTGCTGGGTGTATGCAACAGACCAGCGCAAGAGTGAACATGACCTCTTTGTTTGTGCTTGTGCCCTTGTAAGATAGTTAATATTTTAAAACATTTTTTGAAACAAAAATATTTTCTGCTTAACAGCATGTTTACAGCTTTTTATAAACATCATTGATGTTATATTTTTTAGTCTATCATATAAACCTGAAGTTATTAACTTTTCAATTAGATACTTGAGTGTTTTGAACATTTGTCATTTCAGAAGCTATAGGCGTCTTCAGGGTGTCTATGGTACTAAACACAATCTTATGGTAATTTTCAAACTACTCATTTAAGGCTACCTTCAGCAAAAGCTCAAAAAGTAGAAGTGAGGCATTACAATGGATCAGGCAAAAGCCATGGTCGCTGCTAATTGGGGAGAAGCATGTGTAGCTCAAAAAATAAAAAAATAAAAAAACATATTCCCAGTTTACCAAAACACTTTTGGTGAATGAACCCTCCATATCTATGCCTTTACATATGAGAAAAGCTAATGACCAAAGGCTTGACTAAACATATATCTGTATGTTTTCAATCTGGACTTTATCGGAGTCCTGCCACTAATTGAAACTGTGCTGCTTTTTTGTAAGAGAAAGCTCTGTTCTCTGCTGTTGCCTTTATTATTTACCATAAAATATGCTCATAAAAGAAAATAAATTGTTTAGGTACTGCAATATGAAACCATTAGGTGCTTTATGTCAATAGCAGTATTTTATAACCAATGTGAAATTTTACTGGAAGCCAATTTAGTGTGGACAAAATGTAACATGATCATGTCTTCTGGTTGATTAAGGAATTATTGTAATGAAAATAATTAAGTTGCTTATTTTGATCAGGAAATAATTGTAATTAGTTCAGTCCCTTAATAGGGAATAAAGACTGCTAATTTAGTTTTAAAATCATTTGCACTGTAATTTTAATGTGTTCTGTTTAAAGCTTTATTCTCTCAAAATGATGTGGATTATTAAAAAGAAAATATATTTTGGCTGCAGAAACCACTAGCTTTGAGATCAAATCTGCAGCTTCACAAAGAAATTCAGAATTTACACCTATAACACATGCAAAGCTGGTAAATAAATATCTTATTCATATGCTAATTGACTGAGGTGTTACTCTGTGCAAATGCAATACTGTGCATTTGTCTTAGCTACATGCAAAGACATTTTAAAAAATACTATAAAAAGTAAACGGCAAAAATTAATGTTTGGAAAATAAAATATATTTTTAACTCAATTAAGGCAGTAGTCATAAAATAACACCTATAACTAAATTTGTACCATTTAAACTTAGTGCCTAAGACATTTGTACAGTCCTGTATGTTTTCTTGTATATGGCACTGAGAGATAAGCGATGATAGGGTGATTCTGCATATGCTCTGATATCTAACAGGGCCAACACACTAGACTGTACCATAGTACTTTTAAGGTCTACAACTTATGAATCATATTCATACAGTGTAGAAAGAGAGCCCGAAGGGCTAATGACACTTCCCCAAATTACACATAAGACAGATATTTAAATTGCTTTTTGGTCACTTATTGATTTTCACTTAGTGATGTTTGAATGCACATAGCATGTGAATTTTAAAAAGCTGTTAAATTATAAATATTATTATACTATATCAAGATTCAAGATGACATTTTTCAAATTGTCACAAACATAGTACACAGAATACAGCCAGTGAAATGTAAACCAGATTGGCTGCTCAGATAATTGTGCATTAGATAAAAGAAACTATAGAATAAAATAAAATATGAGAAAATAAAGGAAAATAAGAGGAAATATATTAGATAATAATAGTGCAAATATATTTTTGTATGTGCAAAAGGCAAGTACAAATTGTATGAAATGTAATGAGGTATGACAATAACAAACCAAAAACAGTAACTTTGGCAGTGACAATGACAATGTAAGGTGCTGTGTGCAAAATGCAGAATTAATGGAAGTATGATTGTAAAGTAAAACTGATTATGGGCATGCTGGCATTAAGAAGTCTGATAGCTTCTGGGAAGAAGTTCCCCCTAAGCCACCCAGATTTGGCCATCAGACTGTGGAAGTGCCTGCCCGATGCTAGTGGACTGAAGAAGTAGTAACTGGGATGATTAGGGTCCTTGATGATTTTAAAAGCCCTGTTTCTTCATCGACTGATGTATATATCCTACAGAGAGGGAGGAGCAGACCCTGAGATGAACTCTGCTAAGTGCACTACCCTCTGAAGGGCTTTACAGTCCTGTTTGGAGCAATTGCCATACCAAATTGAATTGCACAATCAAAAGAAAAGCATATAACATTGTTAATATCAATACAAATATATAAATTAAACCAAATGACTCAAAAGCTAGAATAAAGTAATCTCGAAGTAATTAAGAAACGTAAAAGAGAACACTTGCACCCCTTGTGACAAGAAACTGCATCAGAAAACGATAGTGATTTTAAATGAAAACATTAAGGGAACTCTAGTACCCCCTTGCGGTAAGAAAAATGGACCGGATAGCGAAAGAGATTTTAAATTTAGACTTAGAGAACAATAGCACTCCCTTGTGGAAAGAAAAATATAGCATCACATATTTTACAATAAAGCATATCAGATATACCACATACTGTGATTTTAATCTGTTTCCAGATTTTGTCTGACTTATCGCAGCAGCAGTGCGTTCTTCATATGGATTTACACAACAAAATAAACATAACATTAGCCAAGTAAGCCTTCTGCAAATCCTGCAATGAGGTCCACATTCACAGTCACTCTGAGTGAAATGGTCTATTTTTGGGATCTTACACAAACTCACTCATTTAAGACATGACTTATCATAGATAATTTGAGATTATATGATATGTAGAAATATGAGTGTAACATATTTCCAGACACCATTTACATAGAACCCATTGGAATCATACATAAGACATAATAATGCAAATCATTGGCACCATTGTAGAATGATGACCTCAGCAGCTGCCCGTACTGAATAATATGATCTTCAATGTACTCCTATCTTTCTTTCGCTCAGACCCTAAATACTATGACAGTCTCAAATGTGACTGCTTATTATTATCCCAAGGGACAAAGGGTGGGAGAAGGAATTACAACCTGACTGGTACATCAGTCCATATCAAAGCATAATGTTCACAGCTTTCATTATACCTAGAGGCAATTTATATTATTCAGTCCACTTTTTGCCAAGTTTCACAGGAGGTGGGAAATAAAGAAGGAAACCTTGGTGAGCACAGGGAGAACATGAATACAAACACTGAACAGACAGTAATCCAGGCTCAGGGTAAAACAATGGATCCTTGAATTGTTTTACATAAGAATGGCTGATCTTTATTGTGGCTTTTATTTGGAAAAAGTTAAATTCTCAAAAGATGCTGACGAATGACAATGTATGTTGATTTAAAATTTCGTAATTGCCCTAAAACAATAGACGTAATTACATTTCTGGTCTGCTGAATCATACAGTACCTATAGTGTAACTAATCAGAAAGATGATAAAATTGTAAAATTTCATAGCATAACTTCAGCAGGGCAGAGGAATTCAAGAAGAAAAATGTGCAAAAAAGAAGCACTATAGAAACATATTGACCACCCTGGCTACATTTTGTGTTGAAATATACTTAAAGTGGACAAAAATGTGATTTCCATGCTTACTAATTGAAATGATAGACTATAGAATATTCACTGTTTGAATAGGAAAATTTGTTTGTCAGTATTATTGATAAAGTTCAGGGCTATATAAATTTGGGAAGTGCAGAAAAAAGATAAATGGAATGAATAATTGTGTGAATAGAAATTGGTTAAAATAACATGATGCAATATACAGTATATATATATATATATATATATATATATATATATATATATATATATATATATATATATATATATATATATACACATGTCTTATGCCAGATTCTATCTGCTCAACAGCCTGGGCCTTTCTTTGTCAGATTTTTTATTTCATGATACGCCAAATGTTTTTAGTTTAGTTTAGTTTAGTTGGCCAGTTCAGCTGTTCAGTTCAGCTTCAACTATAAACTATATATATCTTGCTGAAATATGCAAGAGCTTCCCTGATAAAGACATCATCTGGATAGAAGCATATGTTGACCTGAATGAAATGAACAATTTAGTACATTCTTGAAAAGAAATGTACTGACATTCTTGAAAAGAAATGTACTGGCAAGCTGAGCAATACCAAAAAAACTTGGAAGACAACTGTGATGGGTGAAGGGGATGACTATTAACTGACCACTGATAACACTGAAGAACAGAAAGATGATAAGAAGAGATTACACAGAAAGAAAAAAACATCTATTAAAGCCTCCCTAGTTCTAAAAGAAGATTCCTTGACAGATAGAAACAAGATAAAGTAGAATATAGATTTTAAAAAAGCAAAGGGAGAAAGAAAGGAGGGTCTCGGCATCCAAAGCATACTACATCCTCTGTTAAACATGGAGACTGTGTTATTGCTGCCAATAATATGTCACTGGTGTTTACTGATTATGTGACTGCTGATAGAAACAGCACAACAAATTCTAATTTTAAAGCATGCTGTAAAATGGTGTAAAACACATATTATAGTGTTTAACAGTATAGCTGGATAATCTCAAAACACTTGATAATGCTGATGCTGTCTAGATGCTTGATGCTGATGCTGTCTTGATAATGCTGATGCTGATGCTGTCACATGGAACCAATGTGGAACTAGTGAAAACTTGCCAAAGCTTTCCAGAAAAATAGCTGCCAAAAATTAAATATTAAAATTAAGTAGTACATCATACAGTCACCATGTAACTTATATGTAGTATGATCAAAATAAATAAAGGAATTTGTAATCTTAAGAGCAGAGGTACCCGAACATTTTCCATGAAGAAAAAGGAAGGGCCATGAAGGGCCAAAAATCAAACTTGATTGAAGGCTGTGGGCCAAAAGAGATTGTTTCTTTTATTTCACATTACCTTGTAATCTGCTTAAGTCATGCAGTTTCATTTTCAGTTTAGAGTTTTCTAGTTCAGCAAAATTTATAGGACAGTAAAAACCTAGAAGAAATCCTATTTATACTATACTGCCTAATCAAGCTATACACCAACACATCTATATGCTTGTATTATCAGTAAACTCTAATGAGACAGGAAGCTAGTCTTTCTTTTTCAAAAGTTTTGCTAAATTGGGCTGCAGTTGACAAATGTACTGTAGTTGAGAGTCATTTAGTTTACGTTTTAGTTTGCACTTGTTAATGTTCATCTGACTAAAACTCTGTTCACAGACGGAGGTACCACCAAAGGTTTTTGTAGCTTAAAAATAAAATTGAAATGTTAAATAAGAAATGAAGATCTGTGTCAGTGGTATTTCCCCCTTTTTAAATAGTGATTAGATTTGAAATCTGTTGCATCAATGTAGATATTACGGTCAAAGTTTGGCATCAACGTCTGCTTGTGTTCACAGTTCAAGCTGATGATGGTGGTGTCAAGTTCACAGATATGATTTACCTAGAGCACATTATGGCTTTGTTAGAGCTGCAATTGTGGAATCCTTTTGCCTTGAAATGGAACAAAGCCTCAAATAAACGTTGTGGAAACAATTTCCATGAACAGTTTCAGCTGTTCTGGGATCATAATATTGAAATAAAATAATCAAAACAGCGCATTGTGCTTAGACGTGTTTCATTCCCTGCTCAGCCGCGCCATCTGGTGGTGACTTACAGCCTCAACCAGTTCATGTCCAGCTTTGTGTAGATCATACAGCAGCAGTCCGCTGCTCTCCGTCTTTGTCCTCAAGGCAACTGCGCGCGCTGCCTTGAATGTAAACCCAAGCTAGTTTTTATTTCTAAACGAGTATTTTGAGCCATCTATTTAAAGACTGTTAAACGATCAGAAGAATTCAAAGATGGTTTTAGTACATGTTGGATACCTGGTTCTACCCGTTTTCGGCTCAGTAAGAAATAGAGGTATTTATTGCATTTATTTGTCTTAAACCATTAACATTAGCTGTGTACGAAATCTTCCAAAAATACCCTTTGCTTGCTAACATAGCTAGCTACGATCACTTCCCTAGATAAATATCACACGTCGACCTTGGTGGTAAATCCGCTCAGGCTGTAAGCCAGCAATAAAAATGAATTCTCTGTGGCTCTTTGCCCTCCTTTGCTGGCTAGTAAGCAAGCGACAAGGGAGGATTTCAAACAATCGTTGCATGACTGATTTCTGTTTTAGGGCAAGCTAATCTGTTAGCTAGCCAGCTAGCAAGTCAGTGTTTTTGGAAAACACTTTAAATTCGATCGTCTAACGAGGCACATATAGTAAATTTGGGGGGATTATTATGTTTTGTGTAGTAACCACAATATTATTATTTTTCCCCTACGTGTTAATGTACGTGTGCGGCCAGCGTGTTAGCCAGATCCGCTAAGAGACTATGAAGGCCCGAAACAGTAGCAAAGGCAGTTGATTCGTGTGCGGCATTTTGTAGCTGATAATGTCTTTTTATTTATTTTACACCGCAATCAACCTGTGCAAACATACTTCTTTTAACCTTTAATAAATCCTTAAACACACGCGACCACTCACAATTGTGTTGTCGGGGATCAACATTCAATCTGCAATTCTTTGTAATGGCCGCTGAAAACGCCTGATTTGTCAGATCTTATACAGTCGCATGATACCAGTGTTAGAATGTGTAACTGTAAGGTGGTGACCCGCAGTGGCATCTGGGTATTGGCCGCTAATTTTACATTTCATACCAAGTATTTATTCCTAAACTCGCATTTTGAGTGCGGGGCTCTCAGGATGAGAAATCCGCTACATAGCTATCTAGCTAACTATGCTTAGCTTGCTCACCTCGTCTACTAGCTGCCCGACTGACTAGCTAGCTGAGCGAATGTAGCTAGCTGGTTAACTAAGCTAGCGTGGCACTGATTTTTTTTTTTTTTCTCCATGGAGTGCCATCAACGATTTCATTGTGCTTTTATTTCTGTTTCTTATTTCCTGTCTCATAGTATCGAGGCTGGCTCTACATTCTGCATTATCCGATCTTTGTCGTCCCCCCTCCATTGTGTAGCTAATGATCATCTGCTGCTGTGTGGTGTGGCCTCTGCCTGTTCTCTGCATTTAGCTGTTTTGTGATCCCCCTTCTTCATTTCCTCTTTCCATCCGAAGACGACATTGGTATTTGAACACCCAAGAACAGTGCCCTTATGTTAAATGTTAAATACTTAAAATAATAAAAAAAAAAACACTGAGCTAAAATGTGTTTTCTCTATGTTAAGTTGACATAGTTAACCCGTATACAGTAGACATTAGAGAAGCTGATTCATGTACATCCCTTCCAGCCTTGGTAGTCAACATGTGTAAATTCCTGTAAAGTGGATGCATTTTGCAGTTCATATTTCTTAATCATAGAAAGCATCATGCCTGTTGTACCAGCAAAGGTACATTGTACCCATTCAATGTGTTGGCTTTATTTATCATTTGCAATTGGGCTCATTTATAATTATTTAGTTTCCAGTCTTAATCCTGGAGTACCTCCTGTCCTGCACATTTGAGTGTTTTCCCTGTTCACAACATGCCTGATTCTAGTGGCCCCTTCCTGATTTCAAGTGGGTGTGTTATAGTGGTGAAAACATTGAAGTGTGCAGGACAAGGGGTACTACAGAACCACGGTTGAGAGCCTGTGCCCTATATGGCTATGGAGAGATCTGGCATTAAAAATAAGTCCTGAATAAAAAAAAAAAAAAAGGAATGAAACCTACTTTGCAATGAAACGGCCACACAAATGTTACACTGCACCTGTGTCGATCACCCAGACATGTGCCACATTACTTTAACCGCTGCCTAAACAAGGCTCATCAATACACACAGCATTAAAAACAATGATGCTAATTAATTAAGCACTTGACTTGATCTCTGCACTAACAAATTTCAAAATGCTATCCATTTCACAGGGATGTTTAATTTCCTGCACTGCTACAATTATTCTCTAATAGAGTGAAAATGTCTATTGTTTGGTTGTGGTTTCTCTACCTTTTGTTCTGGTAATAGACTTCAATGCATGAATCACATTATTCATATTATTTTTATTCAACATTTATTAGACTCCAATGTAATCTTTCTGTAGAAAAGATGTACCCTGCTGTACTGTAATGTGCTGTAGCAAACACATCTGCTCATTGGATGCTGCTTTTGTTCTGTTTAACCCTGTACGGAGCATGGTGGGCCTTGCCTTTGTTCAATGTTGTTTTATTTGTTGCATGGTATTATTATTATATTATTATTATGACACAAATCCACCTATACTAATATTTTTCAATAAAGAATATAGTATTTTTCCTAACCTCCAGTGTGCTTCTTGCTGATTTCCATTTATTGCCCCCTCCCCACCTCCTCCCTCCTGCTGTGACAAAGATATATTCTTTGCTTTTTTTCATCATGGGAGCTAAATGAGTTTATACATGGCCATTATGTTGTTTATTTAGGCACTTGAAGGTGCAGTGGGAACCCAATGGTCCTTAAGTTTGGATAAGGTTTTTTAAAAAGATCAGCAAATCAGAATTGTCTTGCATTGTATTATTAAAAAAATAGGTGTGTGTGTGTGTGTGTGTGTGTGTGTGTGTGTGTGTGTGTGTGTATAGATAGATAGAAAACATTTTAAATGATGTTGGTTATGAAACTTTAAAACTGCACCTTTAAGTCTTTTCTTAGACAAAGTTTCTGACAAAATGTATATATCCCGATGCCGTGGTGTGGGGAAGTATCCAAACATTCCATCACTGTGATTGATTATTCTTTCTTCCTCTAACATCTGGAAGACATTTTGCCATTGTGTGTGTGTGTTTGTTTTTGTTTTGTTTTTTTAACACATGTAGTAAATATAAAATAATCAGATTTCTAAATAAATAATTTCTTTTTTGTTCTTTACCATTAAAGCTTTAACACTCATTAAACAGGCTAAAATCTTTATAACACAACCAGGTTTCAGTCAAGTTTTAGTTTTAGACCCTCAGATTTGTTTTGAACTAAAAAACAATTGTAATAAACCCTTGCTGTTTAAAATTTTATATAGTTTATATATTTTTTTTTCCATCTAGAGCTTATAATAAACTTTATGCAACTAGGATACCTAATCCAGGTGTGTTTGTAGGTAGCACAAATCAGAAATAATGACTGGTTGACCTAGAGAACCAAGGAAGAGCATTTACAAGTGATCTTAAATCGAGGCATATAGAGCTAAAAAAAAATCCAGAGTTTTCACATATATGCAGGGCATTGATTATTCTTTTTTGTGTGCACAGGAAGGTCTTTTGTCAGCTCATGGAAAACAGATGTTTCCTAGCTTGCCAATTACTGCTTTACCTTTTGAGGTTCTCATGCTTTTTTACTTAAGTGTAGACATTCTGCACATTTTTCATAATTATGGAAGATGGCTTGAAACGTTCAGCCACATGTCTTGACTAGGTCCATGATTGTTCCATTTTAATTTTGTTAGTTCAAATATGAACTTAATTATTTTCCCAACATGCACTAAAAACAAATTATTAATCATGCTCACTGTTTTATTTGTTGTGTAAATATTTAATGAGAATTTTTTTGCTGTGGTACTTTCCCGCATGCTTTGCCAGGACAATTGTGGACAATTGTTCACGTCACTTAGTGAATTCTTCATCTAAGCCAAACGCATAGATTTTCCAGGGTCTTTGAGACGGCAGGTGTGGCCAAGGAACTCCCTGTGAGGGGCTCAGCTAGCTGCTTGGAATAGTCAGTGAATAATAGTAGACTTGCTTGCATCTGTTGCTGAAGTGTCAGCTGCTGAGAGGTGAGAAGTGACCATGAGAACCAAAATGAAACTATACACTGCTGCTGACTGCCCGCAAGATGCCCTGGTAGTATTACAAGCCAATAAATCTGCATAAAACACTTAAACTTCCCCTTTGCATTCTTTAAAAATGTAGAAGGATTTGGGTAGATTGAGAGGTGATCAACCAGCATTGTACATTCATTTTAAAGTCAGCATTTCTACCCAAAATGTAGTTAATGTGGTGTCATTGTTCTTGCAGGATCTCAGTTTAACAGGCATCAGCATAGCCATGCTACCTCTTGCCGGCATTTCCAAGTAGGGCCTCAGGCCCAGATCCCTGTTGACTTCCCAATGCCCCATCCAGGACAATCACAGGCGGGCATGAACCCACACCTTGGCCCAACGCACCAGCCAGCTGCCCCGTTGCATCCTCCCCTTGGCCACATACCAGCACCACAGTTCCAGGATATCCAAGGCCCCCCCTTCCTACCTCAGGCTTTACACCAGCAATACCTCATCCAGCAGCAGATCCTGGAGGCACAGCACAGGAGGTTCCTTGCGCAGCCCAGGTCAGACAATGGCAAATCTAATACTCTGGTACATACTATGTATCATTTGGATGTCATCTAATATTGACAGGAAAAAACCCTAAAATGACCAAACCACATATTTCTTAATTAGCTGATATCAACCTTTGGTTCTTTTAAGCAGGCATGCCCAAGAAAGAACAGCACACCATCCCCAGGCGATCCGTGCCCCCTATGAATACACCCCCTCCATACATGTTCCTCCCCCTCCACCTGTACAGCAGCAGCCACGCTATCTTGCTGAAGGAACAGACTGGTAATTTTTTTAAATGCTCATTTAAAAAAAAATATTTGGTTACTCCATAGAGTTACAGAGAATTTTAATTGCAGTTATTAGCTCATGAATATTAATAGCTAAGTCAAGTACAAAAGAACAATGACAATAAGTAGAAATGTTAATATTATTGTTCATACTCATAATATCAAATTGTTAATATTCATGGTAGTAAACTATAAAGTACCCCGGAACCAAACTTCAAGGAGATCTATGTGGAAATATTTCGCAGTTAACATGATTTCTATGCAAAAGATGACTCTGTGATGATCGGTTTACCCATGCTTTCATGGTGCTTCTTCTCAGGGACTTGAGTGTGGACCCTGGTCTACCTCATTCACACTACCATGTCCCTCAGCTCCCACAGCACTATCAGCACTACCTGGCCTCTCCAAGGCTGCACCACTTTCCCAGAAATGCATCCTCAGCTCAAGTGGTATGTGTTCCACCTGTATAATTTATTGCAAAATGATATGCACCAGTTGAAAAATGAATTATGGAAGTTGTTAGTTGTTGTTAGCTCTGTTTTCAGTCCAACTCACTGTCAGTAAGTTTATTTAGGAAGTTTATATGAAATACCTTGCAGAGAACATGCACATATTGTTCGAAACACTGCCACATTCAGACAGTTCTAATCAGCCAATTATGTGGCAGCGACTGTATGCAAAACATCGTGCAGTTACAGTTTATGAGCTTTATTTAAGGTTGAGCATCTAATTTATATGAGGTACTTTATTCTTCCTGGCAACCTGAACTAATCTGGCCCATTTACTCTAACCTCTTTAATCAACAAGGTATTTACACCCCTAGAACTGTCACTTGCTTAGTATCTTTTGTTTTTCAAGTATTCTATGTAAAGCCTTGAGACTGTAGTGTGTGAAATTTGCAGTAGTTTCTGAAACACTCAACCAAGCTCATCTGGTTCTTACATTCACATTTCAGAGATCACACTTTCTTTTTATTCTGATGTTTGATTTAAAAATGTACTAAATCTCTTAACTTCAGTATCTGCAGTGTTATTTGCATAACATTGCCATGTGACAAGCTGATTAAAGAACTACATAAATGCACAGGCTTTATTGATAATGTGAACAGCGAGTATATGATGCTGATGTGTTTAGTAACACTGTAACACTGTAACTTCTAAATTGGATAAACTATTGTGGTTAAAAGGAACATTTGTCTTATTGGTCATGCTTTTTACAGGTTGTCCATGAGATCAGAAATTATCCCTATCCACAGTTACATCTATTGACACTGCAGGGCCTCAATCCCTCCCGCCATGCCACTGCTGTGAGGGAAAGCTATGAGGTAGTATCAAATCCTGCTCTGTACAGGAGCATTAATTACTTTATTTATATATAATTTACTTTATTAATATTCATTATTAAAGTTCCCTTTAAGCCCTTGTGTAGATGGTAAAAAAGACCACAAATGGATATATATTTTTAATTATAGGAACTCTTGCAGCTGGAAGACAGACTTGGCAATGTGAATCGAGGGGCTGTGCAGACCACCATTGAAAGGTTTACATTTCCTCATAAATACAAAAAGGTGAGCTGAACCCACTTTTATATTCTAATAAACAAATTAGAAACAGTTGTTATAATTTTATAGTGTATTGTAAATGTATCACACAATATGTTCTAGGTACAATGCATTTCTCTAAACAAAGACTACAGAGTTTCCAAACTACCCACAGAACATCCCTACATTCTACCTTTATTAACCAGTGATAAAGATTAAACCTTATAGTGGCCATTATTTCTTTCCATTAGCCATGCACTTACTAACATGTTTAAACATGGTACTGCTTCTGTACAGCAGTGGCTGTATCCTGTCACAACAGGTCTGTTGGAGGTTGTGTAAATCAGGCAGGAAGAAACTATGGGGATTTGTTTTAGAATAAGTACTTGATATGCAGGGAATGTAGAAAAGCTGTCAAGGATCGTGGTTCACCAATTTTATCTACACGTAGGTGGGATTTGTTTATCAGACTGGGACCTTACAGAGACGTATGAATATGAGGATATGGTATTGTATTTGAGCTGCATATTGAAGAACCATCTTTTGGACTAAATCTTTGAGCCACATTGAGCCATCTTGGAGAAATTATTGCTGCAATAATGTGGGCTTAATCACCAGTGCCACACTGCTATTTAATTGTACACATTTTTTAACTTTCTATTTAAATTCCTGGTATTTCTTTATCTTTTTGTACCCATTTGTCACATGATTAACCACTATATACTTAAAAAATGAAAACCATTTTGGGTTTTATAAACTGCATTAAATTACACAATACATTTATTAATGTAGGCAGCACTGTGTTGTATCAGTTACTGTTGCCACTGTGCTTGTTTTACTGTCTGTGGAGGTTTTCATTCTAATGATAATGATAATAAACATGGATAGGAAAGTATACATGCTTCTGTTGAAATGGCAGGTGTGCACACCATTATAAAACAGTAACTCTGCTCAGAATGAAAAAATCACAATCAAACTTTATTTATTATTAGTAATTATTAAACACCTGTCAACAATGATCCTAAATAAAGAGCAGCTTTAGGATTTTCTTGACAATTCTTTTTTTATTTCATCCTACTGTTTAAGGTTCTGAAAGTGCTTACAAAGCATTTACAGGATCTCATTTTCGAAAATGCATCAATGCAAGTTTTATCATTTAATCTAGTATATATTTTTTTTCTCGGCTCCCACAAGGCCAACAATTGGCCATATGTCCAGAATTGTCTAAACAATGTCATCAAGGAGGCTGTCAAAAAAAACAAAAACCTCCAAGCCTGCCTAAATCACCCAAGTCAAATTGAAATCATTTCGGTTATGACTTTAAAATGTATGTTTAATTAAAAAGACAGTTTATCAAAACTAAGAACTCCACACTAAAGACAAATCCTTCTAAATGAACCATGTTGGTGGCAGCATCATGCAGCGGTGCAGCTTCTCTGCACCTGGGATTGGGGCTTCAGTTAATATGAAGAGGGCATCATGGTTAGCTCAAAATACCAATCTATTTTGGCACAAAGTCTGATGGGCTCTGTTAACCCAGAAATATTTTACCCTTTAACTAAATTCAATTGAAAACCTGTAGAATGACTTTAAGTAGGCTGTGTACATCAGATCCCCTTGTGGAGATGATTGATTTGGAGCATTTAAGCAAGGTAGATTGGATTAAAATTGTCAAATCTAGAACTGTGAAAGCACATTTTCTGGTAATAGAGCACTCTGTCCTTTTGGATAAGGATCTACCAAATTAACAAAGTAGTAGTCAAGAGCTGTGCATTCACATTATTTTTTTTTTAAATACGCTATATTATTTATTTTTATAATTTTCTTGTAATTGACCCTGGTCTTGTTGTTTTGTAAATGCCTCTTCAAATTATTCTCTCATCCTCGGGTGTTGTTTTTAGCTTGCTATAATTCCTTACGGACATATCAGTGCATTTTTTACATCCTTGTGTGTATTTTTGTATTCTGTAACAGAGAAGACCACTGGAGCTGAAAATAGGGATGGATGAGGATGAGCTGGACACAGATGAAAAATGTACAATCTGCCTGTCGATGCTTGAGGATGGAGAGGATGTGAGGTAGTATGCAATTTAAAATGTTATATTAATCTGATTAATTAAAATTAATCTGATTATAAATTAACTTGGTTATATTTTGTACCTACACTGTATTATAGTATATGTATATTACATACATGTATATTTTTTGTTTGGTTTTTCCATCAGGAGATTACCCTGCATGCACCTCTTCCATCAGGCTTGTGTTGACCAGTGGCTTTCAACCAATAAGAAGTGTCCAATTTGCAGGGTGGACATTGAGACCCAGCTGACTCCGGACAGCTGATATCTCCTGTAGCGTTGGTGAAAGGTCTGCCATTTTTCCCTGTCCCTTTTCGGGTACTTTGCCAAATGTCTGTCTCTTCATCACCTCTCACCTTTGACCTTGCCTTCTGAGCCAACTCGAAACGTGAAACTTTAATCCATGTCGGATTAAAGGTGAATAGCAAAGTGAGCGAAATGAAAAAGAGTCCGAGGATTCATGGAGAAGAATGTTCAGATCTGCGCGAGTGTCCAGGGCAGGTTTCAGTGTGACTTTTTGCAGAGTCTGTCATTAGGATGGTTCCTAACGAAGTCCCCTGCATGGACATTCAGTGTGTTTAGGACAGTAAGTGCATCCCCTGGATGATCTCAACTGCAGATAACATAAAGCTTTTCCTCTGTCACAATGTTTCATAATGCATTATAACAAAACTTTATGAAGCTTTCAAATTTCCAATTGCTAGTAGTAGTCAGTCATGTATTTCAGGTGTTCTGCATTCTTCTACAGTGCAGTTAATCAAGTAAAAAAAAAAAAAAATCAATATTCAAAATGAGTACTATGTGGGAACAATATGTGAATGAAGATAGTAAAGTAGTATGAAATGTAATTAGTAGATAAAAAAAAAGGTGGATTTCAAACAAAATCTTAATCCTAATAAGGAATGTGTAAAGGAAAACTTTATTCTCACAAGTCGAGTTATCCAGCGGTATGAAATGACACTAACAATTATTAACTGTAATTATCAGAAGTGATATATAATATACTTTCTGTAACCATGGTGACAGCAAGACCAGGCTTGATTTAAGCTGTGACAGTATGTATTTGTGCTTGTGAACTCTCCATGCTTAGAAAAGTATCCTCAAAATGCATGTTCTGTGAGAGGCTGAGGCTTGTTTTCAGGAACATAAACGGAAAGATGGGCAATTTGTGCATGACAGATATCTTACTAATTCTGAAGACACTGTGTTCTCAACATGTCACTGAAGAAACCAGGAGTGAGATGTATACCTTAATGCCTGTAGGACAAGCACACATTCTAATAACAACAGCCTACTTCTCAGTGTTTCCATTAGCAATGTACGTGTGTGGTATCGCTTGAAAGTACAGCATATGTAGAGTATGAAGCTAACTAAGAAAGCAGTCATATTGTGCATGAAAACTGTTGCTGCCATTTCTGGGGGAGATGAAAAGGGAGAAAAGCCATTGTTTTATAGAAACCAAACATAACTTTTCTAAACTGTATTTTGAGTTTATTTCATTCTTTCCATTCTGTTCTTCATGTTTTTTTTCCCCTAATATTGAGGATTATGCCAACCTATTTGTGGGGCTGTTTCAGCTTCTCACCATTTTAAATAAGTAGCTGCAATGCTGGAATAATATTTATTGTTGTCTTAATGTAGCTAGCTGTTATTTTTGTAAATGCACTATATTATGAGGTTGCCTGACTTCGATGTGATTGTGAATGTTTCTCTTGTCCCTGCTTATGCATTTGCACTCAGTGACCTGTCTCTTTGAACATGTACACTGCGGTTGCTCCTGACAGTATACTCCATCCAAAAAAAAAAAAAAAATAGTAGCGTGGCTTAACTTCAGTCATTATTTCCACTTGTATTACTTAAATTATTTGAACCCTTGCTTAAATGTATGTGACATCATGGCTTAGTAGCATTTCTGACACTAATTTGACAAAAAAAAGAAAAGAAATTGCATTGCAGTGCAGTGATGCATTGATTAATTACAACTTGCTTGTTTTTTTTCGCGTTTCCCTGGATTAGAGGCAATTCTAAACCATTGTGGTAAATTGTATTTGAAAAACAAAGAAGTTTCTATTTCTGTTTCACTATAAATTGGCTTTATTATTATCACAATTGTCTCAGTGAGAGTTTTGTGTAGCTCACCCTTGCTGGCCTTTTTGTGTGTGAGCAGTGTTAATGTCTGTTGAGCTTCCTTCTGTTACTTCAATGAAAACTTTTCTTCAGAAGGTACAGAGCAGTCTTTTTTCTCATTTCCTGTGTGCAGCATTCAATAGTTTACACAGGATTTTGTGCAGTAAAAATGCCTTAAGTATTTAACAATCATAATTTATTACTAACTTAGCTCTATGGGTGCATATTTAAGTTTTGATTTAGTTTAGCGATTGAATCAGTTTATTTATTTACATAGGCATAATGTGTATAAATACCTCATCGTGCATATTTTAATGGGAGTGCTTTGCATGCATTTGTTATTTAAAGGAGAAAAAGAGAAACTCAAGTTTAAAAAAATTCAAAGGGGTCTGCTGAAATGTGTCAGTGTGTGGTGCTGTGGATTTGGTTACATTCCATTAATGCGATTTCAAAGAATTATTTAGCTGTGATCTAGTAGACAAACTGCTATAGACTGGAAATGTTTTGCATGTATCTCCTATTTTGCACTCTCGGCTTGGCTACCCTCTCACTGGCATTTGGAAAATGTGCACCATACTCTTTTTTTTGTTTGTTTGTTTGTTTGTTTTTGTTTTAATTCTTCTAACTTGGTTAGTATCTAACATTTTTTAAGTATTACAACACAGCTTAGTGCAGAGTGAGATGTACTGTGATTAGCCTCTTGTCCAAAATGCTTTACATTAGCTTGATTTCTATTAAATAGAGATCAGTCTTTTTTAAAACGTTCTGTTTGCATACTCACCCCTACTCCCCCAATTCGTACTCATTTTTTATACTAATAACAGGGTCTGAAGCTAAATGTCTGTCTCAAGATATATATCACTAAATGTAATGTGGCCATTATTTATTCTTTTGATGTTTTTAGATGACGTGACGAACAAAATTGTCAAATATAAAAAATAAAATACAAATAAAAACCTCCCATGAAATATATTTAGCTCTCAGCTTGACCAGGCACTGATTTTTTTAAAGGTGCAAATTTTAAACAACATGGCATGGTACATTAATTTAGAGTAGATTTAGCTAATAAGGGCAGAAGTCCCTTCTCATTGTGTCAAATAATTGACCCATCCCAAAGGAAAATAATTTTCTTGTTTGAACTGACAAACATATTGGAACTCCCTATTTATTTGCAGACGCCTGATATGATCTAAGACATGCCTTGTCATATGATTTGTCCCACCAGCCTTAAGGTCTTTTTCCTTGCTCCACCACACTAGAAGATTTTGGACATACAGCAATAGTATTATGTTTTGCAAACAGAATGAACAGTAGATCCTAAAGCACAAGCTCTATAATGCATGTCTTTCTCAGGTTTTAATATACGTATGAGAATGGATAGATATGTTAAAATATTTTACCATAAATCTTTCTGATGTTTTTTCTGCTGCTGATGTTAAAAAAAAAATATTGAATAACCTGCCAGTGAAAGGGAAGTGGCTATCTTTGTATAAGACACTGCTGTTGCTGTTACTGCGCAATGTTTTCTGACATTAATATTTTATAGTTGAGTAGAAAAAAAATATGTATTGACAATATTTAAGCAATAGCTCGATGATCATCATGTACGATAACTAGATTAAGTGTATATTGCGTAAAAAAAAAAATTAGATTCACTTTTGGTGGATTTTGTACTGTATTTATTACTAATGATGCAAAAAGTTGCATAGCTTAACCCAAACTGTTCTTTCTTTTTTAATTTCTTGTCTTGTATATGACCTTTTTGTATGTGTTTTTCAAATAAAAAAAAAAAAATAAAAAAATGCTTCATGATGGCTCTATTATGTCAAATCTAATATTTCATTTAGGTAAAAAAAGTAATAAATAGTTTGAGAATTTTAAAAATTATTTTCTAAAATTAACAAACTAATGAAAAATGTAAATTAAATTGAAAAACCAACCTAACATAAAAAGTGTCAATATCTGGGGAACAAAACTCTATCAATTCTTCCGTCTGCCTTTTTCTTATCCATCCATTTTCTGCAAACAAATATTGTGGTCACCCAGTTGGCAGTGTTTGTAATCTCTACACACTCCAGGAACCAGCCTGGTGCTTGACCAGTGTTGTCATGCTCCACGTTTACTCTCTGAAGATCACCCAGGTCAAGTGTCTCCAAAATGAAGCGGTCAGTACGGGCCCTCTCAAACAGGTTCCTAAACTTCTGCTTCAGTGGACGCTTCCCTGAGTCTCCGTTCACACCGTAGATGGTAATAAAGACATTGGCATCAGTTCCAGCTCCCTTCACATCACCTGTGATGATTATAATCTCATATTTAACAGGAACCAAGCTGCGCACTTTGCTGGCGAAGCTCTCCACACACTTACTACACTCAAAACTCATAAACTCGAATTTCTTTGTAGTAAGTGGTATCTGGGCATTGCAATAAAAAAGGTACCTGAAGAGGTATGAGGGATTGACACAAAAGAACAGAAAACATTCTATTAAAATGTTTTTCCTGTGCAAGTAAATGATCTATAAATTGTTTATATTGCAATTGTAAAAGGTAAGCTCACTTGTTTCCCAGCTCTTGTTCGGTCACTACCACTTCTTCAACATGCCAGTAAGCCTCGTTCTTTACTTTTTTATCTTTTGTTATATGGGCCAAAGAGATAGTCACAATATCTCCCAGAAGTTTGGAGGAAAACTCAAATGAGTCAGTCGCACCCCTAAATTACCAACAAACAAATTACAGTATTTATGAATGCAATAATCTTATAGTACACTATAACTATGTACCATATAACATTGCAGTAATGTAAACATCACACTGTTCATTTCTTATGTATTACATTAACACAATCAACAAGGACCTCTATATTGCAACCCTGCATTTTGGACTTTTTGCACAAACTGTATAGTTAACATCTTTATTATTTTACTAGTTTATTATTTTTTTATGTTTTTTTAAAAAAATAATTTTAAAGCACTAGCACACCATGACATGTACATGCAACCCATACTCCGCAATTTCCGGACTATAAAGCGCACCCATATATAAGCCGAATTTGACAAAGATTTTTATTTTGAACATAAATACGCCGCACCTGTCTATGAGCCGCAGGTGTCTACACTGAAACTAATGAACTTTACACAGGCTTTAATAAAAGACAATGTCTGTTACATGGTGTAATGGGTGAAATATGTTGTGGCTCCTTTAGGAGCATAGCGGTATTTAGGGAATAGCCTGCCACTGCATTTTTCCGCTATTACTGCATGTGTGCAAGACCGAGGATTATGTACTTATTATTTTCTAATGCTCATTTTTAAGTTTCTTTGACTAACCCGCAACGCTGTTGCCAAGAAATATAAAAAAGCACGAGTTTTGGAAACCTGTCTGTGCTTATATGATTTCTGTTGCAACTGGAGTTAGTGAGCGCTCCCTTCACCCAGACTCAACGCGCTACAACGGCTTGTATCTAAACAGTAGCCGACCAAGAAAGTCATTGTTTACTGTCTTCCTCCTTCCTTTCACAACTATTTCTCTCGGGAGTTTATCTTTTGGCATCGTCGTGCGTTTAAAAAAAACTTTTTTTCTCCCGATGCCGTGCAGCTCAGAATACAGGTGAGGTGCGTTTTTTTGTTTATGTTCGGAAATTTCATTGGTCTAATGTTATGGGGCTCAGTTTTTTGGCTTGAAATTTGTGAAACCGGGAAAAACCCAGTAAAAAATCATAAATAAGCCGCTTCGTTGTTTAAGCCGCGGGGTTCAAAACGTGGGAAAAAAGTAGCGGCTTATAGTCTGAAAAATACGGTATTTGGCAATAAAGATGATTCTGACATGAAAGCATGATGACAGAAAATAAATAAATAAATAAACGGATAAGCTGAGTTGTTCTGGTCTGCTGAGTGGATCTTTTAGGTTAAACTCATTAAATTCTAACAATTCTTTGGTCAGAAAACCAAATCCCACTTTGAGAACCACTGTTAACCTAAGTTCTGTGAGTTGTGTAAATTCATACCACACAAATCTCTTTTTCTTTGAAGAATTTTCCAGCATGAACTCTTTTGAACGTGCTCTCCTCCCCTCAAGCAGTATGCACACATTATCCTTCGTTCCTGCACCTTCATAGTTGGCTGTAGTAATGTCGATATTATATTCTAGAATGAACATATGAAAATGTTTTTTTTAGTGTAGGTTTAGGTTTTCCTTTAAACATAACTGCTTGCATTTATCACATGAATAAAAAAATCACATCAACAAATGAATCTGAAATTATAAAATGTAAAGCCTGTGTCATACTGGTCTTGTCACTGAGGTCCAAGATATCATTGTTGGCACAGGCAAGTTCCCGAATAATCTGGCCATCATCATCATTTTTGGCCAGCCAGCGGTCACAAGGGAATCGAAATGGTTCACTTATTAACTCGTCTTTTACATCAATGCTTTCTAAGTGCCAACCAGGAGCAGGTCCTTTAGGCGAAAAAAGAAAAACAAACAAGTATTTTTGACATGATAATAAATACTGTAATAATATTACGTTAGATGTTATAATGTGTCTAAAGCAGTGGTTCAGGGCCAGCAAGGCCTTCTCTGCTGGCGTAAACATCACCAGAATCACTAACTTACTTTTACTCTATATATATATATATATATATATATATATATATATATATATATATATATATATATATATATATTTTTTTTTTCCCATGAATATGTATTAAATATTCCCAATAGTCTATTAATTTTTTTAATAGCTTTTCTCACAGTCGCTCTGCCTCAAGTAGTGTATGTTTACGTTATTTTTTTTCTCCAATCAAAGTTTTTCAACCGTCACATCTCATGTTGCCACACTCAAAGAAATCTACCATGGGGCCATCAGAGTTAGTCCCCTGTGCAGTCCCCTGTAGCGCAAAGTACATGTTGCTGTTGATTTAACCAATCAGATTTTGAGTTGGCGACACTGAGGCCATCAGCAGGCGTTATAATGTCTGGATTTTCATGCTTTTTGATTGAATGATTAGAGAGCACTCTAGTCAGAGCTCACAAACTGCATCTGCTCAAATATTTTTTATTTAACTTTTTTTCATTCCATAATGGATGATGGAAGAGAAGAAATTTATTTAGTTGCAAATATACTTAAAAGGCCATTTTTCAAGATAGACTTTTTAAGAAAAGTTGGACATAGGGGGGAAAAGGTCAACCAAAACATTTCAAAACAGTTGTTAAGCTTTTTCAAAAAACATTTATACTTTTGAATTACCTTTCCCATAAAATTTACAAGATTTGCCGTAATTTAAAATCCCCAGGAAAACCATAATGCATGGAAAAATAACGGGGTCAACTTATGAGAGGAGACTTTTTGAATTGCCTGAGATTCCTGTCTGTGAAGCAACGCTCTGTTATACTGTGTTTTAGTGTAGTATTCTTTCTTTCTATAGTCATATTGTCATATTGATGGTATTAAGAGGTGGATTGATTCGGGTAGGACACCACTGAATGCCTAGTTGTAAAATGCACAGCACACCACAGGTCTAAAGTCACTAGGCAGAGTAAAAAAATATCTTACCCTTATTGTCATGCCATACTCGAACTTTGCAAAGCTCTCCCAGACTGAGGATATCTGGAAAGCGGAACACATCCACCTGATTGCGCTCAAATTTGTTCCTGTTGCTGCTCTCTTTCAGTGCTAAAGTACCCGTGTCCCCATTTTCTCCAAACACAATCAGGAACACATTAGCATCTGTGCCTGCACCTGGAAAACCACATGTGTATAATATACTTGATTCGTTTGTGTGTTTCTTTATATCAGTTTATGACAAGCGAGTTCACATTTCTATTTGCAAACATTTTGTATTTTATCTATTATGATCTTAAAAAATTGTGTATATAATTCTGCTTTATTACAATTTGCTTAAATTATAGAGTCATCTCATTTTATCATTGCATAGCTATTAAATAAGGTCACAGCTGGCATGATTCCAGTAACAGTTGTAGTTCCATGAATAACCTGAAGAGAGCAGTGTTGTCAGTAAAGTTTTTATTTACATTTATGCAATAATTCAAACGAAAGAAAAAAAAACATGCATGTGTGACCTACCAGCAATGTCACTGGTCTTAACCTGAATAGTATAGGTGGTTTTCTCCACCATCTCCTCATCGTCCACCACTGCAGGGAGCTCACAGACCTTCGTCCTCTTTGGCCCTTTTGTTTTGGATAGCCAGTCCTCATAGGTGAAAACCGACACTTCCTCAGTGATTGGGTTTCGCATGATAATCTAGGTCATGTAACATGACAAGAAGACAATGACAACAACGCAACATAAAACCTGAACACTGTTTATCATCCGCTATCTTCAACCAGATTACCGTATCCAGCAGGTGACTCATTGTACTGTCAAACAATAAAACACAGTTGGCTTGTGTGTAATTGTAACCAGTAATATCAATAAAGACTCACTCAAGTCATTAATGTCAGGCTGTATGTTTAAACTAACCTTGTCAAGGAACCAATCGGGTCGGCATCCTGTTCCATCGATGCGAACTCTTAACTTTTTAAGTGGAGCAATGTCATCTATCTCCAAATTAAAAGTGTCCTGCTGATCTCTCTCAAACCTTGGATATGTAAATAAAAGTCAGATGCCATCTTAAACATTTAATAACATTATGATTAGCTATTTGAGGGTATATCTAGCACCTGTCTTCATTCTTTGGTAACAAGATCTCCTCTGAGCTCCCGTTAGCCCCAAATACCGTAATAAATATATTCGTGTCAGTCCCTGCATACTGGGTGTCCCCTGTAACAACTGTAATCTCATAGACAACCTGAAGAAAGAAATTTAAAGATTTGGGTGACTAGATATCAGTGGTCAAATAAAATAACATCACTAACCAAGTTATTAATTTATTTATAGGCCCATCCAGGGTGTATTCCCACCTGGGGCCCATTGAAAACCCAGGATCCACCAGCGCCCTGATCAGTATAAAGTGTTTACTGAAAATGAACGAATGAATAATTATAAATAAGAAATAACCTTTTGAATTATATTAATAGTGATGGCATCAAGTATATTGAACACTCTTGATGTGAGACCATCCCCTCTATCCTTTGCAAGCCAGCAGTTACATTGGAACATATATTTGATGCCTTTGGTAGGAACTGCTACAGCAAGTTCCTCCACCAGCCAGCAGCTTTCTGGAGTAGCACCATTATGGCCTAACTGCAGAAAGAAAATAGAAAAAGAAGAGGTAGTAAAGAAGACACGTACAACTTTTCAATTACATCTGCAAAACAATTTCTGACTGAAGCTCATGGCACTGTGCATTTTACGTCAGGTAGGTCCAAAAACATCAATAATGCATTTGTCTTGCCTCGATTTTTTTGATTTCTCCTACATCCAACCCATAGCATTCAAAGTGTTCCATACTTTCAGCAGCAAAACATTTCTTTCCTTCAGGAAGGTCAAGCCAGAGTCTGTCTGTTTCAAGATCATTTGCACCTATAATGATCACAAAGACCCTACTGGTGGTACTAGCATCATGGTCTGAGCCTGTTGACACCGTAAAGTGATATGGGATCACTGTGGATTAGAAAATATAATATATATTTTATATATATATATATATATATATATATATATATATATATATATATATATATATATATATATATATAATCAATATGCAGATTTAACAGGGGAAATATTCTTAGATAATACAATCTAATCCCAATTTAAGTGTTTAGAGTCAGCACATAAAGTTTCTTGTAACATGTATTTTAACAACAATAACTAATACACAGTTATTCAAATTAATATATAAATTAAACCTTACCAGAATTTTCCTCTACAACGGCTGATTTTTTCTTCTTTTTCTTCTTGTTCATATTGTTGTCAAGGCTTGGCTTAGAATTTTGGGGATTCCTTTCACCTTCATATCCCTGGTAGAATGGCAAGTACCTCAGGTAGATAATTCAGTATTAAAAAAACAATAATTACTTTGGTTTATTATACTTAGGAATCATAAAACTGCATAAAAGAACCATTGAAAATGTAATTTAAACTTTCTCACCTTGACATAAAATGTTCTCTCAATCCTTTTATCTTCTTTCTTTTTTGAGAGCCACCTTTCACATAAGAACATGAAGATTTCCTCCGTGTCTGTATCCACAATTTCTACCTGCTCTAGGAACCAGTCTGCACCTATCATAGAATTGTCATGCCGTATTTTGATCTTAAACACTTGCCCAAGGTCCACAGCCTCAATGCTGAATTTATCAACCTAGAACGAAGAATCAGACACCCATTGATGTGTAACAGTGATATTGTATATATACTCAGATAGTGTTTATGCATGCTGTGCATGCGTTTATGTTTTCTGTATTAAATTTGGAGAAATACTGTTCAAGAAAAGACATACTGCTCCTCTCTTAAACTTATTCTTGTTGGTTTCTGATTTGCGGAGTTTGCGTTCTCCTGTGTCTCCAAGTTCTCCATAGATAGTCAGGAACACATTGGCATCTGTTCCTGCTCCATACATATCACCTGTTCTTACAGACACTTCATAAGTGTGAGCTAAATTTTTTGTAAATACAAAAAAACATGAAACAGTGGTTACAACAAAAAATCTTTGTAAAGAAATGTATTTCTAATTAATGTGTTTCTATTACTTAACAAGTATGGCAGAACAGTATGTGGACACCTGACCAATCACATCCATATGTGTGGAAAATTCCAGCATAGATTTAGTGTCTCTTTGCTGTTACATTAACCTCCACTCTTCTCTCAAGGCTTTTTAATGAATTTGGAGATTTCATAGAGGCAATGTCATACTGGAACATGTTTGGACCTCTTAGTTTAAAGTGAATTCTTAATGTCATAGCATACACAAATAGTCTAGACAACTGTATGCTATTAAATTGTATAGCAGTTTAGCGGAAACACCCACATATGAGTGTGGTGGTCAGGTGTCCACAAACTTTTGGCCATTTTACATTGTAACATTTAGTTAGTCAGAAGTTAGTCACAAGTGCACAGCAGGGATCATACTTTCCAATGCATCTTCCACTTCAGTCTCAGTGCATTTCAGTGTGCCATCTCTCAGAAGCCTCTCTATAATGATATCTGAGGGTACCAGCTCCCTTACAGTCTCACCATCATCTTCAGACTTTGCCAACCATCTCTCACATGGAAAGATGGTAGTCTCAGATCCCTTAAAGAAAATACAAACTCACAACTATTTCTGGTAATTACTATCCAGAAAGAAAACAGCATCAAATTTTACTACCTTTCCTTTCCTTAAAAGCCTTCTAATCTCCACTCGGTCAAGATGCCACCCAGGGTTTATGCCTCTGTTGTCATGTCCGATGCGAATCTTCTCAATGATGTCACCTACATCTTCCAGCTACACATTAACAAAATGCATCATCATGTAAATATACATTTATCAAGCACAATAGAGCTGAGAAAAGGTAAGTAATTTATAAATTATTATTAAAGTATTTAATGAGCAGTAGTATTAAATGTACTGTGCTCACTTCCACAATGAACATGTCTTCTGCTCCCCTCTCAAAGTACATGCGCCTTTCTCTTTTATTCACACAAAGATACTTTTG